>NW_008751706.1:223619-227514 GCF_000715545.1 Opisthorchis viverrini
CCTGGCAATACCTCAGCCCTCGTGCTCCCCCCCCCCCGGGTGGCAGCTAGGCACCGGAGCGATTTGTCCAACACGAGAAAATTGCCCGTGGAGCAGTTTTTTGAAGGAACCTGGACTGTATTGTATGGCAGCACCGGAGCGATTTGTCCAACACGAGAAAATTGCCCGTGGAGCAGTTTTTTGAAGGAACCTGGACTGTATGGCAGTATGACGAGAAATGCTCCTCCACCATTGTTTCGGGTCGAGAATCCCATTAGCTTGGATGTTGGTTCCGTTAGCACTGCAGTTGAGTGTCTGATCCACTCACTGACCTTGTCTTCTCGCTGATTGTCAACTTTTCATTCCATTTATATTATCACTTCAGATTTGTCGACTTAAATGGCCAAAAAGAAAGACCGTGACTTTCAAAAAGTGCGTATCAAAGTTGGGCGGAAACTCAAGCGCCAAAACGAGACCGTGGTCGACTTGAGCACGCGGAAAATCAAGTTACCTCGTGAACGTGAACGAGATGAGGTGAGTCGTCATTACCCTGTTCTGGAGGAAGTGCTTAATGTTCTCTATTGTAGACAGTGTCAGAGAAGCCCGGTTTTCGTGTCATTGACGAGGCCATCGAATCGTTGATCTTGGAGAAACCATCAGTTCAACTTCAAGCCCTCCAAACGCTGAACGGAATCTTCGATCCCTTTGTAAAACAAATGGGTACAATGGGATTTTCCGATTGTTCCCCACTGACCGTACAATCACGCTCGCTGTCTCAGCTTGTTGCTCTGTACCGCACTCTTTTTCAGTTTGATCAATCCCAACCCACTCAGTTCGGGCTACAGTTGGGCTCGCTATCAAACACTTTATTTCGTTTGTGTCGAGGTGCTCAAGATCCACAGTTGTGTGGGGCGCTGTACAGCTTGTTTGTCAAGTTGTTGCGGGTGAGTTGAATATCCCGTCAGCCCCGTTGCCACATGGCGCTAAACTGTGGTAGCCAATAGGCTAACGTGTGACTAGAAGACCCTCACCAAGTATCCTTGCAGAGTAGAAGTGGATCAAAGTCTCCGCGTTGGAATTTTAATCACAAATGGCCAGAGTTCGGACCACACTAAGAGTGAACAGAAAGTTGAATATCTTACTGCATACTTGACTGCCATGCAGTGGTATGGGCTAGGTGGCTCAGTGGTTAGAGCGCGAATTTATTGACCGGAAGGTCCGTGGTTCAAACCCGACCTCTGTCTCTCAACTTCCCCTGTTTGGGCTTAGGCGACCTTGCAGTATCCCAGCCCTCGTGTTTCCTTCGGGTAGCATAGCAGCTAGGCACCGGAAGGGTCTAATAGCTGAACGAACATGCAGTGGTATCTAGATTTTTTTAGCTTTAACCCTTTTTGATGATAAAATATCCCATGATTCATCCTGGACCCAGTGAATAACGGAGGCATCGTAATTACAGAAGAAAAAAGTCGTTCAGCTGTAACACCTTTTCGGTGCCTAGCTGCCATACCACCCGAAGGAAGCACGAGGGCTGGCGTACTGTCAAGATGCCCAAGAGGCGAAGTGAGATGCAGAGGTCGGGTTCGAACCACGGACCTTCCGATCATTAAATTTGCGCTCTAACCACTTAGCAGTTTCTCCCCCAATTACTGCGAAAATTGATTCCAACAGAAAGCCCATACAAGATCCTCTCATGATAGACTTTCCTTCTGGCCTGAAAGACTGTCACTTGTTTGTTCACACTGGACTGATCATCAGTGTAAACTCGAAGTAGTGTTTCGCTTTTTCTGTAGCCACAAAGCGCGAAATNATGGGCTAGGTGGCTCAATGGTTAGAGCGCTAATTTACTGACCGGAAGGTCCGTGGTTCAAACCCGACCTCTGCCTCTCAACTTCCCCTGTCTAGGCTCAGGCGACTTTGCAGTATCCCAGCCCTCGTGTTTCCTTCGGGTAGCATGGCAGCTAGGCACCGGAAGGGTCTAATGGCTGAACGAACAGGCAGTGGTACCTTGATTTTTTTAGCTTTTCACCTTTTTGATGATAAAATATCCCATGATTCTTCCTGGACCCAGTGAATAACGGAGGCATCGTAATTACAGAAGAAAAAAGTCGTTCAGCTGTAACACCTTTTCGGTGCCTAGCTGCCATACCACCCGAAGGAAGCACGAGGGCTGGCGTACTGTCAAGATGCCCAAGCCTAGAGAGGCGAAGTGAGATGCAGAGGTCGGGTTCGAACCACGGACCTTCCGATCATTAAATTTGCGCTCTAACCACTTAGCAGTCTCTCCCCCAATTACTGCGAAAATTGATTCCAACAGAAAGCCCATACAAGATCCTCTCATGATAGACTTTCTTTCTGGCCTGAAAGACTGTCACTTGTTTGTTTCCACTGGACTGATCATCGGTGTAAACTCGAGTTAGCGTTTCGCTTTTTCTGTAGCCACAAAGCGCGAAATCTGGTACTTAAATCTGTAAAAGTGCTCCTTGCAACGAAAAGAAAATAGTCTAGATGTAGCAACCCTTCGGTGCCTAACTGCCATGCCATCAGAAAGAAGCACGAGGGCTGGGATACTGCCAGGTTCCCCAAGCCTAGACAGGGGAAGTCGAGAGGCAGAGATCGGGTTCGAACCACGGACCTTCCGATCAGTAACTTCGTACTATAACCACGGTATTGCTTTTGCTTTAACTATCCAATTTGTCCATAATTTCACTGTTTGCTGTCGAGCGTTGCGGCGCGTTGGTGATCCTGCTAACCGCAAACCAGTCTAGTGAAGGGGCCAGCAATCATATCATTCCCTGTCGCTGGCATTACTCGCTGTTACTAGGGAAAACCGAGAGACTCATATTCGGCTTAAATCTAACGTCATTCTAATGTCAATGTAGGGCGAACAACTGCAGCTCCCCAGTTTTCACTTCTATTTACTCTACACAGACTGTGCACCATTCGGTTGACAAAAAGTGGAATTCAGCGTTTGTTCCGTTCTCATCTGTAGTGCCATGGATGATCTTTCTGGACTTATACACTGTGCATTCGCACAACTAAGCCAGTCCAACTTACAGGCACCTGTCATGGTTCTGATGAAAGCAACAACTGATCGGAACATCACCACTGCGGTAGCTATTTGAGTATCAATCATTAATGGTGCGTTCATATGCGATCTGGAATATGCAGACGGCATCGTTCTCATGTTCGAAGAGGAGGAAAAGGCGCAAGTATTCTTGGATGAACTGACCAAAGTTATCCCGTCCTTCGGTATGCACTTTGCACCCACAAAGTGTAAGGTCATGCTTGTGGACGTGCAGTCACTGAACACGCCACTTACAATCCAGGGAGAGGTACTGGAAGTTGTGGAGCGTTTTACGTATCTTGGAAGTTGTATTAGTTCTGATTGTAGTGTGACAGATGAGGTGAATGCACGAATCTGCAAGGCTCGGGCCGCGTTTGCTAACTTGAGACACCTATGGCGTCAGAATGGTTTATCCCTGAATCTGAAGGGACGTGTGTATCATGCTACAGTACGGGCTGTTTTGTTGTATCCTGTATATCCTGTTTTTACCTCCCACCCCACCTCGATCAACTCAGATATGTTCGCTGCATCCGAAATTCTTGGATCTACTGCGTACTGTGGACCGATGTGCAGTAGCCGCACTGCAACGTGTAGAATCTCCTTGGTTATGGTTCGGCTGTCGTTTAGCTGGCCTTGTCCTGCAAGCCCACTCACAGTTCATCACCACGGCAACATTATTGGGTCGTTCTCATCAATCCGTTGATCCTGTGGAACAGCTAGTTCGTTCGAGTATCTACTCTCGCGCGCTCGTCCATCTTTACCGGGAACTTAAGGAGGAGGTGAGCACAATCCGCAATGCTGGACACGTTTTACCTTTTAGATTCGCCTAATCCACACAACTGAGTAGTTCGT
>NW_008751706.1:227982-228553 GCF_000715545.1 Opisthorchis viverrini
GTTCGAGTATCTACTCTCGCCCGCTCGTCCATCTTTACCGGGCGGGAACTTAGGAGGTGAGTACAATCCGCAATGCTGGACACGTTTTACCTTTTAGATTCGCCTACTCATAAACACTGAGTAGTTCGTTATTTTTCTAATTCCAGCCTGCCCCTAACGAGCGGTCAAGTCCGTGGGTGACCATTAGGTATCGACCAGATCAAGTTCAGATACTAATGGTGATGGTGAGAATACGCGTTGTGATGATCCGAGTCCGCTCCGATGGGATGACGCTCTGCAGGTCTGGAGTTTGCTTGTTTTCTGTAGTTGATAGGGGGTCATTCTTAATCTTTGTTTGTGGTATCTTCGCGACTCAGTTTTTACTGGCATGCCTTTCCGCCTGAACCGTTTTCTCTCATCAAATTGCCCCTTTTATTTTACTGGTGCATAGCCAAAGCAACCTTCGGGAAACAGGGGGCCTGAAGTGTGATGACCATTACCTATGTAGTTCATTGCGTTCGTGGGCCGCCATCAGCCACTTGCTTTACAGCACAAGACGCCGGTTCGGATGACTTGTTGTATAGATTCGAGG
>NW_008751706.1:228741-270060 GCF_000715545.1 Opisthorchis viverrini
GTATGTGATTTGTGTTGCTCTATGGTCTATCTTTTTTTGGTGAGGAAACGTCCACGAGTTAATCGCCTAGATTGACGAGCTGATAAGTAACCAAAGAAAGCACAACTGACTTACTATTTTGACAGATTTCCAAATTTACCAATACCACATTTTGTTGAAGCAGGGTTATAAAAACTGAAACCTTTTTTCCGCTGAAATGTGGGTTATTTAATCTGTGAACATTTCTCAAAGTATTTGATCGGTGCTGTATGGTATGTAGTCTGGATAGGTGATCAGCTGACCGATGAGCTAGATCAATTGGTTGGTTAGCCTGTCAACCTTTTCCAATAAAGGTTAAACCACATTTTATTTCCATAAAGGAAACTACTCACAAGGTTGCTGAAAACTCTTCATCAACCCACAACCGGTTTCGCTCTTCTTTGGGCTCATCCAGTAGGCACAGTCCCCGAGTTTCCGTCAACCTTATGATCTACTTGAACCCAAATTGGACTGTTAATTTCGTCCACAAAACGGCATCGTAGACCGCAGTATCACTTTTGACACTGATACTTCAGATTGTTTATACAGAAAAGAGTAGAAAGGGGATGGACCTCAAATCAAATCAAATCGTTCAGCTTTAGCATCCTTTCGGTGACTAGCTGACGTGCTAACGAAAGGAGGCACGAGGGCTGGGGTACTGCCAGGTTGTGCAAGCCTAGACAGGAGCAGTCGAGATGCTGCGCTTGGGTTCGAACCATGGACCTTCCGGTCCGTAAGCTGTCGTCTTAACCACTGAGCTATCTCGAGCCTCAATCTGGTGCGCGTACATTCCCAGACGCTTACTTCGAGAATATGCACAGAACATGACTTCACGAACAACATTGGCGCCGTTTAACAGCTATATCTTAAAATCAAACGAACTCGTCTAAGGACCCTACACGGGAAGGTGAACCTCACCAACGACACCCAAACTTTTTCTAGTCTTTGGCGCCCCTCTGCGAAGTCATCCATTTCCTACCTCACAGTTGGCGTCAGTTCGAAGCAGATGCAGGAGAACACATCCAGTCTCACTAGATAATGAGCTAGAGCAGTCGATTGGTCGGCTGAATCCCCAAATTAGCTGCAGACAATTTTGCGTCAAACAGTTCATGGCGATTTCTTGGGAAGCAGGCCGTTCATTGTACATGGTTACCTTGTCCTGTGGTGTCCTTGTGCTTTGCGACTCGTCAGCTCATAGTGAGACTGCTATTGTCAAGACGCAGTCTCCCATGAGGCTACAGGCCAATGCATACATAGTAGAGTACGTTGTGTTTAGTGGTTCTTTTCGAGCATAAACAATTGTTTACCCTACTGGATTCGAATACACGTTGGGGGATTATCGTAAGATAGCTGGTAATCAATCAATTGAAGTATTGGCTAGTCCTATCTGTCGCGTCCATCCCGGATGTCATATTGTCTCCACTCGGCACTTCGCGCTTAACCCCGCACAATAAATGACCAGTGCTCATCGCTGTGTGTTTTCTCTCTAACCTCGTGGACAGACAACAGGTTGTACATCTTTGGTTGTACCACTGTGGAAATCAAGAGTAGCGGGACTCATTGCGTGAATATCCTAAAAGGAGGAGGTTGTCCGTTGTAGAGGGGTTTCTCTGCATAAGCTGGCTCCATTCTTTACCCAGCTCCGCTGTTGTTGCCTCCCTTTTGTTTTGCTAGCAAGCCGTACGAGATGTTTCCATGCACCGTATTCGCCTACTGGAAGCAACTTTGGCTCATTTCCTCAATGACCAGTACTCTATGAACGCAGCCTTTGGTGGAGGATCCCATCCACTGTGTTATCGACCACCATCTCAACCTGGCATTCAGTCGTCAACAGCTAAACCTTACTTGACTGTGATTGGCCATTCACTTTGTCAACTCCAACAGCAGGCCATATGCGTCAACCGAATTGCTGATCTCTCCTTGCTAGACATGGAATCAAGGAACTTGCTGATGATTCATCGAACCGCCCAGTCCGCTGATGCCCTACCACCTACCCTTTCAAAGAAATCTGCTCGTAAGAGGAGTCGTGGACAAACGCTAGTCAACACGCGTCCGACAGATCCTGGTCTCATACAGTTGGCAAACGAGCGAGCGCTGGTATTTGGAATGCTGGAAGAAGGTCACAGTCTTTTGAGTGGTAGGCTTTGTTTTTTATCTTTGGCGATTTTTTCCGCTTCCCGGTGTTTTCTGCAAGCATCATCTCGAACCTCTCTTCTCCTTGTCATCAGAGTTGTCCCTCGATTCGCCTGATACATCCGCACTCAACGGCATCTATGCCGTCGTTCGTTGTTTGCGCGTCCTCTTGGAAGCAAAACCCCAACTTCTCTTCGCCATCACTGATCGTCCTGCAAAGCCTGAGTGAGTTCTTCACACAAAATCTTTTTTTGCATTGGGTTTAGTTCATTGCATTTTCCAATCACAAATTGTTTACCAGCGCATGTTCATTCCAGCGCGCATGGCATTTGGGCTAGATGCATAGCGGACCGTAAATTAGAGAATGAGAGTGGGACCATTGATCACCTGGACTGGCCGTGTTGATGAGGATGTCTAGCTATTGATCGGTGGAGCCTCTGTTACCCCGGTCCTGCACATGGCATGAACCAGTACCCCTGAGATCCCTTGTAAAGCTTTTCACGGTTTTTCTCCAAGTCATGCCGTGTCCACTCTTTACCGTTTAGCACAGGGAAGCAGTCACTCATCGTTCAGCTGTAGCGCCCCTTCGGTGCCTAGCTGCCATGCCACACGAAGGAGGCACGTGGACTGGGATACTGCAAGTTCGCCTAAGCCTAGACAGGGGAAGTCGAGAGGCAGAGGTCGGGTTCGAACCACGGACCTTCCGGTCAGTAAATTCGCGCTCCAACCACTTGGTCCAACTCGTCCCTAAGCAGTCACTCAACTTAAAACGGAACCAACATAGCTAGCTCATTCGTGCGACATCATCGATCGGACGAGCATTCAGTTTTCGACTTATAGACCCATTTCCATACTAATTCGGTTTTGATGGGTGACTCACCTGGAATTAAGCTGATTCTCTCGTTTCTGATGTTCTTACTCAACTGAATGTGCTGCTACACCAAGCCGCCTCATGTTTCAGTTGGCACGACATTCGAGGTGTCGCAATACATTGTATGGACGTAATACATTACTCATAAGTTTGATGAAAACCGCTCGACGGCCCACGATCGGTTCTACTTTTCTTGATAATCTCCAGGGAGGTCGAAGTCGGCCGTGGACTGTCGAAGTGCATCAGGTTTATTGTTGAATATCGTTCGTCGCACTTTATGCCTGCTAAACTGGTTTTCACGCAATTGATTAAGTTACATACTTCCGTACGAACAAACAACGGACTGGTTAGGCCATCGCCTTGACGTGTGGCTCTCATCCCCATATTCTTCTTGTCGTCAGCGGATAAATCTGTGGCAGTTAGAACCAGTGAACTTCGGTGAAAAAGTGAACTCCGAACTGAACCGGACTGCTCACACGGTACAGGTGAGATATTTTAGACACAACGAAGGTCAACTTGCTAGCAGTTTTTATCGCAAACTCGCGATCGCTGTGTTTCGCATTGATGAGTCACTACTGTGAAATTATGGCCTTTGCCTTCTTTGATATCATCGTCATCTTCTTCAGCTGTATACAAGGGTTATATCCGCCACAATTTTGCTCTCTGGGAGATAAGGATGGATGGTTGTGCAATTGGGACCTATGTGGATCAAGAAGTTACAGTGGACTTCTCATCGAGGGGAGGTCGGGAGGAGAAGCTACGCATTGAAGGCTACAGCTTGAATGCTTGCGTTCGGCTGGGGCATGTCGGACAACGGTCTCTTACTGTTGGTGTGTCCCTTCCCGGGGTCCCCATTTAGGGGACCAGCGCAACTGAGTTTGTTGGTAATAGCCTTCATATCTCGTTGCCAATTTATTCTTTGATGCCCCCCAGTTCGTTTTTCCACTTCAAATGCTTGTGCAAAAGGGCCATTCAAGGACGTCAGTCGACTGGCACATTGAGCACGTGACCAATCTAGCGCAATCTATGGAGTGTGGTCAGTTCATCTATCGTGGGCGAAAGCCATCGGACGTTCTTCAGCATTACTTATCCGGTGTTCCCACCAGAACTTGGGCACTGATCCGAAAATATCGATCTCAAACACTGAAAGTTTGTTTAGTATCATCAGCGTTCAGTGACCAGATTCCTGGCCCGCATAATAATATGGAATATGGAATATATGGGCGAGATGGCTCAAGTGGTTAGAGCGCGAATATACTGACCGGAGGTCCGTGGTTCGAACCCGACCTCTGCCTCTCGACTGGGTGGCAGTATCCCAGCCCTCCCAGCCTCCCGCGGGTTGCATGGCAGCTAGGCACCGAAAGGGTGTTACAGCTGAATAGTGTTTTTACGGAACGTACCGCAGCATTTCAAACTCGACCCTTTACATATGAGTTGATACCACGCCTGCGCCACTGGTGATACAGGTTTAAGAAAGCTTCTTTGGCCTTCCCAATGTGGACGGAAGTATCGTCTTTGACCAGACCACCGAGAGTGATACTGCCGCCCAAGTAGACTAACTTGTTTACTACTTCAGTCGGCTGGTGCATAAAGTTAGGGTTCGAGCCCACCCAGTCTTGGGGTAGCACTCCACAGTTGGTAGGTGGGAAACAGAATTATTTAGGTCATTTATACTCTTTTGCATTAGGATCGTGTCAGATTCAATGAGAGCTATGCCTTCTGTGTACTCGGTATCTGTGAAAGAATTCTCTGGAAGCACTTCGACCCCGTAGGCACTAAAGATAGGTACGGAGTCTCCCATGCTCATATCAGTTGCGATGTTGAGGAGGAAGGAGCTTCGCCGAAGAACCGATCTCAGGTATTCGCCATGTGTGAAAACAATTCGGTTTTTGTCCCGTACCCGTGGCTAGCTGTTGCTGTCTATCAATAATCAAGGTAGTCTTAAGGGTTTCTCCCTGTTTCCCGCACCAAACCTCCAAGAAAATGTATCAGGTTCCGAAAGGGATTATCGCCGGTCTTCTTGAATTACCAACCATTTCTTCTGGGAGGACCGTCAATCCCCAGGCAAAGTGTAGATGACCAGCCTCCTGAAAAATCGATATACCCCCCATATCTGGTTAGTGTACAGAGGATGTACGATTGTACCAGTTACCAATCTCTCCCACAAAGCCTTGTACGTCTGGCTCGAGAACCTTCATTTTGCCGTAACCTTTTTGGGTGGTCACTGGAATTGACCTATTACATTCACCTTTTGTTTTTTTCCAGCATTACAAACGTATTTGTACGTTTTGTGAACCGGTTGACTTTGGTATTTCCTATCCAGCCTTCCGATTCCCGCATTCAGAAGACCGTGGATGGCGTCAGCTCAACTCTGGTCGGTTCGCAGCGCCAGCTCCACCCAGGTCTTTCGCGTCAGGAAATGCGCCTTATTCGGAAAAGAAATCTCAAGCTAAAAAATCGGGAGCGAAATCGCACGGTGGATCAATCAAAGGTTCAGGGTAGGTGTTTGATCCAGACCGTTTAGCTAAAGAATGGGTCCCACGTTTTCGTTAAGGGGTCCCTTAAGATGGGAATTAACCGGTAAATCGGTTAGAATTCGCAGATGTGCACGTTGTTCATTCTTGATTCCTTCATTTTTCTGGGCGTTTTGGCGGTTAGTGCAACCGACAGAAACTCTAAAATCGACTCGAATCCACCCTACATTTGAATCACGCGTGACCAAACCGCACGAGCAGTACGTGGCGCTACAAACACACTCATTTGCAAATCAATTTGGTTTTCATGAGAGACTCAAGTCAGTCTCTCGTTTATGATGTTCTTCAACTGAACGTACTGCACACAGGCTGCCTCATGTTTCAGTTAGTATGATATTCGAGATATCGCGACCGGTCGTGGGTTGTTGAAGAGTTTTTCAGCAACCTGTGAGTAGTTTTCTTCATGAAGCATATAGCGCTGTTTACTACAATGGTGCACGCACGTTCTCCAATCTACCGGTGCGTTGTTGGCAACTTTTTTCAATTATTATTTGTGTTCAGGTGTATATTGCACACCACTGGAAGTTCAATTTGTTTTATACGATCCAAGGCTAGCTAGGGTCGTAGCTCTACCGGTGTTAGCCACAAGCGGGTTTATGGCCAGTTGATTTTTTTGACCGTACTACTTTTAATTTGAAAGTAGTCAGAAATTAGTCAGTTTCACCATACACTTTATGTCCCGTCGTTCAGACGCTTCAATGGCGCGCACACCATGAGACTTCACCCAACTCATTCGCAGTCTTCTGAAAACGGGCTGCGCAAAGCTGTCGGCGTTTTCTACCAAGGGCACGTCTCTCGAATAATGCGAATCTCCAAGATACTTGCAGGATTGTGTTAACCGTTTTTTTAACTGTTGGAAATTAGTGGCGTTATGCGCAATGTACATAAAGATTACACAGTCTGCCTGATTGATCTGATCGTTCAGCTGTAGCATCCTTCCGGTGCCCAACTGTCATGCCACCAGAGAGAGGCACGAGGGCTAGGCTACTGCCAGGTTGCCCAAGCCTAGACAGGGGAAGTCGAGAGGCAGAGATCGGGTTCGAGCCACTGGCTTTCCGATCAGTGAATTCACACTCTAACCACTGAGCCATCACTCAGTCTGCTCAGAGTTGGACTGTTTCCTAAGGGGTCGCGAACTGATGTTTCCGCTCAACAGTTTTGCTGTGCTCCTGGGCTCTGTATATCAGCTCTACATATCAGACTACCTATTCTGGACGCTTACTACTTTGGCGACGGTTGTGTGTCACGAAGAAAACACAGAGAGCCTGATGCATTCTTTCGGATCGGTCTATGACTCTCCGCAATGTTGTTGCTCCATGGTCTGCGGGCGCATACTGATCATAGTACTGTATCGCCTTACAAGCCGTCGACGGTCGATTTTTACCTTGTTTGTCCATGGAGACACACTGCCTACTTAGTCTAGTCCTCTGGAGAGTAGTCCAAAATCCCAGTTGGGCTATAATGTTGATCTCCTCGTCTGACGCTACCAGAACACAGTGCATGCGTTTTTTTCTTAGACTCGTTACTGCGACACGTAGGTGTTTCTATCTCTTTTGGCGATAATTTCGAAACGGCGCCGCTTGACAAGGTCCTTACTGAACGCCGTGGGAACAGCAGGTTCTCGTAGTACAAGCAGGGGGCGTAACAAAAAACATTTGTGGCTTTCTCACATGCGTCAATAAATTTCAGTCCAGACACATCCAAGGGGCGTTTTTATCAGCGCTTGAAATTCCCACGTAATGCGACGGTTGTGGCGTCCGGTGAAGCCCTGCATGCGTGTGGGTTGTTCGCCTGTCCGCCAAAGATGCCGAACTGGGGACAGTTTAGTCTATGCCTTCGGTTAACGGAAACAGAGACACCCAAATCTACCTGAGAAACACAAGTTGCAGTGATAGTAAACACCAATAAGTCATCTGACATGCAGCTTGCTCGTCCCAATAGACCGTAGTGTGATAAGTTATGGACAGTAGGGCGTCGTTCAAACTATAAACATTTTTCGCCGCCCTATCTGGATTCCCACAGTGTGTCTGTCTGCAAGAGGTTACCGCTGGTCTCACCAAAGACAAAAAGGTTGTTAGAGTCAATTGTGTTATGGAGAGGAACGAACTGACCGTCAAATCTCCTTGCTTCCTTGCTATCAAGGAGCACCGGATACTGGATGCATTCAGTGATCTTCCTCACATGTGGTTTGATTCAGTGGCCTGTCAACCAGTGGATCGTAGTCAGAGATGAATATGATTCAATGCAACATTGGATTACAACGGGTCATTGGCGAAACTCGGTGAATCGGAATTTGTCACCGGTTGCTAGAGCTTGCATACGTGCCTCCGGTACGAGGTGATTTATTCTTAGTGAAACTATTTGTTGTGGGTGCTTTCGAGATTTGTGGTGTTCGCATTCGCATCCTGTCCGGATGCCAATCGTCCCTAATAAACGAAGATCACATCATTTAGACGGACCAGGACACACGAAGGCATACCCTGATTGGCCAGAATGCCAGCCAATCCGGATCGAGCATCTTTGACTGGACGCTTGTTGCCTCCTCACGGAGATTCCACCGCGAACTTGTGGAGCACTCTGTGATTACCCTATAAATACAGTTGTAATAATTTTCCCTTGTCTTCATAAAGGGCTGTCTAAAACTACCGTGCTTGTTGATATACCATAGTGGGCGGAGCAGGAAGCCAAGGAACCGATACAGAGTTGTACTACCGTTCATCAAGACAACACATCCCCTTCATCTTAACAGTCCTGTCCGTCATTCTGGTTGTTCCACACTGGACCCGACTTTAGGTCCCGTTAGACCTTATCCTTGGTCGTGCCGGGACTCAAACTCCAGACGTAGGCGAGCATGTTCTCACTGCTGCAACGCCATACGTCAGACGCACCTGAACAGGCGAATGTGCTCTCGTTTGGGCGATGGCTTGCGTGACAGTATGTCAACTGGCTGGCAACACTCTGAACGGTGTGCTAAGCGCGTCCAAATGCGGCTCAACTGGCCTCCAGTGCCAGTCTATCCAGCCACCCTCAGGTACTTTCATTTGAACGCGACGAAACATTTGGCATCGCGAAGACTCAGCCCCGGACAACTTACATCCTACTTTATTCAAAGGTGGATAACATGTTCGTGAAACCTCCGCCCTCCCCATAGGGAACAATCATTCTGACCAGGTACCATGAGCAGCCGCGGTAATGAGAACTTGGTTCATTCACATGGACGTAATTGTTCACGACTCCCATAGCGCGCCGAGTACCGATGATATCATCGTCATCATCATCGACAGCATGACATCAGTGTTCAACACTAATGCTTCGCTGCCGTACATTCATAGTTTATTCGAAAGCCTCTTTGTGAAGAAAAAATAAAGGTGCACGGAGGAATGGAATAAGCGCTAGCTTACTACAATCATTCCGAGATGCCCACACCTCCAAACGTTTATTCGAAAGCATTTTTGTGAAGAAAAATAAAGGTGAACGGAGGAATGGAATAAGCGCCAGCTTACTACAATCATTCCGAGATGCCTAGGACACTTATTCAGGCAATATGGATAGAAACTGACAAGGACGAAATTGATATCAATTTGCAGCGTCTCCAAATTGGGTCACGCGGTCACCATCCTGAAAGGCGAGTAGCACCGACAGCACCCAACCGTTTCGGAATCTTTTCCATACCCGTCTGCCAGGTCAAGGGTTGGCCATCAGTCTATTCCCACCATTCTGAATTGGGCACGGATAACAGTACGCTCTTCGGCAAACGATGATTTGGCATGCGCAATGGATGGCCCAACCATCGCGGCTTCTGGCACTGAATACATTCTTCAATGGAATTACTCGTTGCACAACCGAACACTCGTTATTTAATTGCCTCGTTGCGAATTATCTTAAGCCAACCTACACGGGCTATGGTCCCTAGAGAGCGATTTTCGAACGCCTGAAGACGTCTGAGTTCCACTGCTAGAGCACACCAAGTCTCACAACCCGCACTGTCGTCTGCTACACACGTGCCTCGATATTCCGAGATAACACCACTTTGACGATTCAGGTGTCTCAAATTAGCAAACGCGACCCGGGTCTTGCAGATTCGTGCATTGACCTGATCTGTCACCACAATCGGAACTGAAATAACTTCCGATGTACGTGAAACGCTCTACAACTTTGCGTTGTGGATTTTAAGCGACGTGTTTTGTGGCGAGCATGACCTTACATTTTGTGGGTGCAAAGTGCATACGAAAGAACGGGATGACTTTGGTCAGTTTATCCAAAAACACCTGCGCCTCCTCTTTGAAAACGTGTACGACATCGTCTGCATATTCCAGATCGACAAGGCCATTCGATCACCAGGGTTTCGAAGACCTTCGAGCGTTCGATTCATTATTTCATCGATCACGAAATTAGATAGGAATGAAGTAAGTGGGCACCCCTGACGGACACCACTTTGTGTACTAAAGGTTTTCGAGAGAGGCGTGACATATCATTCGTGGTGTTACGGTACTAGGAACCTATCGGTAATACACTTTCCAGTTTTCGAGATTCTGATCTCAACTAGGTTCTTGTCCATTCCAATTTTATGGATTCCTTCAGCTGAAACGTGAACAGCTTCTCTACTTACAGTGACGGTTGACTTGGCCGGTTATGAGCAAGTCTCCGAGGCGAGTAGAAGTCTAGTGCGCGTCCATGAACGTAGAAGTTCTTTGTTATTTTAGACAGTGAAATCCTTTTTTCCGCAGTTATTAGCACTGTGCAAATCGGAACGCACTCTATGCGCGTCACAACACGAAATAACGTAACAGAGCTGATCAGAAGTGGCCAATCTGGAGTGGTGGGGAATCCCTATAATCTGTCCATCTTGGCCGAGGGAATTCGATTTGATTTAACCTCGTTTTATTCTCTCTGTTCCTTGTCAGTTCCCGCTCCAAGCGCCGTTCAAGCGTCTGTTCCCATTTCGAAAGTACCACCAATTGTTCTGCGTGTGAATCAGGCAGTTTTTGAACTTTTTCCTTGGTTGGAATGGGCTGCCCATAGCAACCCACAGGTGTCGGGACTGTGGTCACCACCGGACGACATGTTGAATCGCTTTATGGAGTTTTTACTGACCGAAGTATTTGTCGAAGATAGCTGTGGTGTCGGAGACGGTGGCCCGTCACTTGGGAACCTATTGGCGTGGCTACGATCTTTCGACTTTTACCTCTTGGCGCCAGTTCGGTATCCGCAGCGATTTTGGTGAGTAGTGTTCCACGCTGTCCCTCCAATTCGTCTGGTTAACTGACACGTTTTAGCGACCACTGGGATTGTTTCCAAATAGCTTATGGTGGTAAGTAAGCATTTTCAAACATTATTTCGAAACGGAACTTCATAAACATCGGCTTCGGTACTCAACATCTCCCCTTTTGTGTCGAGTACACTTTTGTTGCGGAAGCAAGAATCTAGGATTAAGGAAACTAACTTTGTGCCAGTATACTCTCGCTTCAGTTATTCTGGTGAGTCTACTCCAAAGGGTCAAGTTTAGCTCTTATCTGTGCTTCATCATTACTGTTAAGCCGCTCAAGTGAGGTAATAAATAATCGTTTAGCTGTAGCACCCTTTCAGTGCCTAGCTGCCATGCCATCTCGAACGAACACGAGGGCTGGGATACTGCCAAGTTGGGAGCGAGATGGCCCAAGTGGTTAGAGCGTAAATTTACTGTCCGAAAGGCCAGTGGTTCGAACCCAACCCCTACCTCTCACCTTCCCGTGTCTAGGCTTGGGCAACCTGGTAGTATCCCAGCCCTCGTGCAACCGTCTGGGGGCACGGCAGTTAGGCACCGAAAGGGTGCTACAGCTGGACGGTTATTTTACTGCCAAGCTGTCCAAGCCTAGACGAGAGCAGCCGAGATGAAGAGGTTGGGTTCGAACCGCGGACCTTCCGGTCAGTAAATCCGTGCTCTAACCACTGAGCCACCTCCCCCCACAGTTGAGCTAGCCATGAACCCTTCCAGTGTACCTACTGACATTTCGAACCTGTCACACTGAGGCTCAATAACCAGAATTGTTGTGCTTCATTTTTTTCTGTGAAAATCCTTTTGGTTCCAAGCATACACTTCTCCCTCGTCAATCAGCCTATCCGAATAGCTCGTTTATTTTGGTAGATAAGGTAAAATAATCAAGCACCCTTCGGTGCCTACCCGCTATGCCATCCCAAGCGAACACGAGGGCTGGGTTACTGCCAGGTTGCCCAAACCTAGGCAGGGGAAATCGAGAGGCAGAGGTCGGGTTCGAACCACGGACCTTCCGGTCAGTAAGTTCGCGCTCTAACCACTTGATCCATCTCACCCCCTCGTTTAGTTTGGTACAGGCTGTCAAGGTCCACCCACGTATACCCAACTGCACGTCGATTTTCCGATGTCGCACCTTGTTATAACTTGCTGGACGGTAGTGCAACTCTGTGTCGGTCCCTTGGCTTCCTGCTCCGCCCACTATGGTATAGCAAAAGGCACGGTAGCTCTACACAGCTCTTTATGGAGACAAAGGAAAATCATTATAACTGTATATATATAGGGTAGTCACAGAGTGTTCCACAAGGTCGTGCCAGAATGTCCGTAAGGGGGCGTGGACCGTCGAGTCAAGGTGCTTGACTCGGATTGGCTGACATTCTGGCCAATCAGAGCATGCCTAGTCTGGCCCGTTTCCTGCACGTGACACATGCGTCCAAATGATGTGATGTTCGGTTATTAGGGACGGCTAGCCCCCGAACACACCTACATCGGCCTCCAGATCTTTTAGGCCCAGGGGCGACGGGCTGGATCGACTGAGAGTCGAACATGGGACATCGTAGATACGGTATACGAGAGTCGCTCATTCAGGCCCTACAGTGTCACGCCGTAGCGATAGATGAATTATTCACGCTTCATAGGATGCTACGTCTTGGCGATGGATGAATTGCTCACACTTCATAGGTTAGGACATGTACCCCGCATACTAGATGACCTGCTCTGCCTCAGGGAGGTCTTTTTGCCCAGCCCTATGCTGAGTGGAAGCGATCGCGAGGTGTATGACCTGATAATGAAGTACGAAAACACTAGCCAATAAACTTGGTTGGGTCGGCAACTACCGCCTCCCTGGATGGGGACTGCGGGACTCAAATCACCAGTGTTTCATGACTTTGGCAAAAATGGCCCAATCGCGTAGTCCATGGCGCTCGTACATCAAAGCTATTGCCTTGTCGCGTAGTCCACGGTGCTCGTACATCAAAGCTATCGCCTTCAGCTACCCAGTTCCCGGACTAACCAAGGCTTGGCTGTATGTTCCGCACTCTCCCCTTTTCCAGTGATCGACACTGGAACCAGTGTGCATATGCTACATTGTCTTTAGCTGATAAATTGATTAAATTGATTGACACCGTGGTTAGAATGGCTTGTTTACTGGTAAGAAGCGCTGCATTTACCCGCTCGACCCAACAGGTGGACAGACTGTCTGTCACCTTTTGTATTCGCGAACAACCATAAAATCGTATCTCGAGTACAGTATAAACCGAATAATATTTGAACTTAACGATACAGATTGACGGCCACGAAATAAAGTTCTTCCGGTTTTTCGAATGTTCGATTCTTTCCGCTGCCCTCTCTATCCAGATGGGGACAAAATGTGACATGATTTGCTCTCGGTGCAAAGTTGGTACTCGGAGCTACAGGTGGGCATCAATATTGGCCAAACCCTTCGAATGATAACTGCACGTATTGTAAGGTATTCCACACGGGTCCATATGCCATGGCTTGTCTCGTCAGGTCTGGACAATGTTGAATTAGGTAAGCAGGGGTGCATTGCGAATCGTAAGTGAGCAAAAGACGAAATTCGCGTCATCACATCACGCACAATATCTATCGAGTCACCCTAATTTCTGTTGTAGCGTGAGTTACGCCGGAACTGTGCCTGCCAGACTACGCAGGACAGCGAAACCGAGACACGGCTGTCTTGTCAGGACAAACACACAGAGCGTACGCGTAACTATGTAGGATGGCTGAATGGCCAGCTATGGTCACTCGCTAGTTCGTTTTGTCGACGTTCCTGCCGTGAACAATTTCACACCCACTCCGCTAGTCGCATGCCACTAAGCCGCCAACGCACCCGCTGCTATCCAGAACGTGTGATGCTGATGGTGACCTTGGGGACGCGTAGTTCTCTGCACATGTCTGAACGCTTTCTGACAATTTCTGCATTTAAGAATACATTAGGATAACCTCCTTTCCCATTGAGCATCGTTTGATTGGGTCAGGCTTCGTATGGTGAACAGGCTATTGTTATCCAGTGACAGAATATATAACAAGATCGTTGTATTAATTCACACCTGAATGGCCCAATAGACGTGGTTGCCATGGCAACTGTCCTAATCTGTCGCGCTGTTCCTTTATTGTTACTGTTTAGCCAGACGATATGCAGACGTCTTCCAAGCGGTTTTATCACTTGCTCGCTTCTCGTGTTTTCGCGGTTTACGTTACCAACATTCTGAAGGTACGCCACTGTTTTTTTTCACGTTTTTTGGCTTTCGTGAGTGGGATCCAGGACAGTTTGGTTCACAAATCCAAAGGTACGCTATTTTTCTTCTTCATAATTACATCCACTTTGTTCTTCAGCAAGACTCCTTCATCCGCGCGTCTATTTTCGCCCGTGATTCTACTGTGTCTTGGTCGAGTCCTTCATCGGGGTCTCACTACGAAACAAGCAGATCCTGGACGGCCGGTCGCTCGAGGACAACATCGACTACTCGGCCGCGCTGCTGGACTGCTCGTGGCCTTCCTCACTCACGAATCGCGGCAAACCATTTGCATCAGTAAGACAGACAAGAATCTCGAAACAAATCTGATTGACAGTGTCAAAGAAGATGATGACGCTGAGAAAAACTGGGTTGCGCCACAGTTTGACTACGACGAATCTTGGCTAAGGTGAGCTGAGTTCATGAGATTCTGTACTTCTGTACGGTATTGAACAGTGTAACGACTCATCCTGACAGAAAATTCCCAAACAGAAGATGTCATTTTCCCGAGGTCTTTTATTCTTAGCTAATTGCATCACCAGTAGGCGATTCGCTTTGAGGAAACGGTCACGCGAGTCGGTAAGGATTTATCGAAACGGCGTGGTTATTTTTCTTACCGAGTCTCTTTACCCAACGTATGCCCTGAATCTCACGAGACGCGTCTATCAGCCTGGACTGTTTTGTCGTGTGGCAGTGAGACTTGAACTGTTCGAGCAGCGGAACTGAGACGTCTTCAGGTTTTCGACAATCGTTGTCTCAGGACCATAGCTGGGGGGGGGGAGTTGGTGTCGGAAAATCCGTAAAGATGCAGTTAGAAGGCGAGTTATCGGTTGTGCAACGGATACTCCCATTGAAGAATGTGTCCAGCACCACAAGCTGCGTTGGGTAGGCCATCTATTGCTCATACCGAACAATCGTTCTCCGAAGAGAATGCTATTTTGCATCCTCAATTCAGAGTGGTAGAAGCAGAGAGGTGGTCAACCCCTGACCTGGCAGAGGGGTATGAAGGAGATTACGAAACGTATGGGTGCTGTCGGTACTACTCGTTTTCCAGGATGGAGACCGCGAGCTCCCTACTGGTCATATACAATGCCATTCTCCACAGATCCACTCTTTTCTGTTGGGAGCGTTCTGTCGTACGCTTCCGGCAATTTTGTGGTTTTCGCCTATCATGAAATTATGGGCCGGCTGCAAGAGTGTCAGCGCCAGACGTTCTTGTTACTCATCAGGAGAGTTCGGTGCAGATGAAATTTCAAACAGTACTCGGATGTTCACCCTATGCCGACCAAGCTGATCGAAGCCCTCCATTCCCAGGCACCGGTGTCTCTCCTTGCGGAAGGGAGGGGTGTGAAAACCATCTGGAATGAGTAATGCACTCTTGGTCCCTACCCACGCCCATGAAGCTTGGTTGCGCAAACGATATTATTGGGTGAACGAGCCATAATCATTGACCGGTATGATAAACTGACTGTCCTCTACACCGCTGTCAATCAACCATCAACACGGTTAAGGGGTCGGTCATTAATTAGTTTGTGCTTTAACCTCAAATTTTGGCACCATTCACACTGTACTCTTCCTTGGCGACTGATTTGAGTTGGAACAATCGCCCCCCTCGTTCAATGTGTTGGATTAGCGATTTCCAGAGAGCAGTTTTCCCGCTTGCTCTGACTTTCCACACAAATCTGCGTTAAGTTTGCATCCCATTCCCGCATTTATCAGTTCTGTCTGTAATGTACCACTCTCCAGTACCATCGTATGGTTGTGCGTATAGAAATCACAAGAAGCAGGTCACTTTATGGCAAGTTCTGTCGAACTAGGGTCCCCCGAACACGCCCGAATCGGTTCAGATTTTCGGAACGCAACACCGGGATTCCTCTTCACGACTGACGTAGTGAGACAGTCCGTGGGACACTGGTAAGTATCCAGTCGCCGCATTAGCTAGCCTGCTGGGCCACTAAACCAGCAGTTGATAGGCAGGTGACAACAAGTGGCGTAAGCGAGGGCTAGGTTAGAAAATGATGCTTGTCGATTTAAGGTCCAAAGACCAGCCGTCCCTAATAATCGAACATCACATCATTAGGACGGATGCAACTTGCAGGCTACGGACCAAACGAAGCCATGCCCTGATTGGTCAGAATGCCAGCCAACCCGGATCGAGCATCTTTGACTTGACGCTTCTCGCCCCCTCACGGAAATTCTAGCACGACCCTGTGGAATATTCTGACTACCCTATAAATACAGTTGTAATGATTTTCATTTGGCTGAATGAGGAGTTTTCTGAAGCTACCATGCCTTATGATATACTATATTCTGTGGAGCAGGAAACCAAGGACCGATACAGTGTCACGACCTTTCAGCAAGCCACAACATGTAGTTACATGCAACGCTAACTACCAAAGAAAACATTGGTTTTTGTTGCGAGCCGCTGTTGGGGAAAGGTTCCCGGGGGGGGAGAGACGGTTCGTGACGTGATAACGAGAAATGAAAGTGAATTCATTCAAACTGAACGCTGGAAGATCTTCGCGCCCTCCTTGCCGGAGCTCCTGTGACCCTCCGTGCATATGGCTAACATCACTACAGGCTGTGACGAGCGTGCTGTCACCAGTTTGCTGGACTGTCTAGCTCAAGTTGCGCACTGGGTTTATCTTCGCAAAGGTTGGTAGGTCAAGCCCGCTCTAACCGCACTTTACTCTGACTTTGCGCTGAGTTTTTTTTCGGTGCCGTTCAAGCATGCCTTATTTTATCGTTTTTAATGAGGTTTCGCACTGTGTTCTCACCTCTCCCTTTCGAATTTTTACTGAGACATTCATTCCTCAGGGTAGAGTGACACCCAGACATCAGTACTCATTACCGGCATGTAACTGTCAGCGGTGATAATGATATTTGGCGTGTATCCCACTGTGTTGATCGTTCACAGTCTGATTTTTGTTACCGATGACATATCACTTCCGTCGCATCATACCCCCTGTTCGCTTTCCCATTCTGCTTCTCTATCGGTTGCTGTCCTGCTTTCGGAAACTATGTTTCGCCACAGTAACCAGCTATCGATTTGTTACGTGAATTAGATTATTCGTGTCATTGGGACGCGTGTTTCAGGTGATATGTCTGCCTAAAGAAAACATTTTGATCGCCGCTAAAGTGGGAGACTAGTGATTTCACCGAGTGGACATTAGTGTCCGTCCGGACAGAGCGCAGTGACGTAACCATTGAGCTGTTCACATTGTTCCCCTCCAAAAAAGCACTTGAGAACGCTATAGACACGAGCATAGAGTGTTTTCTCGTAGAGTGCACGAAATTTCGAGTCACGCCTGACGTTCACTGTGCCAACTCAAACTGGACTTTGCTGCACCTCTGGTAGCGATAAGCTGTCCCGGGGCTCGGCTCATAGCTCCGTTTCTGTGGCATGGATCAATTCGACGCCGCCCTCAGGTGTATTTTCGACCTTTCTCTACAACGACCTAAATATGTGGACGCTCAGTCCAATTTGGGTTCAAGGAGAACATAAGGTTGATGGAAACTCGGAGACTGCGCCTACCTGATGAGTCCCAAGAAGGGCGAAACCGGTCGTGGGCTGTCGACGGATTTTGCAACCTTGCGAGTAGTTTCCTTTATGTGGACGTTCAATTGAGAGGGACTGTTAACTTGTGCTTAGCATGGGAGGGGACTGCTATGAGTGGTGCGGTAAAATCCAAAGCTCGGAGTTATTTTAACTTAGGATCTCTGTCCTAATGTACAAGAATAAAAGTCCGCATGTGTGTACTTCGAATAATCAAATGCTTGACGGCAAAACATTAAAGACAAAAATGACTGGGTACGTGACGCATCAACTGTAAAGTATGTACGAATGCACAGTAACACAGGTTACTGCAGGTGTCCACTCACTGGTCGCATGGAGATGGGATAATGCTTGTGCGGAGACCGCTTAAAGATGAAAATCTGACGCAGTGGTGCTATCGACCGCGCGTTCTAATGAATCCACTGCAGCTCTGGACGTTGGCTATCCTGACTGATGAGCAGCCTCGTTCATGCTGCCTACGCCTGGCGGTCGGTCACACTCACCAATCAGACATGTTATACATTTGCTTCCTAATTGGTTTCCGTTTTATACAATTTCGCGTTTTCTTTTCTAAACCATCATCTGAGGATGTTTGTGATTCCCCCATTTTTTTACACAGCGTTTGTCCTGTTTTCGTTCCTTACTGTTTCACATATTTGTCTGTGACTATATCTCACGCCTAGGCTTTGATTGCCTCATTGTTGTTGATTCGGTCCAAGCAAGTATTCTTGTACGTATGCTGTTCATTCACTGTGCTGGTTCACTGTTGCACGCTTTGTTGGGACTTCTACCACCTCACCCCCTTGTTTTTCTTATGCAGACAAAAATTAACGGACCTGGGATATACGCCCGAAGAAGATGAAACATCTCACGCTCCACTCAATATCGTCTCGCAGATTGGTCAATTCCTTTGCACAATGCTCCTCAACGAACCACCGCGCCTACTTTTCGCCTCTCCCATTTCGATCCAGTCTGCGCAGTGGATCAATGAACACATGGAACAAACTAACCTCCCCTCTTCTGAGATGGCATCCCGAGCGAAACGTCTAATACCTGTCCAATTGGTAGACGACACTTGGGCTGGTTGCGTACTTCGTTTGAAATCGTTGGGGGTACGCTTTCTTTAATAATTGTCTTCAGATCCCCCTCCGTTCGACTAATATACATGAAATGAATAGTGGTCAATCGTGACCACACGCGCTCCTTGTGTGACCTTGGTTCCCCTGGATGTAGATATTTTAACGCGACCAGCAGTAGGTTCGCTCATACGTTCAGCTGCGTCTCAGTGACCAAAAAAGTTAACCTGGTGGGCATCCCGGTTACTAACTTTCAGAACTACTTCGATCGCAGGTCCTAATCCATTCCTAATACCTCGAACCCGAATCTGGATAGCACAGTCTGGATAGCCTCTTGGTAGCCTGATGCGCTTGACCAAACTAGAAAGCCAATGAACGTGCGAATCAGCTGATCTACTGAGCACTGATGCGTACGAGCATGTCACGTGCAGCCGAAAACGGGCTATTTATAGAGCTCACGTGGAAAGTTCCAGGCGGACCAAAATGTGGTACTAAAAATAGAATTCATCTGTCCCTCCTTTGGTATTTGCGTGTGTCCAGTTACGTTCGAAGCTGGTTCTCCTAATACACTGTAGTACTGCTTTCTCCTCGAAGAGACACTTCCACAGGAGACAGTATTAGAGACACGGAATTTCTTTTTCGAGGAAACAGGTCCCGTTCCTCAACTCAACTCCTCAACTGATTCGTTCGCCTCTCAAGAGGGGACAACACATTAGAAATTTCCTCCGACTCGGACTTATTGCTTGACTAACTCTTCAGGGACAACTGATATGGCAGCCGGTAAATGTGACCTGACCTGGGCGATAATTCATCCTTAGATACACATCCAGTGCCATTCGTTAAGGCCGTTCATAGTTGAAGTGTCGGTTCAAGGTTACGTAACTGAAGGCAGATGAGGCAACACACGGGTTTCTCTTGGGTACCGTCGTTTTCCTATTCGCATGATGGCCTATCAGATAGGTGTTGAAAATCGATAGTTCCAGATGACCGACGCTAACGACAATCATACTGACGTGCCGCATTATGCTGGTGTGTCAGCGACCCTCAAGACTTTCAAATCTGGGGCATTCGGATGAAAGGGGGATTCAGTTTCACCCTGAAGAAAGCCATTGAGAAATCGGGGGTAAACGAAATCTTCCCATCTGTGTACAGGAGACACGCCATGCGGTTCTTATTGCTTAATCCGCGGTGGAAAATTGTGAAGTATATCCCTTTGGGAGAGTAGTACTGTGCACGATGAGGCCCGAATAACCGTAGCAACAGTGTTAGTACTTTGGAAAGTTGTGCTTATGTCCAGAAATACACTCATTCGCGAATCAGTTTGGTTTTCACGAGAGATCCAACTGAATCTCTCGTTTATGATATTCTACAACTGAATGTGCTGCACACAGGCCACCTCATGTTTCAGTTGGCACGATATTCGAGATATCGCAGTATATTTTCATACAGGAAACTACCCACAAGGTTGCTGAAAACTCTTCAGCAACCTTGTGAGTAGTTCCTTTATGAAACGTGTGCTTAAGTCCTTTCTTTAGAAGAACGTGGCACCACATCCGGTCTTTGACCGTCTGATGTTGATATGGCCCAATAAACGTGGAATTAGATCATTAGCGGCCTCAAGTCACAGAATTCTGCTGCACAACCTAGCAGTCTGCTCCGAGACCCATTCCTTCTAATCAGTGATTGCATCCTTTGATTCCGACCGCAGTTTTTCAATCCTGGTGTAAAGACGAACCATATTCCCCCCCTGCTCCGTACTTGTGTTCGAGGTCAAAGCTAACAGCACCAGTTCGTAACTGTTTCGACCAATGCCCGATTTTCTGTGTAGCAACCGGATAGCCAAACTTCCAAACATCCTTTGAAGCTCCTGACAGTAAAAAAGGCTCCACAGTTCTTCCCACGTACTCATGCGGTCAGAGAGTGTGTAGTAACGGTATTTCTTGCAGCTTAGTTCTCGGTCTGAGCCCCCCCAAGCTAGCGTTCACGTCAAAACAACCACCAAAGGTGCACAAAGTATATTAACGCCCAAAACGAAGTCAGGAACACTTCTACAACACTTCATATATATATATAGCTTAGGCGACAATAACTTTCTGAAAATTCTGACGCATTCTGGATGCGACATTGGAAACCGGCATTTAGCCAACACTGGGTCATGATTGGCTGTTGGGTCCAGACTTTCGACCAATCAGATCTCGGCTTGATGCCTGACCGGCAAGCGTCCGGAACAATTGGCCAATCTTGCGTGGGATGGGCTTCTCGGCCGTTGCAGCACCTGACTGCGAGCGGTAAAGCGGGATCCGTGTGGAATTCCGCCTAACAGAGTGTCGAAATCTGGCGTCTGTCCGCACAACATTTTATTGATCCAGGCGAACTACCTTAGTCGGTGATGTGGAGAAAAGGTCGTGGTTTGAATTGAAAGGTAGTGTCGGGATGGCCACTATAGAGGAGCGATGGCGCTACGTGAGCAAACTTACTTCACAAAGGGTTAAACGGAGCATCCCAACTAGCTAGTTGGAACCTAAGTGGACCACTCGTGAATACCACGAACATGCTTCAACGCGTAGAGCAGCTATGTCCTTCTTCCGGCCTGAATTTACAATACAACTGGTAACTTCCTAGCCTATCTTGTGCCCCAGAATTGCTGTTAGCCTCACGTCGGACATTAAAAGGATATCGAACTCAATCGGTGTGTTTTAACATGACTTTGTGGCTAAACCGGTGCTCGGCTGTCATCATGCGTTTCTCGCACCGGCCCAGGTAGGTTTTTTGGGTTAGCTCCTTTTACCATTCCACCGTGCTTGGTCAGTTGCGATTCGAGACATCCGGGAAACCGACTCATCCGCGTGCAGCATAGTTTTTTATCGTAACTCTGAGTCGGCCGGTATTGCTTGAGGCATCCAAAATTTCGGCTGGTTATTTAATCGTAATACTCCTTAAATCTCGTCGTCAGAACGATGACCAGACCGCAGTCAATAGTGTAAACCCGAACTCACATTTTGGAATGCAATTTTTTCTGTGTTCTCATCCTTCCAGTACAAACCAGTGATCGAGGCTCTGACATCCAACCCAGACTTGGAAATGCGTTTAGCCACATCCAGACGTCTACAAGACCAATTGATCCCACTGGAGACACTGGCGACGGAACTTCACCTGGCTGTGTCCGAAGACGCGACTTCTGGTGATCAGCTGGGATGGTTAGTACCTGGTTACCTACCCGATACTTCAGGACGCTATGCAGCTCCGATATTTTGGCAGACGACCAAAGAATATCGTCACTCATATTCGTGGTGGACGGCGCACTTGTGTAAATAAAACAAAGACCTTGTGAACTCGATGCTGCTCTTTTTCTTGAAAATGGAAGGTTCTCTCGTAGATATTTTGATGTTGCTCTAGCGAGTCCCGAGCGATGTTGGCACTCTGAACACCCGTCGAGTTGGACTGATTCTTCAACTTTGGGGCGGACATCTTTTTTCCGCTCAGTGGGGGCTGTCTTAACCAAGGAAATCTGTTCATTAATATCGTGATTCTGTCATCAGCGTTGGAAACAGGAAGCTTTGTACAATTTATTCCTCCCTCCCAAGAGCGTAAGTTGGTGTCAATGCACGAGGTTGCCCAAACCTAAGGAAAGTCGCTGACATCCAACCCAGACTTGGAAATGCGTTTAGCCACATCCAGACGTCTACAAGACCAATTGATCCCACTGGAGACACTGGCGACGGAACTTCACCTGGCTGTGTCCGAAGACGCGACTTCTGGTGATCAGCTGGGATGGTTAGTACCTGGTTACCTACCCGATACTTCAGGACGCTATGCAGCTCCGATATTTTGGCAGACGACCAAAGAATATCGTCACTCATATTCGTGGTGGACGGCGCACTTGTGTAAATAAAACAAAGACCTTGTGAACTCGATGCTGCTCTTTTTCTTGAAAATGGAAGGTTCTCTCGTAGATATTTTGATGTTGCTCTAGCGAGTCCCGAGCGATGTTGGCACTCTGAACACCCGTCGAGTTGGACTGATTCTTAAACTTTGGGACGGACATCTTTTTTCCGCTCAGTGGGGGCTGTTTTAACCAAGGAAATCTGTTCATTAATACCGTGATTCTGTCATCAGCGTTGGAAACAGGAAGCTTTGTACAATTTATTCCTCCCTCCCAAGAGCGTAAGTTGGTGTCAATGCACGAGGTTGCCCAAACCTAGACAAGGAAAGTCGAGATGCTGTGATTTGGTTCGAACTACAGTCATTCCGGTCCGTAAGCTGGCACCTTAATCGCCACCGGGCTATCTCGAACCCTACAATACAGCGTGAAACCACGACTCGGAGGAATTCTTATACAGAGTTTTCCAACGAAACAGTTATTCCGGAAACTCTATCCATTATCTACCTGTCCGAGCACAAGTCAAGAAAACGAACTAGGTCAAGGTTACTTTCATAAAGGAAACTACTACTCACAAAGTTACTGAAAACTCTTCGACAACCCACGACCGGTTTCGCCCTTCCAGTTCGGGCTCATCAGGTAGGCGCAGTCCCCGAGTTCCCGTCAACCTTATGGTCTACTTGAACCCAAATTGAGCTGTTTTCGAGAAATACACTCATTTGCAAATCAACTTGGTTTTCACGAGAGACTCAACTAAATCTCTCGTATAGGATATTCTACAACTGACTGTGCTGCACACAGGCCGCCTCATGTTTCAGTTGGTACAATATTTGAGATATGACAGTATATTTTCATAAGGAAACTACTCGCAAGGTTGCTGAATATCATACACGAGAAATTCAGTTGAGTCTGTCTTGAAAACCAAATCGATTTGCGAACTAGGTCAAGGTTAGTTTCGAGCTGACTGCAAGGATGTTACAGCGGTCCACAAACCAAAGAACACAATTCAAGTAAGCCTTACTAAAAAACCAAAATCGAAATTTCGGACAATGAATAAATGAAATTTGTAGAAAAAAAGTTCAATTCAGGGATAGGAAAAGCTGGAAGAAAGCGTTCCATCAGACTTGCATTTGGGTGGAAGCGTGTTAATAAACCGAGGAGGCCATCAACAAACACATTGAAAAGGGCGAAAGGATCGCGGAATTACCAGGCTCAAAACTCAATCGAAGGAACCAAGAGGACTTTAAAAACTCGAAGTAATAAAAACAACGCGATTGGAATGTGCAGCTGAACCAGCATCCAACAGAACAACAAATGGGAATTGCGTAAAGCGGTGAGACCAGCGAAATTTCACTGAAAGCAAGAAGTGTGATATGTGTGTGATCTTTTCAGGACTAGAAAAGGATGCAAACCAACTGAAACTCGACAAATACGCTCCCCATTTTGTCCAAATTAGTGGCTTGCCCGTCGGAGGTTCGCAGAACTCACACAAAGTCCCAAGTGAATGATACCTCCACAACAACTAACATTCAGAGGATAGATTAAGACGATCAGATCCGACAATTCCAACCACAGTTGTCTTCCACTTCCTGAGGTCATCCGCAGAAGGATTTTATCGTACGGTTCTAGATCTGTTTGTGAAAGGCGACGAGGTGGCCCAGTGCTTAGAGCGCCAGTTTATTGATCAGAAGATGCATGGTTCGAACCCTACCACTTCATCTCGACACCCTCTGTCTAGGCTTGGGCAGCTTGCTAGTATCCCACCCCTCGTGGCATGGCAGCTAGACAACGAAAGAATGCGATCTTTGTGGATCGATACACCAAATCTTTGAAAATATCTCCATTATGTTTCTATTTTTCGGGGGATCAAAGTTGAACGAGATCATCTGTGGTCGTTGGCTTGTTCGCTGAACTGGGCAATTTGGTTGCAAGCGTTTCATCACCGATCGAGGTGACATCATCAATGCGTAGTTGTGCGTAGCGGTAGGTTAGTGGTTGTCCGTTCAGTAGTGTTGCGTGTGTTCCATTGGAACCAATGGAACCGTCCGACAACGCAAGCCCAACACGACAGGAACCATGAAACCTGAAAGTATGGGCAAACTACTGGGCTTTTGAATGGATACATACTTTACCTTCGATGGACAAATATATCAATAGCTGAAAGGAACTCCAATGGGATCCCCAATATCGGGATTTATTGCTGAGGCGGTATTACAAAGGCTAGAGCGTGCAGTACTGCCGATCATCAATCCAAAGCTGTGGATCCGCTACGTGAACGACATCTTTGTCATCATGAAACGGGACTCAGTACACAACACACTGCTCAACACAAAGTTTGAAGGTATCAAGTTTACAATCGAACTGGAAAGAAACAATTGGCTACCATTCTTGGACGTCTTAGTGAACAGAAAGGTGGACGGGACTCTGGAAACCTGCGTACACCGCAAAGAGACTCATACGGACCAAACACTGAACTACAACAGTAATCATCCAGTAAACCACAAAAAAGAGCTGCGTCCAAACCTTGTTCAAGAGGGCGGAGACACACTGCAGCACCACAGAACTACGGAAGAAGGAGGAAAACCATCTATACAGAGTGTTCCAGAACGATGATTATCCAAGAAGTTTTATCAAGAGAAGCTTGAAGAAGAAGACATCTCAACAACAGCCACAGCAAGAACAAGCCACCAGACGGGTAGTCCTACCTTACATCAAGAATCTATCAGGACTCGCAACCAGATTATTGGCGCAAAAAGGAATCTTCGTGGCTCACAAATCGAGTGCAACTCTAGGGAAATTAATCTCTAGACCGAAGGACAACCGGGACAAAACCAAGAGGAACAATGTGATATACCAAATTGACTGCAATAAATTCTACGTTGGACAAACTGAGAGAAAATTATGTACACGAATAAAGGAACACAACGTGGCAGTCAGGAGGCATGACCCCCTGTCCTTGATATCTATACACGAGGACCAAGTAGGCCACAAATTCAATCTAGAAGACGCGAAAATTTTGGAATACGGAGACACACGACACGGAAGAGTATTTCTGGAAGCACGGTACTCTACGGCAGGTTCAATCAATCGGTGCATCGAACTGGATCCAATTTACGCACCTCTACGTGCAAAAAACCAACATCGCAACCGGAACACTCAAGGAGGACCGAATATTGGATTCACAAGGAAAGACATAAGGAACTCCTCGGAGTCAAATCAACCAAGGTCACAAGCCGGAACTCGGAATGACAAAGATCACTCCAATATCGACCAGATTACGACGGCGAGGGATGCCAAGCTCAAAGGTCACGTGGGCATCGGCGAATGAAGACACGGGATAAAAGAACAACCAATGGAACCGCCCAACCGAATAACTAATCGCGGTCAAAGGTCACCCCCGGCTACCATCACGTATATCAACACAGACGTAACACTATTGAACGCACAACCACTAACCCACTGCTACGCACAACTGCGCACTGATGATGTCACCTCGATTGGTGACGAAACGTTTGCAACCAAATTGACCAGTTCAGCGAACAAGCTAAAGACCATCTACGCTACCTGAGCTACCAACATTCTCCTCTATAGAAACCATCTGCTTCGTTTTGTTGACCACTAACCTTCCAAAGCTGCTTATGCATTCGTCAGATACACTGGTTGGACAATTGTGTGCCTTTCCTCACAACCCTCGGTCGTCATTTTCCGTCCATCGGACTGTGAATTGCTCTGTCCCCGTGGTAATTTCGTCTTCCTTATTGTCGTTAGATTTTCAACATTGTGGATTATCGTCACCAAGTTCGGTTTGGTCTGTATATTTGCTTATTACTATCGTTCTGTGCAAGGTCTCTTCAGATTGGCCTTCTTGCGTAATCCGTGTTTATCTAGGGCAACAAACACCCAGTTCTTTCATCATTTAGCTTGTTCCAAATTTTTTTAATGTCACCTTATTCGTTCATCAAAGTCCTGTGAAAAACTGTATTTATCACGCCCAAACGCATCCACAAAGCCTCGGTGCTTTAAACCTAAAATTAGACAGGGAAGGACGCCACTGGGTAGCGTGTTTGCCTAACGAAACCATTTGTCTTTCAATGAATTAAAACGAGCTTTTAATCCCTGTGTCGTTGCACCATGTGCGAGAACAAAGAAGGCCCGCAATGGCCTAGAAAAAATCCGTAGATCTTTTGCGCGTCAAAGCAATTTGCCGGTTGAATTTTCGGAGCAACATTTCCGGAGAGGTGTACTACTCGACGCAATCATTGGTCGAAAGCAGACATCAATGGGACTCGGATAAGTTGGTCTGACCGTCCAGGATGAACGCTTTTTTGGAGCCTGCATCCACTGAAACAGCCTTCATTTTAGTGTTTTACCGGCAAACCTGCCACATCCCACCAAAGGTTGGTGTTAAAAACTTCTCAAGCTTTTGAGAACACAACGTTGTAGAAGGTAGATTTGCGAGCTACGTGAACTAACGTCCTGATATCCGGATACGCCATCCGACCGCACCTGCTACGGACAAATAAGTTCACAGTAGCTCGCCTGTTCAAGTCCCCTCCACAACGTCTCTTCTGCATTCAAGCTTTTGTGAATTTGATAATTTACCCCTCCCCCAACCTAGATCCAGTTGCAGTGGACAACAGCATCCCCAGGAAGCACATCTCTTGTACAACCATCTGCATACTACATCTTCCCGATGCGACTAGGTTTCAGTTCCCAGATCACGTCTCCATGTCTTACTAGTGAAATTAATCCCGAGACGCCGCCCCTCCTAAATCCAGTTGGCGACTGAGTACCGAATATCAGTCTGTGGCGGAGCTGGGGACTCACCCACACAAAGTCAAAGTAATCCGAACAAAGAGTGGAAACTACTTAAAACGATGGCTTTCAATTAGCCTATCACATTCAAGGAACTCATGGTAAAATGAACCGATTGGAAACGATAGAAAAGGGGCTTCTTGTTAACCAGTTCTGTTGGAGACATTGTGTACTCTTGGCTAAATTACGTAAACACACACCTTGGTGAATGAAGCAATCACCAAATGACACAATTAATCGAATCAAATCACTCAGCTTTACTACCCTTTCGGTGCCTAGCTGCCATGCTATCCGAAGGAAGCACGAGGGCTGGGATACTGCCAGGTCGCCCAATCCTAGACAGGGGAAGTCGAGAGGCAGAGGTCGGGTTCGAATCATGGACCTTCCGATCAGTAACTTCACACTCTAACCATCTCGCTCCAAATGGCGGATTCACAAACCAGTTAACAAGCTCCATGAACAGACCAACAAACTAGCGAACAGAGTATCAGTGGGAACTTCCTTTTCTATCAAACCTTGCGTACGTTGTCAGATGATGTGCCTACTTCAGCATAATAGGTCGGTACGAGTTAGTCTAGTCTCGACTAGCGTTTCCTCGCGTGTTCGAAGGCGAAATGGGACCATTATCCATGCGATCTGTGCTATCAGTCACTTAGGCAGTCGAGTCGGGGAGCCATTAGACCGTTGTTAATATGGTTGATGAATAGCAGACCGATAGGATTTTTCACGAAATTTGACTACTTGAGAGTAGTCACTTTTCAGAATTATTGGTTCTGCTGTAGTACCTTTTCGGTGCTTAGCTGCTATTCCAGCCGAAGGAGGCACGAAGACAAGTCTAGACAAGTGCAGTCGAGATGCTGAGGTTGGGATTGAACCATGGACCTTCCGGTCAGTAAGCTGGAGCTGTAACCACCGAGCCACCTGGATCTCAAGGTCATCAGGCCTGTAAAGCTTCATTTAGAAGGGCATAATCACGAAGGCTAAATCTGATTAGAGCCGGCCTTCATGCACACTGTTCTGGCTACGTGATTCAACCAAATTCAAGGTTTGAAATCTCAACAAACCAGATGTTGAATCTCGCAAAAAAGAAAATGCCCGGTAGTATGCACTTCCTGGTTGTGTTGGCTATGAACGGTCCTTTATTTTATCCTCTCTGCATCATGATCACCTCTGTGGTACGAACTCCAGACGACTCAGTGGTTGAGACTCGAACCCGGCCCCTACCTGAATTTGGACAACCTGGCAGTATATCGGCCCTCGAGCGGGAGGGCATGGAAGGTGAGATGGACCGTTTTTTATTGTTTCTTGTGTAATACGACTGAATTCGGTAAGCTTTTACAAGGGCCCAGTACAAAGAATTGACTGCTTAGGTAGTTCAGTTAATGGCTCAGTCGCTGGTATCCGCATACCACCACGATCTACTGTCGAAACCCCGGGATCAAATTGACAAACACGGTGACCGCTTGCTTACTCGCTCAGTCCTTATGGAAAGGCTAGCTACAAGCAAATCCACACACCGTATCCTCCCTATAGGACATCTCCAAACGATAATGTACCCTAAGAAAGAATGGCTTAATTATTCGAAATTTGTTTGCAATGCAAGTTCCTCTACAATCAAAAAAACTTTTTTGGTCCGCTTGCACTTGCGAAGAATGTGACATTTTCGTCGGCTAGCATTTGCAAGTCGTCATCAAAAAAAGAACAACAGCACCTATTCGTTGTTCATGTCAGCATCGCACCGTTATACTATCGTTTCTTTTTCTTCGGTTGGTCCATATTTTGCTTCTTGGTTCGCTGTAAATCCACCCAATCTGGGGGCCCGTTATCCCTCTCACCTGCAGAACCTTCACAAGTGGAACAAAACCTTCCAAAATGTTGCTTTTTGTCGCGTATGTACTCAAACCAAAAAAACTGTCTTAATCTACGTTCATATTTTTGCAGCTCACCAAAGTTCATTGTTCACTGAAGCAGTCATTCCTCTGACTGAGAAGTCTTATGGGATAAATTGCCAGCATCGCTTAAACCCCGGGATCTCTAAACGGGGCTTGAAAGTTTGGACTCTCGATTGCTTTAGTCCATCAGGGATAGGTCATAACGTCCGAAAATTCAATTTCATTGTGCGAATACTGAGCGCCCTCAATCTGCGCGATGTTCGATTTTTTTAGCGGCCCGCCACCAGACACACTCACACTTTGCCTTCAGATGATTCGGTACTAGCCAGCTAGTATCATCGATGATTGATGAAGGTGCTGAGTGGAGACGTGTACAATCAGCTTGGGAATTATGGGAGGACATTAACGAAAGATTAACAACCGGTGTGGCGGTAACTGGCAAAAATGATGTCCGCAGAGTAAACAACGGCAAGGTCAAACGGTGAATAGCATTATGGACCAAGCCGAACCGGCTCAAACGAAGTTGTGAACACATCAACCAGAAACACCACGTCATGATTTATCTAGCCTCTCAGCACAACCGAGCAGGATCTTCTAATCGCAAGACTTGATCGATATAACACAGAGACGGACAGTGTCCCAAGTGTTTCAACACCGGTGTTGACCAGAACACAGAAGCAACAGGAAGACAGAAAAAGATATTCAATATATAATCTTTCCAACAAAACAGTGGAGGGATGACAGCCGTAAACGACAAGTTGGGTTGAAATGGTGTGTTTCTCACTGCAAAATAGGTGGAGGTGAAAGGCCGTTCCTCCACTCCCTTTCTACCTTTCACCGGGACCTTCCCCCATGTATGTATGACAGTTAAGCACAATTTTCCACTACTGGGTATAACCGTCTGTGACAGTGATGGCAGTTGAACTAATCGGTTAACTGCGACGATAGAACCAGTTCAGCTGAGCAGGAGACGCCAGTTGGCGATTTGACGGAAGACCCATTGTGTCGAAATAAGGAAGCAGTTCTCAAAAAAACGTAGCACATTAAGATGAGGGATAGTGAAATTATACCATCGGAACTCAGCGTTCGCGGGTCCCAAGAAGGTCGTTCTATAAGCGCTTTATCGTGCTTTAGACTAGTCACGTGTATATTCCAGTTCACAGTTTTTAATCAACCCCGAGCGGCTATCGATGATGAGGTCTCCAATAAGGACAAAGCACTGAATTCCCTTTCCAGGACCGACTACCTTTGTTTTATACGTATCTTTTTGAAATCACTGAAACCATGGTTCAGGATCGATCAGGTTGTGAAAAATTTGGAAAACGTTCGTTCATCTAATAATGGACAAACGTCAAATGCATTCCGCAGCGTTTCACATCAATCATCCTCGGCATTTTGAAAGAAATTGTAATGAAGACACTTCAGAACCATCCGATCCGACCGGGAAACGTGTGCCAGCTTTCGGAATACGCGTGAATATACATGTGAAATTTTTGGAGGACACAAACGGGGCGTCGGATATGACCGCCAATGGATGAATTTATGACCGAAGCAATAATGCAGAAACTGGAACACAATGAACAACCCCAAAATCCCGAATCCCCCAGGTGGACGACACTTTTGTTGCTATGCTTACAGGTGTTAGTGGGAAGACTCAATGAGGCATTGGAAGACGGTAGAATTGGGAAACGCTAACCAATCACCAGTCCTCAGTGGATTACTTAATAGGATTATGAGTGAAACTCCTCAATATTGAGCGCCGTTCGTTCGTTCAGCTGTAGCATTCTTTTGGTGCCTAACTTCCATGCTACCNNAAGGAAGCACGAGGGCTGCGATCCTGCCAGATTGTCCAAGCCTAGACAGGGGTTGTCGAGAGACAGAGGTCAGGTTCGAACCACGGACCTCTCAGTTAGTAGGTTTGCGCTCTAACTACTGAGCCATCCCGCCCCAGCACTGAGCCTATCACGCAATTATTCAGCTCTAACGCCATTTAAATGAATGGTTGTTACGCAACCCGAAGGAAGCTCGATGGCTAAGATGCTGCCAGGTTGCTCAAGTCTAGCTAGGAGTAGGCAAGATGCTGAAGTCGGGTTCGAACCACCGACCTTCCGGTCAGTAAGTTCGCCCCCTAACCACTGAGCTATCCCAAGCGTATCAGAAATCAGCGTATCCAACAAGGCAACCATAAATTCAACTCCAAATTAATTGTATCCAGACTCCACCCAAGAGAGCAAAGAGACCCTAGAGTTTTGAGAAGTTTCCATGTCGACTGCTGCGGGGCGAGATGGTACAAGTGGTTAGAACCCGACCTCTGACTCTTGACTTCCCTTGTCTAGGCTTGGGCAATCTGACAGTATCCCAGCCCTCGTGCAACCTCCGGGTGGCATGGCAGCTAGGCACCTAAAGGGTGCTACAGCCGAACGGTTTTTTTGTTTCTCAAATGCTGCATGAAAGAAACTCCCCAAGTTTGTCGGAAGACGAATTCCAAGAACAAATTGAATTTGGAAGATCTTGAAGGCCTTGGAATTCAGAAATGCGCCAAAGGCGAGGAAATTCCCGGGGCCACGACTCTGCGACGAATTCAACCAATCAGATTGAATTTTCCTTAGAATGCTTTGGAAAAAATTATCGAAGCCGACAGTTAGTCTCCTAGAGGCTTAACCTTCTGGATAGCGAGGACTAAACGGGAAACTGTAAGGGTAGGCGTCCAGCAAGATTCTTTGTACACTAACAGAAATGCAGTAATTTTGCTTGTTGACATGTGAATTTCCACAAGCGGATCAATTTTTTCTCTTGATCGATTTCCGGGGCCACCACATGGTGTATGGAAAAAGCCTCAATGCCTGACCTCGTCCAGTGTTACGAGTCCGGCGTCACACACCGCCTGCACCACTCCAAGTATCTGATCACAAAGAACTTTTTATGAACTGGCGTCTTTGATAATTTCCAGTTTTATTCTAGAATCGACGTACCGTCATTTTGTAATGTTCACTTACGCTTATCGTCAACTGTGAGGTACTTGGTATGGGACAAATCAATGAAAGTGCCGGACGCTTCCAACTAGTTCAGCGAGATCACCAGCCTGATGAATCCATCGATCAGTTCGTCCTGGTGAAAGAAAGAAGGGCTTCGCTCCGGGGTCATTTATTAGAAAATGCCAACCGAACAGTTACAAACCATCGAACAGGGAAACAAAACTCCTATATGCATCTTGTTTACAAAAACTGAACATCCATCCTGTCCTTGAACGCGTCTTCTTGAACTTTCCCGGATATTCATTGACTGTTACTCAGTTGCAAGCAAATGCTACAAAGCGACTCCACAAATTCCTTTGAAAGAGCTCACTTTTTAAGAGAGGCAAAGCGGATTCGCGAGAAAACATACTACTCGCATGCCTCCCCCATCAGTAGTGTCACCGTTACACTGGTACTGAAAGGAACTGGGAAATCGTGCAACTTTTTTGGATGTGTGAGAAACAACCTGATTCTGGATAGGATGATCCTCAGCATTAGAGGTAACCAAGATACTTTTGAAATAACGCACGCTGTATTTGAACCAATCTATTCGTATAGGCCGCAGTGAGACAGCTGCTGAGAGTTATGTGAGATGTCTGAGTTCAAAGGACTCCTTAGTGCCAGTTACAGCTACTGTGGAACAAGGCAAGTGAAGACCAAGTGTCCAGATGCAAAACGTGAATTACTTCGTCGGACAGTACGGTTTCTAGGACTGTGATATCGTTGGAAGCGAGCGAAGAGTAACAGTCTTGTCTAAATAAAATCAGAGATCGCTCTAATGTCGCAACATTGTGGACAGAGTCGAATAGCAACAAAGATCTCGTATCGATATCGGAGCAACTTTCAGCATCTTTGCAGAAAACCACATCGGTGCTGTCCAAGTCGATAAGCTGAATGCGATTCCACAAATGAAAAAACCACATCGGTGCTGTCCAAGTCGATAAACTGAATGCGATTCCAGGTCACAAATGAAACCCAAGGGCAAGATTCGATTGACAGTGACAAACAAGTTTGTGGAACAGCGAGATAAAAAATGAGTTGGGGAGTTTGTGGTCGACTCCAACCCTCCGACTTTCATTCATTCAAAAACTGAATTTTAGTTAGATTAACTTGCGTGCGTTGATTCTCTAGCATTTTTGACAAGCCGATCTCTGGTTTCCATTCAAAGTTGAGCTGTTTTTCTGAGGAAGCCAACTTACTTTTGGTAGGTACCCCTGTGAGAGTTCTAGTCGCCTTCCGGTCCAGTCTTGAGCATTCGATGCAGTGACATTTAAATGCGAGTAGCCGGACGAACGTATTAGATAAGTCTGATTGCAGTAAAGTTGAAAACGTCCGGGCCTATCCAACAGGGTGTAGATCTTAAGCCACGTAATGCCACCTCACGGAACGCAAATAATACCGAATTCCACACGCCAATGACTTTTCTGCAGAATAAAACTAAGTGCGTTTCTTCACAGCCTTTGACTGCACCTGCCATTCTGACTCAAGGTATCCAGTGAGACGTTCCAAAAATAACTCATTTAAGTCATTGACAGGGTATACGGCCTGATCCGCATAGCCGTTGATATCCCCCCTTACGACAGAACCACGGGGGCGAGATTGCTCAAGTGATTAGAGTGCGAATTTACTGACCGGAAGGTCTGTGGTTCAAACCCGACCTCTGCCTCTCGACTTTCCCTGTCTAGGCATGGACAACCTGGCAGTATCCTCGTGCATCCTTTGGGTGGCATGGCAGCTAGGCACCGAAGGGGTGTTACAGCTAAGCTTTACGATAGTTACGAGAATTCGGCACGATTCTTTGAGAGACAAGGACTACCAGTGGTTTTCATTTATATCAGGAACATGTCGTACCAGAGGAGCTGCAAAGGCTTGTTTTGCAATAGTTTCACAAAGAACATCTCGAGGTAAAACCGGATGGAATCCGAAGCTATGTTTATTGGCCTCATAATGACGGCCAGCTTGAAGCGCTCATCAAACCTTGCCACCAATGTGCGTTGGCTTCAAAGTCCCCTAGAAAAGGTAAACTCCGTCACTGGCCGGTACCACAAAATTCATGGTGGACTATGCAGGTCCCATGAACGGTCAAAGTTTCCTCATTATCGTGGCCAGAGAGACAACAACGACCACAGCAACCATTAACAATTTGCAGGAAGTCTTTAGTCGTTTCAGATATCCTGAGAAGCCCGTATCTGACAACGGGACACAGTTCGAGTCATCCCCATTCACGGACTTCTCTTTTGATAGGGAGATTGAACACGCTAGAACGCCTCCTTATCACTCACAATCAAACGGCATGGCAGAATTACTCGTGGGTACTTTCAAACGAGCTTTGCTTAGGGCGGAGGAACCACGGCAAACATCCTACAACAGTTCTTCTTAATGTACCGCCTGATTCCATATCCGTCCACACCGGAGGGCAAATCGCCTGCAGAGACACTAGTCTACCGAACTCCTCGGAGCACCTTTGATCTTCTGAAGCCTCCAAAGAAGGAGGTGGCTTCATCAAATCAGAAAATGGAGTCCTCCTATAATCGCAAGCATGGTGCAAGGTGGCGACACTAGTGCTAGCGTGTTAGTAAAGGACTATCGTGGTAATCGCGTATCCTGGCATCAAGGCAAAATCACTCGGTGACTCGAAAACGTCATCTATGATGTTCGCGTGGGTTCCGAGAGATGAGTTCGTCATGCGAATCAGTTAAAAGAAGCCTATTCACAACCCATCCAGAGATTGAATGCGTTGCCTCTGAACATTTTGATAGAACACCTGGACAAGAACAGATGAAGGACAACCAACATTCAAGTCCCGGAGCAGCTGCCAAAAGCGCTTGTGTATCAACAATCACGAAGGACGACACGCAGAAGAAAGCCAGTGACAAAGACTTAATTTAATCCGAGACAGAAGACTTATACTACTCAACTTCGAAAGGGAGATACTAGGAGAACCAGCTCCGAACGTAACGGGACTACGTAACAGCGGGTGGAACAACCGTTTTTCGTTGAGAGAGATTTCATTGCTTATTCTTCACTTGACCTTGACAGATGAGTTGTATTCTTGTACGTGACAGTGATAGATAGATCAGCCGGTTCGCACGTTCATTGACTCTTTCTGGTTTGGCCAAGAGCACCAGGCTATCAATCGGATATCCAGACCGGGGTTTACGGTAATAAGAAGACATTAAGGAGACTGTCGTTCACACTGCAGGGTAGTGTATTCTGTGTCCTATATTTGGTCCCTTTGTTACCTCAGTATGGGTTTTTTTCAACACCGATCCAGAGGCAATCAATGACCGATGCCTTTTTGAGCACTGACCCAACTTGTGCCACGTTCAGTGCACGCAATTAACAGACACACATACGAAAGCCGGTTGTTTTTATTTTTGATGCCGATGATAATATAATCTCAACAGGAGTCATAAACGTGTGTTTGTGTGTGTGTGTGATGGTTTGTCGATAAATAATCAAGTATAGAAACTGGAAAGACATTAAACACGGGGGGGGGGGGGGCAAACGTTTGCGGAAGCGATAATGAACTATGTAACATGCCTTGTTACACAACATTTTCACGTGGATATGGAGTATAAAGAATCGAAACGATAGTCGGCGAACGGGGGGGGACAAAGAAACCAACTGGGAGGGGGAAAATAAAGCCAGACCGTCCGGGTCAAATCATGGGAGATGATGGGTTGAGGAGAGGTCGCAAATGTGACATTCGAACAGCAGGCAGAACCACCAATAAACATGGAGATAACAGTAATATTAATAATAATAATAGTAATAATAATGGAACGCCTTAACAACATTTCAGAAATACCAAGAGCTATGCACCTATTCGAGGAGCCCGGAGTGTCCCAAAACATACTTGTATCGATCGATCTCATAGATTGGATGATAACGGTGGATAACTGAATGTTCTGGCGGCGCCGTGGAGAAAGACTACGGTTTACGCAAAAAAAAACAATGAGGATATGTGCTCAGATGCGTGGAAGATGAAGGGAGGAAAATAACAGGACTGGATTCTGAAGGTGATTCCGTCTTTGGGCATAAATGCTGGCGCAGAACACACGCATACACATATATGTACACAGATATATGAACGCTGGAGATCAGATAGGCTTTTTTTATGTTAACTGGATGGGAAATAGAAAAATATATCCATTCGAAATTTCCACTCGGGGAGGTAATTCTGTCAGCGGTGATTCAGTTGCATGCATTGGTCGTGGGGACACCGGGACACCGAGAGACTTTCAAATTTAGTCAAAGATTAATTCATCAGGCCGAAGGGATCACAGGGGTTTTATCCATGACAGACGGCAAACTGACGTGCCTTTCGGCTGCTAACATTTTGGATGTGACAGAGTCCGATGAATCCAGTGGGGATTTTTGAGAATGCTTGGTGTGTCGAGAATGCACTTCGATTTCAGGGTCCCCCGCTCGGGGTGGGGTAGTCACTCGTACTTTGCTTTGTCTTTTTTTGTTCACAGGGGGTTTGCTGACTGTCGACGACGAATGCTGCTGATTTGTGAGTTCTGCCCGATGGTTTGGGCCTCCTTCTTCCTCCGCTTCGTCTCTTTCGTCTGCCACCTCAGCGACCGATGGAGGCTGGATGTGTAAATTAAGACCTCGCGCTTGTTGGAGCACAGAAAATCGCAGTACATCGGACAGGGTAACAACTCCTTCAACGCGGTAATCGATGGTGTTGTTCACGACGATGAGACGTCGAAACTGTTTTTGGATGATGATGATGATGAAATAACGGGGAGAAAAACGTTTACGGATTGAATAACTAGTTTCGCCAATCAAAAAACAACTTTAAACAAACGATCAAACAGTGGAACTTCAGATAGCAGATGAAAAACTAGAGTTCCAATAATTGTGTTGGCACACCAAGTTTTTCACTCTTATCCGGTTAGGAATTTTTTTCTCAATTCTCGACAGCATCTACTTATGAAGTATTATGTAAAAGAAAGTGACCTAATTTCATCTATACTCGTCGAAATGAAATGTTGAGAAACTGTCAAGGATATTGTTGTTCATTATCACTTGTTCTTTGCAAGCAGTATAACTAACATGGTCATGAGTGATTGAAGCTGACCTGTCGGCGAGAATGGTGACGGAGGTAGCCACCATGTGGATTATTTACAGTAATGGTGTGCCAGACGGCAAGTGAACACTACTCAGCCATAGCTCGAGCCAGTTTATATCTTTAAACCGTTGGTTTTTGCCTCTGGAAGCCCGCTCTCACGAGCGCATATCAAAATGAGCAGTCAGAAACTTACCCCAGTTTTCACCAGCTTCTCCATGACAAACAATAGGTTATTCGAAGCGAAGCATATTTCCACTGCAGGTTTCACGCGTTGCTCCGAAAATGGAGGTTGGTTAGGCTGTGAAAACAGTGGGAAATGAAATTCCATGTATAGCTGAGCAGACAATTAGGAGTTAAGCGTTCGTATACTACGACAAAAGTGCAAGGAGCCTGCCCTGGGAAGGATGTAGGCATCCATTCAGTGGGGTTGCACGAACAGCCTAGCCGTGGGTGGCTTAGAAAATGAAGTGGGGGACAGAGTTGTGTGAAGCAGGGGCGGCGACATATTTGATGACGCGCTGGGGAATTCTTGGCTGTTGTTGCCACATTTTCTATGGGAAGACTTATCAGTCTAGCAGGAAAACTGCTCACATCAGTTTCTTCCGCCGGCTCTTTCAAGGCTCTCCGTCTCCATCGAATTGTTGTTGCCCGGTGTAGATGAACACTGTCTACCTGGACTGATACCGTCTACAAAGCTTCCTTGGGAAAGCCACCTTGCTCACAGAGAAACACCTGATTTTGGGAATCAATCTACCAGTCGACAAAAACGTTACATCCGTTTTATCCCAAGAGTGACAGGGGTGTCAAAAGGTATATGACAACCTTGAAGTGTGATAGATCAATGGGAATGGGAACGTCTGCACCGAATGTGATAACAATAAAGACGAGGAAGCAACGCTGACATCACTAGCGAAGTGTGAACATCACCGCACGTCTAGCACTTACCTTACACTCCTCGAGCCATTCTTGAATAGTCAGTTCGGGCTTCTTGTAGGCGCCCGTTAAAATCAATGACTGGGAAGAAAGAAAAATAGAAAAAAATAAACTTTATTTATTGTGATTTCCGTACAAGCTTCAAGCAACGACGCTATCGATGATCGCAGGGCTCGGAAAAGCGAAAAGTGTGCGTGCACTTTCGGTGGCCAAACGACGCAGTCTTGACTGTCAAATACGTCATCATCATCATCATCATCATCATCACCATCATCATCGACAACATGACATCAGTGTCCAACACCGATGCTTCANCAAACGACACAGTCTTGACTGTCAAATACGTCATCATCATCATCATCATCATCATCATCGACAACATCAGATCAGTGTCCAACACCGATGCTTCACTGAGGTACAACCATGACTCAAACGATTGCCACCTACCTAGACGGAGACCCCCAAACTCATCTCATTCATGGTTGATTGCGTTGGAAGACTTGGTTAAATCACGTAGTCATTGACGTTTCAGTGTCAGAGCGAATGCTCTGTTTGTAGTTCATTCAACACTGATTCACCTATTATGCCCCACCCCCACCCCGTTTTCCGGTGAGTGAAACCGTATCAGACGGTAGTTGGTTTATAGCTGATGATAAACTGAACCGAGCTGAATGTTCCATCGCATGAAACAATGGATTGATTCGTGTTACCCGTGAATTGTATTCGCCGTAATTAGAGCTTCACATCTTGCGCACAAATAAACAGGTTTTTACTAGATCGAACGAATTTGTTGAGACAGAGAGAGGCAATATACGCCAATCAGAATTTCGCACGCTTGGTGATTTTCAAGGTGGGATTAACAAAGCATAATTATTTTCGATGAAAAACAAAACGGAATGAGCTGAAATCTCACATGATCAGACGGTTCAACTGAACACTATTCATTATCCCCATTCATATTGTCTTGTCCTGTTCATCATTCACTTGCGTCAAAACTCCAAAACACCATGTGCTTTCCCTACCTGGATAAGACAATAGGATTCACGGTGGAATGGTGGTGGATCAGGTGACTAACTAGCACGTGACTTATCGGGAACAGTGCACGCAAACTATCCACTCTTAGCTACCTATTCACTGGATGGAAAGGATCAAGAGTGGAAGAGAACATGGAGAGTGGAATAAACCCCACCTAACTAGGTGTAATATATGCTTCATGTAGTGGCATTTCCTGACCAATCAGATGGAAACAGAAAAGAGCAGTAAATTTGGATGAACACGCAAACTAAGATAGTCAACCAGAAAACGGTTGATTTCCGGGCTGCATCGCGTCAAAACAACTCTCTCCCCGCTTCTGTTTTTCCCCAAAATATGTAACAGAGCTGCGTTCTATTTACATTCCCTAATTTGATGGATATACTTTGTTTTTCTTCTGTCAGAAAGCACCCGAGCGTACTGTGAAGCCTTCTATGTTCAGCAATATCGTACAACCCAGGTGTGACCGACACTCCCCGTTAAGTCTCTGCGACACAATTTTGTTTGGCTTGTTCACTGAGCTGAGCAGTTTGATTGCAGACGTTTCATCACCAATCGGGACGACATCATAAGTGCGCTATTGGGGAAAACAGCCTTGTTTCTTCCTCTAACTCAGCCAGCCGGTACATTTCAACCCAGCCGGCCCCGGACAACCGATCGACTGATTTAACTTCCCGCCAATTGAACACACAAGCGACTCCGCGTGCCTCCACGTACTGGCGCGATTAACAAACCCTATTGTGGCCATGGATTGCACTCGTCATTTTTTATGCGTCGTCGAAATTTCGGCTTCATTGTAACGAAGATTTCAATAGAACAGTCTTGTCCTTGTAGCAACTTCGTTCAGCTGTAGCACCCTTTCGGTGCCTAGCTGCCATGCCATACGTAGGAGGCACGAGGGCTGGGATACTACCAGGTCACCCAAGCCTAGACAGGAGAAGTCGAGAGGCAGAGGTCGGGTTCGAACCACCAGCCTTCCGGTCAGCAAATTCGCGCTCTAATCACTTGGGCCATCTCGTCCCCGTTGTAGCAACTTACCAGCGAATTTCGTGCAAACCGATTCACTGATCTTCCAAGTTCACGCCAGAGTAGATTATCAATCGCCCTAAGACATGGACACAAATTTAGCACTTTGATGAGCTTGACTGAAAAAGTCGACATCTGCGAGCATAAGATGGGAAGTAGATGATAGAGCTCCTCAAGTGAGCGCCTAGCTTGGCTCCCTACTTTTTTATTAGAAGTTAAGAGGTCATGTGTGCTCCACCCATCTTGATGTCAACATTATGAACACACCAGGAGCGCTCCTCGTCATCAGCGATCCTAGGAAACAGAACATTCCCATTCCACTGAGTTTGAAGACGGTTGCATTCAGGCTGCACTCCCTTCGCCTCCCTCAAAAAAAACGTAGATTGATGTCTCGAAGTTGATATTTTCGGTTGAAGATGACTAACACTGAGCAGCATGAATCTGCTGCACAGGCCCATACTCATATTGCTTGCATGGATAAATAGCTCTTTGTACGAAACAAGATGTCCTGTTGGACCAGCTGGAACGGTTGACCGCGGATACGGTCATGAAATAATGGTCTTGCGGTTCAGTTGTAGCACCCTTTTGGTGCCTAACTGCCATGCAACCTGAAGGAAAAACAAGGGATGGGATAATACCAGGTTGCTCAAGCCTAGACAGAGGAAGTCGAGAGGCAGAGGTCGGGTTCGATCACGGACCATCCGGTCAGTAAATTTGCGCCCTAACCACTACGTTATCTCACCCCAATAACGCTCTTATGAAACGAGGAACGCGGAAAAGCCAAATTTATTGGACAGCCATGAAGTCTCCCAGTCAACTACCATCACGTGATCGGTAGAATGTGCGCTGGGCAAATAGAGACTCGAATGTTTATTCATCATACACATCTGCCACTCGTGGTGATACTACTCGCAAAATGACCTATCAACGATATGGAAAGATGGGAAAAAG
>NW_008751706.1:270508-278986 GCF_000715545.1 Opisthorchis viverrini
CACCCTTTTGGTGCCTAACTGCCATGCCACCTGAAGGAAACACAAGGGATGGGATAATACCAGGTTGCCCAAGCCTAGACAGAGGAAGTCGAGAGGCAGAGGTCGGGTTCGATCACGGACCATCCGGTCAGTAAATTTGCGCCCTAACCACTACGTTTCTCACCCCAATAACGCTCTTATGAAACGAGAAACGCGGAAAAGCCAAATTTATTGGACAGCCATGAAGTCTCCCAGTCAACTACCATCACGTGATCGGTAGAATGTGCGCTGGGCAAATAGAGACTCGAATGTTTATTCATCAAACACATCTGCCACTCGTGGTGATACTACTCGCAAAATGACCTATCAACGATATGGAAAGATGGGAAAAAGTGAGCACAAGGTGGAAACAAGACTAGAGCAGGCAAACAACTTACGATGACATCATATTTGGAAAACAAAGTAATCAGCCGTCGGTTATCCGTGAATCCACGGGGACACCTGAGCCTGTGAGAACAATGCCACAGCCTCGCGTAATCTGGTTGATAGGGTAACCATGACAATACGACCGAAGCTGCCAACATTCAGATCAGTTAGACTGGACTGGAAAAAAGAAGACACGTTGGATAATGCACAGTGTTGTTGTGTAGTCAGTTGATGCGAAGGCAAAATGGGAGTGAGTAGCACTCAACGCTGGGCTAGATTATGCGTATACGACTTTCCACCTTATGAGAGCAAGCAAGCACCCGGAAATTGTGACTACATGGAATATCGTATTGCTATGCTGATTTCCAGATCCATACTTTGGAGGCTTTGGGGCAAGAATATCCTCGCGACAGCGCGCTGGTGTCACCATCATAGCAGTTCAAGGTGCCTCATCATCACTTTGAATCAGACTTCAGATTTCATTAAGGCAGATGTGACTCTTGTCTTTCTGACTGGCGTGCACTGATGACTGCAGAGGGATCAATTGACCTTCTACTTCAGGTGACCCTCACAGGAACGGGTTCCTGCTTCTCAGAGACTTGGCTACTCGAAGGGAATTTGTTGATGTGCGCTCAGCAACGTTCAAAGAGCCTTATGCATTAGACTGCTGAGTTTATGCAGAACACTTGTAGGTTTTCAAAGCGTGCTCCGTATGTTATCTGGCCGATCGATCTATGCACGCATGAGACTGCATGCCAGGGAACGTTTGTAGTTTCACGCAGGGAGAATACAGGTGTCGAACCTGACGCCAGCTAATCAGAAGACGAACGACAACAAAAACCAGTCTATAAGTGGTAACAGGAACTCAAAGTGGCTCCATAGAGAAAGCACTTGCAACGCTGAGTGGCCAAACGGTAGTTGTACGCAAACCTACTGTACTTCCTTTCCCCCGGTCAAACTATTCCCTTGTCTGCCAGTGTTTACCGCGTCTACCTCATCGACTCGATATGCATTTGAACTTTTAACCCTTGACTTGTCGAACCAATTTGGTCGACCATCATTTACGCGCGCTTTTTGATCATTTTGCGTCACCACGTGTTGTGCCCAGGCGTGTGTCGCAAACTAAGACCCAGTTGCCATCTTCTTCGGGCTTTCTTTGGACTTGCACTACTTCGTGCAACAGTTTGGACGGATACCCTCATAATTTGAGGTTTGTACCCCTTTTATGACCTATTTTATACGTGTAGTACCGCAGCTTTTGATAAATCTCAAGAATCCACAATTTCTGGCTTGTGATTTTGCGCGTCACTCAAGTGGACTTTCCCGAATACGTCAAAGTATTCTACACCTACATTGTAAACATAACATTCAAGGATCTGAGACCCCCAGTTCAGCGAAACCCACAACCATGACTATCAACATGTGTTTTAGTACGATATGGCTGGCGTTCGCCTAAAGAGTAACACTCGGTATTTGGGAACCTCACACGATGGAGTTTGCTGTTACGGGACCAGTCAGTACGAGTGAGTAGGCTGTCGGACATGGAACCCTGCAAACAGCTGACCTGACTTGATCCCCGTTAGTGACAGACCACACAACCCTAATCGTCGACTTTGTCAACGCTATCTGGAGTCCAACTACTAATAAAATAGCAGTAGACTCGACGCAAGGACTTTGAAAGTGGTCATTTGTGACCCAGTATTTCGAACCGTAGGATGCTCATGAGCAGTGATCAAATACTCCGAAAGATGCGTGACCAACGATCCCTCGCTTTACAAAAGGATAATACTGAGTAACTCTCGCAACTGCGGGAAAGAACCAATCAATGTGTAGCTGAACATCGTCCGACTGAGGAAGCATCAACTTAACAGGCTTCAGAATGGCTTTCACGAGACTCAGCTGAATCTCTCGTTCAAGATATGGAAATGTACTGTGATATCTCGAATATGCTGCCAACTGAAACATGAGGCAGCCTGTGTGCAGCACATTCAGTTGCAGCATATCATAAACGAGAGGTTCAGTTGAGTCTCTTGTGAAGACCAAATTGATTTACAAATGTGAAAACCAAATTGATTTGCAAATGAGTGTACTCGTCACAACCAGTCCAATTTGGGTTCAGGTATACAATTCCTGGATACCATTGTATTTCTCGAAAACAGTTCAATTCGAGTTCAAGTGGAACATGAGGGTTGACGTAAACTCGGGGACTGCGCCTACTTGATGAGCCCCAGGAAGGGCGAAACCCATCGTGGGCTGTCGAAGAGTTTTCAGCAGTAGTAGTTTCCTTTATGAAAAAGGTTCCAGAATGCTTACTTGAAGGAATCTTGGCTGAGGAAGATGGGGCAGTTTGCTGAACAGGTAGCTCAGCAGTCGGCGATGCGTCAATATGTATAGAATGTTGCCGGTTCGCTGTTGCGGGCAGTCTATCACAGGCAGATAGTGTAACCGGAAGCGAGACAAAATGCGTAGGGACTTGAACAAATCTTCCTCCGGGTCGACTGTAAGCAGTCGGCTGTGAGTAATGAAAGTCGTCCGAGGGGTGGGAAGGGCTGAGAAGGCAGCTGACCAGAAAGTATCGGAAGACGAGCCGGGTACGGGTGTCTTGTTGTCAGATGTGTGAGGATCTGTCTGTTCTTCAGATTTGCCATCAGGCAGGGCAGACAGATTGGACGGAAGGGAGGCAATTGACGACTGACTGCTGGATGAGGTGGATGATGAAGAGCGGGAACGAGATCGTGATGGAGAAGAGATATTGGACGACGGACAGGAGGTCACCTGAGGAAGATTGCATGAACCATGCTTTTTCTTTGGCAGACTACCGGTTTTGATGACACGGCTTTCAGTAGATGATGATAGGGCGCCGGAGACAGAGGCTCGTTTTGCCGTGGATCTTGTGTGCTGTTCGGGCCGGATAAAATCTGCAAACAAGATGTAGATTAACATAACTCAGTGTTTAGACACAAGTTGAACGGATTAGTTTCGTGAGATGCGCTCGAGTGATGTTTTTCAGTTGGGATGAAACAAGTGTACAGTGCTTCTAGGTTTATCAGTAAAGGTTGGCTTGGCTTACACGAACGACAGAATCTTCAACTTTTCCCACACTGCCAACAAAAGTGTCGTGTGTCGATAGGTGGCCCTAAACTGGCGTTTCGTTTTCGTTATCCAGTCAGTGGGCTTTCAACCAACTATGCTTTCCGCGAAGTACACCAATGTAAACAGTAGTTTGGTTTCAACGGAGAACTCAGCTGGGTTCTACCAAGAAAGGTAGGCTCAAGATAGCTCAGTTGTTAAGGCTCGAACTCACTGACCGGGTGGTCCTTGGTTCGAGTCCTACCTGTGCTCATGTCTGGGCATGAGGACCCGATGGTATTTCGTGGTTCCTGCGGGCAGTCCCACGAGGAACGAATTCAATTTATTCTTCAACTGCATCATAAAGTACGGTTGCAAATCTCCTCATGAGCTCTGCAGATGAGAAAGCACCGGAAGCGTCTTTCGAGTTGTTTTCGAAAAGGTGTGGCGACGACTGCTTCAATCACTCAACAGTTTGAATCCAAAGATGTGTGAAATTCGTATTCCAGTACATCGGCTAAAGACTGTGAGACTGTTTATCTTAGCTACAATAGATTTAATCGCTATCAGGTCAAGAAACTCTGTCCTCTGTGTCCAAACAGAGCGATTGACGTCAACGGTGATAATCTACATTTGACTGGCTTAAACATGGGGGGATGGAGAGAGACTGATACCGACATGTCTGCATCTCTATACTGCAACAGATGAGCGATATTCAGCAGCCACGTGATCTTAAAACATGTCATTAGTGTCAATGACAGCAACACCGGATAAGAACGCGGATATTTCAGTATCGTACGAACGTCAGTTTACCTAAAAACAGCCTCATAATCCAAGGAAGAACGTGGGGAAGGGACCTAGGGCAAGCCCAGCACAAACAACCGAGGTGTATACACCTCCGACATACAGTCAGACAATCTGCCAGCATGAACGTCGTTCACTGTTTCAGTATCGTACGAACGTCAGTTTACCTAAAAACAGCCTCATAATCCGAGGAAGAAGGTGGGGAAGGGACCTAGGGCAAGCCCAGCACAAACAACCGAGGTGTATACACCTCCGACATACAGTCAGACAATCTGCCAGCATGAACGCCATATCGTTCACTGTCTCCAGCCAATCACAGGAAGGGTCACGTGGAAGATCAAAACGGCCCCAACAGCACTTAAATCGCATCCTTTATTCTCTTCTGACACGTCAAAATCCGTCCACCTCCAGGTTTACGCACAGAAAACAGTGCTCGTGTCGGCAGGCGGCCTGCGTAACACATGGCCCAGTCACCTTAGCTTGCAGTTTCAACCAAGTTCTGAGACAACGGCGGTTCGAGATGATGAGCTCTAATGAGAGCGAAACTCGAGTCCAGTGCTTCCCTTTGATGTGGACTCACCAGAATAATTACGCCAGAACAGGAGGACGTCTGTTCAAACGAGAGTGGTGTGGCTATGAACAAACATACCTATCTCGCAAAACCCCAAGATAGCGTATTCACCGTGTGATAACCGTAAAAGACTGAATCGTTGAGGCACAAAATGAAGGAAATGATGACATCTACCTTGTGAAATGGACGAGAACTGACAACTTTGCCCTTTAGATTTCATGCTCTTCAGGGGGTCAAGCGAGGGCAAGTAACAAGGAGGCGTGACAAGAGTTTTGCTGCTTTGCCTAGAGTTCCCGATCTCTCAACCTCTGATACGAGCTTGCCGCATCTAGTATTTTCGAAAGCGAGACCCGAATATTGCTCCCCAAAACGCTTATCATACAATCTACTCACCTTTCCACTGCTGTATGGTCATTCGATCAAAATCATCAATTTCCAAGCGTCTTTTGTTATTCACTTCCGTTTTATCTTCGGACCAGCATAGATGAAGCATCTGTACAAAGTCTGTGACGGTCAGCATGGAACTGAGGGATTGCGTCTTGGAGTTCCACACCGGAGCTGCACGAATCTCATTGTATAGGAGAGCCTTGAAAGCCTTGACAATCTGAAATGGGTTAACGGTGTTAGCTAGGCGAAAACATGACACGATAAGGTCACGTGACTTGTTTTTGGAAAGAGAAGGTCATGGGGATAGTGGAAGACACTTTCCCAGTGAATAATCCCGTGGTTTATGGTATGTATGCAACTATGCCGCTCTGGATAACTTATGTAAGACTGCTTTCGTTGGAAATGTACTGCATGGACCATGCATTCTGGCATTTAATGGACTAGCACAACCGGAGGGGAATGACAGATGGGTCAAGTGGAGACTGTTAGGAACCCATTAGATGTGAAAGTTGACAGAAACGATTGCGGATCAACTCAGTTATACGGGGTTCAAGCAATAGATTCTGTCCGCTGGATACTAATGACTAGCTTCAACCATTGACAAAATTACGCGCTCACTGTCGAACGAGGCAACCGAAAAAAGGAACACATTTAGAGACAGACGGAATAAACTGCAAACCGAGCTCGAACGACTATATCCTGCTTGTCCAGACCTATTAAAAACCGTTTTATCGGTTTGTATGCGCACCTGGATGGTCCTACTGACTTTGTGGTTGTTCACTCCAGTTATACGATCCGTTTATTTTCGCTCCCCAAGAAATCACTAGTGAAGTGTATGACTGAACAGCAAAAAGGTTATTCTACACATATTCCTGTTCGTCGGAACACTGAGCATCACCCGTGGCATGGAACTTGAGTTCCATTTTCGAAAGAGTGGATTGAAATATTAAGTTTCCCTTCGTTTACCACCACTGTTGACTAACACTCAGCAGCATCATACGCCCTGTGGGTAGTCAGTCCAATGCGGTGACAGACTGTGAATCTGACTGAGTTCTGAAATCAAACCTCGAGACGGCCAGCAACTACCAGTCGGGATATATCGCCTCCAAACGCGAAGAAAGGAACCAGCTGAAGTTGAACCATTCACACGCTTCACTAACGTCGGGTTGACTGAACCACCACTCCCGTGGTCAAATGATTTACTCTGCAAACAACTTTTGATCAAGTCTTTTACTACGTCCAGACGCTTGGGTATGGAAGAGGCGTGACAACTGAAACTGACAAATCGTGGGTGACTCTACCGAAATACACACACGATGCTAGAGGGCAACACTGCTCTTCAACGAGTTCCTGCGTCACGACGTGACCCATCATGAACTAAGAGAAATAGTTAATTCTTGGGCAACTAAATAAGGATGGCAAATAGCTAGTTAATCCGTTCCGATCAATATTGTTGCTAGGCAACGTTGATCGGGTGACTTGGAATGCAGCCTGGCCAGCTGGAAAATCGATCGGCAGGCTGGGACGAGATACACGCACGATGCTAGAGGGCAACACTGCTCTTCAACGAGTTCCTGCGTCACGACGTGACCCATCATGAACTAAGAGAAATAGTTAATTCTTGGGCAACTAAATAAGGATGGCAAATAGCTAGTTAATCCGTTCCGATCAATATTGTTGCTAGGCAACGTTGATCGGGTGACTTGGAATGCAGCCTGGCCAGCTGGAAAATCGATCGGCAGGCTGGGACCGACTAGCAAAAGTTACCTTGGTTTCCATTTTATGCAGCAAAAAGGGGAAACGTGCCTAAAGTTCCCAAAGAATTGTTGGGTTAAAAATAGTTACAAAAACGATAGCGCCCGGGTACCGACTCTTTTGGGGCAACACACTATGGCGAGAGAGGAATTGGTAACCTTCAGCTGGGATTTCGTCCAAAAAACCGAGGTGTACTTTAAAGTTGTTTCATCCTTAATGAGAATCATCAGTAATGCGCATCTCACGAACCTCGAAGAGTTTCAAACTCGCGACCTTCTGGTCAGTAGCCAAAACACCAACCGTTCTGTGACGGGCTGCTGATTGGTAGTGTGATTGACTCAAGCACCGCTCATCCTTCAACCATGTGAATTTCGTCACCTGATCATGTGTTGACTGATTTCCCGAGCCGCTCACCGCTGAGCGGTTAAGTGTTCGAACTACCAGCTGGTTCGATACTCCCTGGAGTTTCATGAGTTACCGAGGATTCCCAATAGGGCTGAAGCAGCTGTACAGTGCTTCTCGACTTTTCAGCTCAGACTAACCTGCCTTACAGGATGAAATCTCCTTCAAAATACTCCACATTACTGTAATTGTTCAAAATCAGCGCCCAATGAGGGACTGGAACCAGTTGTCTAAACAACTTTTAGATCGCCTTTGAAATTAAGCCAATCCCCAAAAACAGTTCAGAACAACGTTTCCTTTCAGTAAGGATTTTAGGGGATTATCTTCAAGAGGGAGGCCAAATACTTATTACTAGTGTTCCTTGGGAAGCAATATCTAGCAATTGGTATGAAGAAGGAAGAACTACCTTCTCAAAGGCTGATGAACGGCGTGCCAAGTAAAGGGCTTTCTACCCAGAAGTTTAGCCCTTATATCTTGGAGTATCCATCCGAGTAGTTCATCGACAAAGGGTCGTTTTAGTGGAACTGCAAACGAATTAGGCTGACGGTGGAAAACAAATGTATAGACACTACGCCTGGCTTTATCTGTTTTGCGAACAAAAATGAGTGGAGAGAAATGGTGAACTTTGCTTCAGCCTAAAAAGTCTCCATTTTCACGTTAAAAGTATGTTTCGATACGATCAACGTTGAACATAAATGCTGATGAGACAGTCGCTCATATTGATTGAGTTGAACTAGACGCTCCCATTCCCCAGTGCTTCACGCATCACCAAGGGGGTGAAGTTACGAAATCAACACGGGACAGACCAATCTTGAAGGGTCGAGGTGGAACGGGACTATGGTGAAATGGGATAGACCTCTTGAGAGTGCGACTCTGAGTATCTATCAGCTGATCTATCAGACAGTCAGGCCAACTAACAAGTGGACGCTACGGAAAAAACAGTTTGGCTTTCTTCCATCGAAGCCTGTCTCAATACATCGTATTCATTCACAGCTTCTAAGTTTCAGTGGTACTGAAAGTGGCTACTTGTACACCTAACTCGCCGAGCGTGGGGCTTGGAAGCACATGTACTCACAAAGTCAAGC
>NW_008751706.1:279094-282040 GCF_000715545.1 Opisthorchis viverrini
TATTCATTCACAGCTTCTAAGTTTCAGTGGTACTGAAAGTGGCTACTTGTACACCTAACTCGCCGAGCGTCGTGCTTGGAAGCACATGTACTCACAAAGTCAAGCACTTCAAGGCACCATCCACCGGGAAGTTCCGTTGAGGAACAGCTATGTAGCTCGGGTGCGCTGTCTGGTTGCTAGTCTGTTCACCGAGCTTGGCAGTCGGACTGAAAACGTTTAATTGCCAATCGGGGTGACATCGTTGGTGCATTGCCGTTTGAGTAGCAACAACCAACAGGTCATTCGAATCAATCAAGCATTCAATAGGGGAAAAGCAGGGAGGAAACGGCTCAGTCACAACGAAAGAACGCAAAGAACCAACCATTTGCAAGGAAATGGGGCTACAACGCAACCCAGATCCCAAGCTAACCAACCAAAATGCTCGAAAGCCACCACGGGACCGACCAATCACTTTAGGGCTAATAGATACTGTTTAGCAACTATATGATCACAGGCAGAAAAGGAGGAATTTGCGCACTGGCGATGTTGCCTTAATGGTCGATCAAACGTTTGCAACCCCACTGTCAAGCTAGACAAACAGACCGATAACCAGAACAACTATTTCATTTCTGTGCTGCTCACAGTCCAGTAAAAAAAACCAATTTCGGTCCAAAGTTGAAAACCAGAGCAGTGTGTCCAAAAACAGCTAGTCATTTCATACCATGTTGAGAATTTGTCACACTTTTTATGGGTTGCCACACAGCCCATCGTCAGTGTCTGAGGGTGTAGTGTTCTGTTCGAATCACTGGTGCCCCGCGTCTCATGCTTTTCAATACACCCCTGAAATTCAGGATATTCGTGACCCATCTAAAGTACTAGGGGTTCGCTCGGAGAGGAAATGGCCATCCTACGGGTTGCTCAGCGAGTGCATCGTGCTGCCGAGCATAAGTGGCACCATACTGTGGAACAACAAGTCCCAGATGCTACGGTCCAATACCACTCGGAGACGGATAGTTAGAGCGTCATACCAAAGACACCGCTTGAGGTCGGTATTCAATAGCGGTTCAACTAGTCTTCTATTGAAGATTCGACAAAATATCCTATTTACCGTTGAGAAAATTGTTATTCGTGTTTTGAACACAGAACGCCGAGGATGGGAAACTATTCTGGTTTCATCCAACCCAGGTGGATCACAAGTTACCCAGCCAGAAAAACTTGGAAACATGAAACTCTCCAGGAACAGTGATATTGCGTTTCGTAATTCGGCCGTGAGCTAGACAACAAACTGACTTACTGTGAGTTCACAGTCGAATATGACCAATTTGGCACTGTCAGGAATGAGATCGTAACAGGGCGTGTGGTGAAATAGGACAGCGTAGGTTTCCGCCTCACCTGCACATTAAAAAACAAACGGGATATGTTTAAAGTCGGTCATACTATCCAAGCAATGTGATCAAAGCCGAACTATCGGTCATCAAAAAGCAATACTCTACAGAAAAGAACATCGGAATGTTATGGACCGAACCAGTGGTGGTTTAAACAAGCTTAGCCTTGATAACCAGTATGTCGAACATCAGTGATGGAACTTTTGCTTTTATTCGACTTTCGGGGCATTCACATCACACAGGAAGAAGATGGATTCAAGATCGCATGTCACTCCATGTATTGTCCTTTTTTCAACAGCAAATCTACGGGGATCATGGTGCCTGTAGGCAGAGAAACGGATCATGAATGGCCCGTACTCGAATCGGGTTTGCCAGACCAACGTGGATGACTGCAGACGATTTGTGCTGAGCCGAACTCGGTGCTCTACTCAAACCCTCGCAACCAATGTGGATTTTGGGGAGATAAAGTCGACAGGCGAACGTGCTGTAAGCAATCACCAAGCCTAAACCTGAAGGCAGAACAACAGCCACTGATAGCAGTTAGTTTCACCGTTTGACCATAAGGCCACACCTCCCTCGAAAAAGCACCACGCAAGTGTTACCAGTAGTCGCCCATCTACACGGTCATAAAGGTGAAAAGAAGAAAGCTTTCGCTTAGGAGTCATTTAATGGAAAACACCAACTGAACAATTACAGACTATGGGACAGGGAAGCATATCTTTCACGTGCATCTTGTTTATAAATGCTGAATATCCGTCTTCTTGTCAAACGCGTCTTCCTGAACTTTCCTGGACACTCATGGACTATCACTCAAACGTAAACGAATGCCACGAAGCGGTTCCACAAATTCCGTAACAAATCTCTTTTCAATAGACGCGATGCGGAGTTATGAGAAAACCGCATACTACTCGCATGCCCCATCAGTAGTATCCATGTCACAAGGAAGTGATGGATTAGTTAGTAATATTGCATTAACACGATGGTCAATGAGCGTTGTCATCCCTTGAATAAGAATGTCCTGCATGTACTCAATCTGTCCCAGGTGGTTATGCTTAGCTGATGGACTGAAGAGTGCGTTGGTGATCCGCAAGGCCGGTGACACCAAGGCAACTGGGTCCGCATGGTCGAGACTGTGGAAAGTGAGATTGAGACAGTCAAAATAACTCACTTGTTCTGCACCTCAAAGCTTCACATTCCTGCATGGATAGCAATTCAGTTCGGTATCAAATCCTCCCATGAGGTAAAACGGGACTTACTGTTTTCCAAACTTATCTGATAGCTGTCCCAGTTTCGGGTATTCGGGCTGCCTTTGACTGTGTGGACCGCCAAGCACTATGGCAGTGTCTGCGGAATGAAGGTGTCCCCCATAAATTCTTGACCCTCCTTAAGGCGGTGTACGCCAACTCCCGCAGCCGGGAAGCTCTCTCCTGAGTTCACCACATCAAGTGGTGTCCGACAGGGTTGTCCTCTTTCCCCTTTCCTCTTCAACTTCGTCATCGATACGATCATGGGAGACGCACTACCAGCCTCTAATGTCTGTGGGGTCAAAGTGCTCCCTGGGCCTCCGCTCACAGACATCGAG
>NW_008751706.1:282674-312745 GCF_000715545.1 Opisthorchis viverrini
TTCCTGGATGGGGACCCCGAGACGGGCCACATCAATGGCTGGAGACATTGTCAGACATGGCCTAGTCGCGCCCTCAATGGCGCCCGTGCATCCAAGCAATTGCCTTCAATGCATAGCTCCTTTTCCAACCCCCCCCCCCACACACACACACCTGACAGCCCACTGCACTTATCCCTCCCCCCCAAAAAAAAAACATCGGTGAACGGAACTGCGGCAGCTGCAACCACCGTACGACGAGTACGCGGTTCTTACAGCTGACAATGATGACGGGTATTCGGGCACCCCCTAAATTCGAGCTCCATGTCTCAGCCGACCTATATACGAGCTGGTTTGGGATGCGGGTTTCGACAGACATTGCGAATGAAATTCACGTCTCGCTGCTGTCCAGTAGCGAAGACGGCACGATAGCCCGATAAGACCTCAAATGATGGCCGTCCCACGAGCCTTTCTCAAGGCGACCAAACGCCATGCTGACTTCTGCAGTTGGTGTGTTTGTTTTATTACCAAGTGGCAGACTTGCCAAGATAGCGGAAATGCTATCTCACAATAATTTCGCTGAACACAATGTTGAACCGCAGACTGATAAAAGACAAGCGATTTGGGACCAAAATGCAGGTGAACCGAACGTCACATTCAGCCACTGTATTTCCGTTTCGAGTTGAAAAAATGCAACGCATTTGTCCGCAAAAGACCAAATACTAACACTGGACTAGCGCAGCGGTGTTTTGACCAGGAAACATTTCAAGCTGACTAAATAAACATTGGCGATGGCAAAAACCATCCTGCGCTGGGATGCTGGATAGGGCGAGGGAAAGAACACAGCCCCGCTTAACGCTGGTATCGATTTTGAAATGGTCCCCGCACGCGGTGTGTGAGCTTTGTGTAGGAAGAGCCACAGTGCTTCTCTGCAGTTTGAGTCCAAGGCCGTGTTGAAATCTACAAGCAGTTCGACAGAAAGTCAGTCAAAAAAATAATTAAACCGCTTCGAAATCTACGTTGCTTTCCACGTACGAATGCCAATGAGCACGGTATGAGATGGATCCTGCTGTAGGTGAGCCCCCTGCTGAACCCTTTGAATTCAACGTCTGGCTCACTAGGTATCAGGGGGTCACCCTAGCCCGAGATCGTGGAGAGCAAGACACCGCGCACAGCAGGCGCCGTTTGAACTGCAACGTATTTTCGATTTGTAAAGTTACTTCGACCGTATTGGATAATGCACCGGTGGTCACGACCAACCTCTCAGTGATCGCCGTGTGCAGTTTTATTGGGGGCCGATCCATTTTATCTCTTCACTGCTCGCAGGAAGACAGAATCGCCGGTTCCATAAAAATCGCACTTCTATTGCAGCAAACAGTGTGATTTCAACTCCAGACTGCCTCGTACTACGATTTATAGTAGTGCAGAGACTTGTTGCCCTCCACCGAACTTTCTGGCCTGGTTGAATTTTAAAGAACTGAGTTTCAGCTAGTCACTCAGTGATTTACTGGATCAGTAGAGCAGCGAAATCAGATCGCCATACAAGATGACAGCTTTGAGCTGGGTCCGGAGATAACAGTATATATCAACTGACCGTCTGAAAGTAGACAGGACAAAACCCACTAGCAACATCACATTGCTATTCAAGTAAATGTATGTGAGTGTGTAGAACTCCAATTACAGTTGACCAATAACAGTCAATATTCACTGCTAACTGATGAAAATTAGATCGCGCCGCCTAAACGGTCCATCAGAAAAGTAGCCCAAAAGTATCCAGTGAATTGATGCACAAACCGGACCTCAGCACTACCAGTGAGAAGATGCAATCGACGGTTAAGATCGCAGTGGGAGTGCGGTATTCGTTGGCTGAATGATGTATGGAAAATGTTCAGTTGACCTGGACTTCTTCGGTTAGCCAAGTCTCAAAAGTGAGGAAGAACATTAACTGAAAAATTGATGGATTTTTCGAATTTCTATCGTGATTCAAAAGCGATTCAACTACTGTGGTTGGGGTGGAAAGCAACGTGTGTCAGAGTAAGCACATTTGAGTTCTACCCCTTGACTTTCCGAATCCTCTTGAAGAAACGTGAGATTTACACTGCTGATGACTCCCAACAAGGACGAAACAACTCTTAAGTTGTTTCACTCACTGGACGAAACAACCCTAAAGTTGTTTCACTCACTGGACAAAATCTCGACCGAAATTTGCAAATATCTCCATACAGTCAACAAGATATAAGTAGCTCAGAAGGACCCATGAGGAATGGATCTTTCATCACAGAAGTTGCCACCCGAGGACCTAGTCAACACGTGTGCGACGTGATGTGGATTCTGCTATTAAAGAATGAGTGGCTCTATATCTTGTCCAAGTGCCATTTTATGCCACTGTCGATCAGCCGCTGATAGTCGAACGGCTCAACTTTCAATTACAGGCCGCATATCTGCTAGTAAATTCATGAGATGCGAACCGGGGATGGAACAGCTGAGAAGTGTCGCTCGACTTTTCAACGAAGATCTTTGCTAGTAGATGCATCTAACAGTTTTTCGAGTGCATCAAAGGACAAACACGCATTAGGAATGATGTCAAAGTCGATTCAGGAGTTCAGTACTCGACCAGCGTCGAACCATGTGTCTGCCCACGCAAAAGTGACGGAGATATAAGTGCATACCGGTAGAGGGTCAACGTATGGCGCCCCCGCCAGCTTTTCACGTTGATTCTAGAGCGTTTTCTCTTGAATATCAAGAAGCATTCAGTGAATCACCAATAGTGCCTACAAGCAGACAAACATTGAGAGAACGAAGCGAATCCGCGAAATCCCGCGGAATCCGCGAAAACCAAGGGAACGGACGACAGAAACCAAATGTTGTCACGTAGGAAACTACTCACAAGGTTGCTGAGAACTCTTTGACAGCCTTTATGAAAATATACTGCGATTTCTCGAATATCATGCCAACTGAAACATGAGGCGGCCTGTGTACAGCACATTCAGCTGGAAAATATCATAAACGAAAACCAAATTGATCTACAAATGAGTGTATTTCTCGAAAACAGTCCAAATTGGGTTCGAGTAGATCACAAGGTTGACGGAAATCCGGGGGCTGAGCCTACCAGATGACCCCCAAGAAGGGCGAAACCGGTCGTGAGCTGTCGAAGCGTTTTCAGCAACCTTGCGAGTAGTTCCCTTTATGAAAAAATACTCATTAATGACTTATTCCACCTAACCGATTCAATGACAGCGTCTGCCATGACTGCTGACCATCTTGCGTTACTGGTAACAAACACGCCCTTTTATTGTAGAGACACAAAAAAAGCCAGTTTTACTAGGACTAATTGAACTCTACGTCCCACAAAGCCAACTTGAGCTTTCCGGCTGATAACGATATATTGGAACATCTACTATTCTGGCTTGACCATCTGTTCCATTTTTCCATCGGTAGTTTGATTCGAAACGCCGCCACCACTCTGTTAGTGTACCCCCCCCCCCCACGCACTCTAAATTAGACTGAGGCGGTGAACATGAAGTAATCGATTGAACGTCCTCTATTGGAGGCGGAAACGAAAGTAGAACAGAGAACAACTGCCCGTATATGCACACACACACACACACACATACACAAACGAAGCAAACAGTTTCGTCAAAATTGGCACATTGTTTGATCAGTTTTTCGACCGACGCCAAAATTTTTAATAATATTGTCTGACTTGGTTGTGCCCACAAGAATCTTCGGTTCTGATTACAGTCCTGACAAGCAGAGAGGGAATAGAGCTGAGAGACTGGGACAAAAATTGAACCTCTGCGGACGAATTCGATAATAGTTGTGCATCAGAACAGAGAGGCGGGGGAAGTTTTCGAAATGAAATTGGTTTGGTTCTTTTCCAAAACCATTCTGCCTACCACAGAATATTTTGATGGATGGGAAAACACCAGGTTGCAAAACCTCCTAGACAGGTGTGATTTACAAGCGTAAAATTTTCTAAACAGCAGTCTCTGTCTGAACGTCCGTCTTATCTCATTGCCCTGTTATTTTGAGCTGCGGCGAACATACACGCTACTCAACATTATTGAACCGATCTGAACTTGTATCCATGGCACTTTCTTTCCAACAAGCCTTACATCCTGGCATGACCACTTTGGATACACTACACCAAACGGAGAAGATAGTAGACTTATGTAAGCGTGTTGCTGAAAATTCTCCGCCAGCACACGACCGGTTTCACCTTCCAGGCGTAGTCTCCCAGTTTCCGTCAACCTTATGTTCAAATTGAAACTAAAATGCACGAAACTAGAGAAGTACACCCATTTGCAAACAAATTCGGTGTTTCGGAAGGCTCACTGAAACCCTAGCTGTATCCTTCGTTTATAATTTTCTGCTTCAAACGAACGGGCTGCACCAGGACGCCTCATGTTTTAGTTGGTACAACATTCAAGATATCGCTTAAGAGGTTTATAAGCGGGAGGCAGCCTGGTACATCACATTCAGTTGCCTGGAAACATCACAAACGAGAGATTCACCTAGGTTCCAGGTGAGTCCCTAGCAAAAAACGAGATTCGTTTGCGAATGAGTGTATTCTGCTAATGGTGTAACGGTGATACTACTGATGCGGAAGCATGTGAGTAGTATGTTTTTTCTTGTAAATTCGCTGTGCGTCTCTTGAAAATGGAAATCTCTTGTGGAAGTTGTGCAGTCGCTTTGTAGCATTTGCTTGGATTTGAGCAAAAGTCAATTAATATCCAGGAAAGTTCAAGAAGACGCGTTCAAGAGAAGAGGGATGTTCAGTTTTTGTAAATAAGATGCCTATGAGAGTTTCGCTTCTCTGTCCAATAGTCTGTAATTGGTCAGTTCACATTTTCTAATTAATAGCTCCGCAGCGAAGGCTTTCTTCCTTTCAATGGTAGACTCGTGTTCAGCGCCTATTCGAACCCTCCCTTGAGCTAGACGCACCGAGATTCGAATCAGTCCCAGAAGGAATTAAGGCAAGTTTAGACATAGAAGTTGATGTTCCGTAGAACACATGACATTGTGGATGTCAAAACTAGACCAATCAAGAAAGGCAGCCAACGTGTGAATGCTTTGAACATCATCCTTCAAACAAACGTTTCTTCAGAAGCCCTTTTTTTAATCGATTCTAAGTACTTATTTATTACCTGAGTGCAGGGCGAAAGCAACAAACGTGGAGATAAGGGTGAATTTGTGATACCGCATATCTGATTATGGTCCAAACTTCAATTCTCCCATTTTTATTGTTTATCAGTTACAGCAAAAGAAAACAATCGGTGCAGTGTGACATCACGTGAGCAACATAACGTGACAGAAAACACCACCCAAGCCCAACCTTCCGATTGAGAAACGTCAGAATGACCACGCTCATTGCAGCAACTGGATGACTGTCACCCAAAAATGCTCACTGTCACTAGGACTTCCTTCATACCGATACAATCTTCTGGGCTCCGACTGCAGGTCAGAATGAGAATAAGGGAAGTCGCTTCGTGAAGTCACTTCCTTTGTGGAATTTATGCTTCTTCCCTGGTCACAAAGTATTGTGGCTCGCTTGCATAAGGGCAGCACCAACCGCATCTCATTGAAAGTTTTGAAAATGTTTTTTTTTCATAAGCAATGATGTAGGGCACAGCTATATCGTCCTCAAATTAATTTACAGTTACGGCCTCCAGTTTTTAAATAAGCCAACTCTAATAATGTCTGGGACAGCAAAGGCCATGGCACCAGGATCTGAAGTGCAGCCGGATTCATATGTTTCCTTAGCCTTTCGTCTTACGTTGAGAAGGCGGAGAAGTTCGGCTTTGTATCCAGTCGCACCCTGATAGGTTCCGGTTATTGAATACCGAGTGGTGGTCGTGGGTTTTCTAGAGATTTCTGTAGAATGTGATCAAACCAATGGAGTCACGCATCTTGGGCTATGGTACCCATATTCTCGAAGCCGCAGAAGCATTTGAGCACGACTTAACCGAAGGGAAAATAGCGCCAAGAACAAAAGGAATCCGGGAGAGTAGCAATGGTAAGAAAAGCCTAGCTCTCAACGGTTCTCAGCTCCTAGAGACCAAGTCTCGCAAAGGTAAGCGAATTTCAGGTCAGTACCTTTCGGTGGATCTTACGCTGTCTTCTTCAAAAGCAAGAGAGCGAATACTGCGTACTGTATGGTACCGTTAACTTCTTCGAATGTCCATTTATCAAGAAAAGCAACTGAACCAGGGTACTTGAAGACGTGGATCTTTCAATGAGAGTGACGGAAAAAATTGAAACTGCGCAAGGCGATGAATTTTCGCTTTCGTCACACTGAAGTCTACCATTTTTGCAACCTGATCGATGAGTTTGGACAGCACTTGCGGGCTGTTGTTGTCATCTCTCATTATGTTGTCAGAGATGACTAAATTCGAACTCTGTTGAACACTTGACAAATATTTTGCGCACAATACAGTTTGAGCGGGATATTGAGGTCCAGCCACGGGATCCAAACACAGTTCCAAACATTCTACGTCGTAGGCATGAATATAGATCATTGCAGCACTGAGTGATCTTATCATCCAGATTTGGCTGGTTGCCAAGGCAACTGCCCATGACTCGGATGACAGCAGTGAACGCTATTTATGCATTAATTGTTTCAGCCGATAATGAACATGAAGAGAGATACACTCATTTGCAAATCAATTTGGTTTTCACGAGAGACTCAACTGAATCTCTCGTTTATGAATGAGTAGTTTCCTTTATGAAAATATACTGCGATATCTCGAATATCGTGCCAATTAAAACATGAGGCGGCCTGTGTGCAGCACATTCAGTTGTAGAATATCCAAACGAGAGGTTCAGTTGGATCTCCCGTGAAAACAAAATTGATCTGCAACTGAATGTACTTCTCGAAAACGGTCCAATTGGGGTTCAAGTAGAACATAAAGTTGACTGCGCCTACCTGATGAGCCCCAAGAAGGGTGAAACCAGTCGTGGGGTGTTGACGGATTTTCAGCAACCTTGTGAGTAGTTTCCTTTATGACGAGAAGTAGTTTTACTCAAAGTGAAAAGTGTTATCGAAATCTGACAAACTGTGATGTGCACAAGGCTTTGGAAGCGAGTCTGTGACCATGCGAACCAAAAGAGGAAACAGCCACCGATATTCCCAAGGACGCTCCCAATTGAGCAGCTGTGAATTTCTTCTTTAACTTGTTATGGTTGATTCAACACTCATTACACCAATAGTTCATTTTCTTCATGATTCAAAAGCTTGCTTCGACGCGTTTCAATTAGTAAGAAGGTTAAAAGTCGAATATCGAATCCGATCTCATTTTTTCCCAGTGAACCGATTAACAAGTGGACGAAAACCTAAGCTACACGACAGCTGTTTGAACGTCACGTGAATTTCATCGTCATCAAATGACGTAAAGTTCAGCTGTAACACCCTTCCGGTGACTAGCTGCCATGCTACCCGAAGGAAGCACAAGGGCTTGGATACTGCCAGGTTGCCCTAGCCTAGACAGGAGAAGTCGAGAGGCAGAGGTCGGGGTCGAACCACGGAACTTGCGGCCAGTAAATTCGCGCTCTAACCATTCGGGCCATCAAGCCCCCAAAATGATGTAAAGCCAGTTGTCACTCTTCGGAATGATGACGGCATGTGATAAGGGCTGACTGCATGCTGACAAGGACGGAAACGTTGACTATTAGGTATTCGTTTGGATATTTTTCCTCCCTGTGAGGCACGTTGGCACGTGGAACCCTACTGATTCACTCACTGTTTCACCCTACTTAGCAATTGTTCTGGAGAATGCAGTGCAGTCCAGAATTTCGCAGTACATCAAATCACCCTACTTAGCAATTGTTCTGGAGAATACAGTGCAGTCAAGCCTGTTATTCGCCACAGCACAATCACATCAAACAGCTCTTGTGCTGTCCAACCACGGTCGCCACTGACAGGAGTTTATTCTTCGACAGTGAGACAAGGAACTCCAGAAATCCTCATAAAGAATGGAACAATTAATTCATCTGATTGCCTAACTTTTGCTTCCACTTCATCGCTATTTTGCGACCTTGCGGAATCTTGATTACTTGAACTCAGGCGTACGAATCTAACAAGCCAACGACAGAATCTACGGAAGTCAAGTCTCGAGAATGGCTCGTATAAAGACCGCGCGCTAGGGTGCGAAAATCGATTGTTCAGTCCCAGGTTAACGTGTGGTTACTCGCACCCCTTCAATTCGACCCGCATTCTGTAGGTTGCCTGAAAATGTCAAAATCTCCGTAAGTGGCAAGAAACATCTGTGCAACCAGTTCATTAAAAATACGTTGGACAATTTGCACCTAAAAGTGCATCAGGTGTTTCGTTTGTGCTGCGCACAGTGATCACGCGGTCACGGTCGATAGGACATATGGACTTTCAATACAACAGCTGTCACCGAAACTCGTACTGTAGATAAGTTGGTTTCTGGACTGGTTTGGAAAGAATTTCTGTCATGTGATACTACAAAACTACGAATCGGGCAGGTGAAAAACCAGAAAAACAGCATAGATAACCGGGTACGCGAAGAGTCAAAAAGGTCCGGTGACATTTTTCAAATCCCTCTAACTGCAGTTGTTAACTTCCGGTTGATTTATTGACCGGTTCATCATCCTATCACTTGATTAGGCCATTGTATTTGTAGGAAGAGTTACGTACTCCGGTAACCAAATAGACGTTAAAACTGCACAGTATAATTGATGAACCGGTTGGACCGCAAAACTACACACAGATGATGCGAACAGAACCTGAGGACTGGCGTGCTTGCGTTGCTTGTGGTGGAGTGGGGTTTAGACAAACCAGTTGTTCGTTCTGACAACTGATCGCTCAGGTGACTTGATTTGTTTGACGTAGTCTCGAGACTACGTACACCTTTGGATAAGGATCCCTCTGCTGTCAAGGCGGAAGCGCGATTTGCTTCAACCGACCGTTCCAATCCATATCATCGTGAACTTACTAGCCATGCCGGTTAACTGCGCTTTTTTATTGGAAAAGAAAGTAAACCGACATGAAGCAGAGCATGATAGTCGTGGTACTCGGTCCGCTGTACGACAGCAAGAGCTGAACTTGGACAGGCATTGAAACTCCAGTAAGCTTCGCGTGTGAGCCGAGTTGATAAACCTTGAGTTTTATGATTGGGTCTTCGAGAGCTCAGTCCTTGCCTTGAATAGGTGTTCAGCACACAAGTCGTCTTTTTGTGACGATTTGTCTTTTGGAACCTGTGGAGCCACCCCATTACCATCCACCATATTAGTAGGCATACAGATCTACCCTAAATCGATTCATCCAACCCACACATAACGGCCCCCAGGCTCTTCGCCTGCATGCGACGTCAAATGGTACCACGAACGCATTGTCTATGGGGTGTAAGTAAAACTGACTGCGCAGTACGAGCGAGTGGGACAAGGCAGGTTCACAATTAACAGGAATATTGGTAGCTCAGGCTGTAATCATGGCCTTTGGTTTGTTCGCTCAGCTGGTTGCAAACGTTTCATCTCGAGCCGAAGTGATATCACCAGTGTGTTGAGGTTCAATTAACTCTACAGTGAGTCACGTTTCTTGATCAGTGGGTGTGACGGGTGAGCCCAGATCAGTGGTACCACTGAGTTGGCGGTCCCTCGTTCGTAGCGGTGCTGCGTATACAAGGTCGATATGCCAATTCATTGACTCCTTTGCAGAGTACTATGACCATAAGAACCCCCCCTCGTGCCTTGTAATTTACGTACTAGAATCTTCATGTTTTTTAGATTGAATTTGTGCTCCTTCTGAACTTCATGGACCGAGTCATTTGATATATGCATACAGCAAAGGAACCAATCAAGGTTTTCAGATATAATAGCTACATTGGTTTAGTGTCGAGCAAGGATAAGGCACAATGTGGTAGAATGTAGTTCGCCGACACTGCGAGAGAGCGAACATCAGTTTGGGTTTGAGTGACTGAAGCCAGATATGGGACCGATTTTACTATATACACGCTGTCTAGCCTGACAGAAACGCACCTTCAGTGAGAAGCTGACTTTGCATGTACTAAACGGCTAAAACAACTTCGAGCTCCAAGCAAAATTACTCGCACTACTGACAGAGTGTTAGTAACATATTAATGGTGTTCCCCCGAATGGTATGTTTATCTGCACTGTTGTGTGTGCGCATGAATGCAGTGTCCGTGATAACTGCCAGACATTCCAAGCAACCTCAAGGTTCCTACCGGCCACCCGAAGGAAGCACGAGGTCTGACATGCTGTTGGGCTGCCCAAACCTAGATGGAAGCAGTCGAAATGCAGAGGTTGGGTTCGAACCACAGACCATCCGGTCCGTAAGTTTGCACCCCAACCACTCAGCCATCTCGAGCTCATTCAGTTATGAATGCTGTTGAAACTACCGAGTTCCGTGAGACTCTTATTTTACTCTGTCCGCCTGAAAATCTTTTATGTATAACGGTTTTCCAACTGGACAAAATACAGGTCACTTACCCAATCCTGTTCCGTGGGTTTCCATGTATTGCTTGGTTGACTTAAGAAGAGAAAAAGGAAGTGAAAACAACGGTCAGTGTGATATAAAAAAGAAAGTGTTCTAATGGTAACGGAAATCACCAGGGTCTCTTAGATGTTGCTTTTAGGCACATATGTTCCACGTAGGCGATACTACTCAGTAATTAAGTAACTTAGCCTTCTCACAATGGATGGTTAGCGTAGAAAGCACGTTAGCTGAGCCCTCCAGACCTAAAATGGGACTTATGGAAACCAAGAGTAGACCGGGGTCTTGAATCTTTAGGCTGAAGGCGGAAGTCTTTAAGTTCACGTGACCTCAATTCTGGACCATCATCAGAGCGCGCAACCTCTTGATGCAGACGAAACAAGACACATTTGAAGAAAACAGTGTTGCCCAACAACATAGTTGCTCAAAGGGGGACGAAGTATGTCCCAACTAATCACATGCAAACTACTTGGAACATTTTGACGCAAATTCCATAACTAAACTTACCTGACTCTCGATGTGTGTGTGACTGATTGGGGGTATGGAGTTCAAAGAAGTTCCAAGCATGGCTTTCATACCTGAGTGACTTACTTATGAGTAGTCAGGAATGGCTGAATTTCCAGTCGTGGCTTACATACTGCGAGCGAACTCAACTCATTGGGAAGTACTCTAATGCAACCGAGTCCTGTGGTGCGCCTCTCAAGAGCCCACAACCAGTAGGAATTCAACATTTGGTTCAAGGTTACATGAAGTTGGACAGAAGCGATCAAAACATCGTGCGATTCGAACAGCAGATCAGGTCAATAGTTTGTGCATTGAATTGCGCAATCCTCTACCACACAATTCAGTAGATGCATCGTCATAGCCTAAATGACAAAGGCTCCATTTAAACATTTGACAGACAAATTATCAGTTCATCATCATCGACAGCGTGAAATCAGTGTTCAACACTGTTGCTTCCCTGCCGCACAACCATGATTTATTTGAAAGCCTTACTGTAAAGAAAAAAGGTGGACGAGGGAGGGACCTATTGCTAGCTTAACACAATCATTCCGAGGTGCCTACACCGCCAGACATTCACTCAGGCAATCGGGATAGAAACTGACAACAAGAACGCCACTGACATCGGTTGGCAGCCATATCTTCTAGTGTCTCCAACCAGGCACAGTGAGGATCACACGGTCCCCATCCTGGAAGGCGAGTAGCACCGACAGCACCCAAGCGTTTCGTGATCTCCTTCATGCTCCTCTGCCAAGTCAAGGGTTGGCCACCTCTCTGTTTATGCCACTCCGAATTGGGCATGGAAAACAGCACTCTCTTCGGCAAACGATGGTTCGGCATACGCAACACATGTCCCAACCAACGCAGCTTCTGGTGCTGGACACATTCTTCAATGGAATTACCCGTCGCACAACTGGAAACGCGCTTTCTAAGTGCCTCATTACGGATTCGCCGGCACTGACCTACACGAGCTATGGCTCTGAGACAACGGTTGTCTAACGTTTGAAGACGTCTCAGGTCCGCTGCTCGAACAGGCCAAGTCTCACAGCCATACAGCAAGACAGCCCGTACTGTAGCTTGATACACCCGTCCCGTGAGATTCAGGGATAAACCATTCTGATGCCATAGGTGTCTCAAGTTAGCAAACGCGACCAGAGCCTTGCATACTCGTGCATTGACCTCATCTGTCACACTACAATCAGAACTAATACGACTTCCAAGATACGCAAAACTCTCCACAAATTCCAGTGTCTCTCCCCGGATTGTAAGTGGCGTGTACGTATGCTATAACAGCAGACGTCAGAAGCTGCGCGAACTTTTGTGTTATTTCTAACCGAAGTGACTTCACTGGTCGACAACCTTCTTGACACTGGAAAGTGAGAAATGAGATCGACGTTTTCAATCATCGCCATCTTCTCCGTTTTTAAGCTTTCCTTAGCCACCATGCCTACCGATCAGGCTTGCGACTGCAGGTTTCGGAGAGCTTGCAGAATCGTATTGCCGTCACGGTGGGAACATCTTCTTCGGGATTGTCAGGGTCATGGATTGTTGTGAAATCCAATTTGAATTGACCAGCTGTCTTGTTTTGGAGCTCGCACAGCGTTTCGGAATTCAAACCAGTCATCTACTGGCCGACCAGTTCGTTCATCTGGACAACTGTTGCTTGAAGATCGAATCTTGCGAGCGATCAGTGGTATTCTTAGTCACTGAGCTGCTGAGTAATGCATGTGTTCCCAAAGGAGCGACAGTTTGAGCACAAGATCACCATCTATAGCTTATTATTATGGAATCAATCTGAGTGTTCGACTGCTCCAAAAAGTATCCCATCCATCCGTACAATGTTATAAACTTTACTCATAAGGAGTAAAGTTTTTGAGAGATGGCGAGATGGCTCAGTGGTTAGAGCGCAAATTTACTGTTATGTCTGCTGATTCGCCGGCCTGTGGTATCTGCTGCTGACCCGCTCCAGTGCCTAGTGTCGGAGAGAAAAAGGCTCACGGAAGGGAACACAATAGCTATATTCCAACAAAGTGGTTGCGAGAGCGCGAGTGCGTGCGAGTGCGAAAAGTACAACGGCCTCAAGCTTTTTATTGGAAGGACATTGTCTGAACTTGGTCCAATGCTGACGCACGCGGTCTGGCATTAGTACGAGGCAGCGACGTGCTGCATATTGCGGAGGCGTTGTCTGTCCTTGATCAACGCTAACTCGCGCTGTCTGGGTTTGATGCAAGGCTGTGACGCGCTGCATACTGAGGGGGCGTTGTCTGACTGGTCAACACCCAGCGGAGCTGAGAGTCACCGTAGGTTCCGGGCATTCAGTGTTTGCTTTCAGGAAGCTGATCTTCCTGATATTTACCCACCACAAGATCCATGGTCCTAATCTGACCTCTGCATCTCGACTTCTAATCTAGGCTTGGGCAGTATCCCAGCCCTCGTGCTTCCTTTGGGTGGCACGGCAACTAGCCACCGAAAGGTTTTTACAGCTGAACGATTGTCTGATTGATTTTTCAAAGTCTTGATTACGGAGCACCTAACACTGAAAGCCAAGAAGTCATCACTTGGTATGACGGTTCTTTGCCCTAGCTTTCTAGCATTAAAACCACTCCGCTACAGTGCCGAAACAAACGAGTGCATTCCAAACTGCTATATGAGAACTTGAATGTTTCTTTGGGATATTACGGAACAACTGAAAACGAACAGCCTTGATACAATCAACAGGCGGACATCGTTTGCATGGCTAAAAGCTCACGGCAAACTGATCTCATAGTAGTGATAAACTCGATCCAACGTTACTCTTGCTTGTACCGGTTCAATGCATATTTGATTTAGACAACTAGCATTATCAACCGGGGCACAATTAGGCTGTTTGTTTTAGTCCAACACGTGCGTAACAGACGAGACAGTTTCAAGGACATCCCAAGGACACGCACGCCCACTGCCGGAACTGTCCCAGGTTCAGGCCACATTCCAGCGTTCGATAAATCTTACAATGCGCACTAGGTGATGGGAGCTGTGTAGGACGAGATGTAAAGGCGTTCTGAACAAACTGAGCATTCTGTTCTCAAATGGACAAAAATGGAGAGCAGTCTTTCCAAAGTGACCCTCAAAAAGTCTATCTAAAGTCGCCCTTGTGCAGCAAATTCAACTGAAAAATATCATAAAGGATTCCGTTGACAGTCTTGTTCACATTAAATCAGTTTGAAAACGCGTGTATTCCGAGAAGATGACTTCTTGAAGGGAATGAAATGGACTCAAATTCGTGATGGGTTCAAGAGAATCTTTCTACGAAAATGGCCTTTGTTCTTTCTACTGACCAATCGGCGATAACGAGGGGAATCAGTGTTCACCTTGATGTGATGCCTAAGAGTAGGGGATCCGTAGCCCAACTTGTGTATATCAGTCGAAAACTTCGTCTTGCTTTCTACCGATGCGGTTATTGATTGCGGTGAACCTCACGGTTCCGTTATTTCTGCTCCCACAAAGACAAATGAACATGCTTTTTGATGAAAAGCTGGATATAACTGGGATATGGAGGTGTGATGGTTGCAGTCGTTCCGGTGATGATTCTGGATTGTTGTTCACCCCTGCCCCCGAACTCAAGTTGCGGGGCTCGCAGCGCTTCCTCCTCCTGCTTGCTGCACCTGTCTGCTTGAGAAGTTCACAAAACTGACGGAAGTACATCTGTTTCTCTGATAGCAGGCTAGATCAGCTTTGGGTGTGTTCTTAAGAGGTTTCCGTTTCGAAAAACTATAAAAGTGACAAGCACTTCAGACATGAGACGTTTGCTTCTTCAATAGTAGTCTTTGAGACAAGGCTGATTAGAAACAACAGAACATCTTTATAAAAGGACCAAAATTCGACTTCAAAGATGCCGCATATCTGGAGTAATTGACCAGCCTGGAGGTAGCAATGAAGTCCGCCGAAATGAAAGGTCGGACAGTAACTTGGCCAGTCGGTCACACGAGCTCTTACACACAACAGAACTTCCAACTACCTTTCGATCAAATGAGCAAACTGAAGTACGAAAACGCTGATCCAGATGGACTAGAATAAATCAACAAGTAGTGGGACCGGTTGGCACTTGAGAGGCAGGCTTTACATTATCGAACTTGATGAAGTATTTTGGGTTTTCCTCGAATCCAGTGGGAACTTGCCCCATCTCTGAAACCAGAGAGACTGCTATCAGATTGCGCGATCTTATCCCGTGTCGGCGAGAACTTTGAAAAAAACGAAAATACTTCAGCGACCCTACCAGCAGTGAGTTGTGTTGAGAATATGCCTTCATCCCCTCGCTGATGGTAACCTTTACACCCTCATCTGGATAATCGATACATCCAAACGATGATAAGCGATGACATCTGCACTCTGACCGACCGGGTCAACCGAATCGTTGCCTGGACCATGCTCACAACCGATAGCACCAAACGAAATGTAATTAGCAAGGCAAAACACTGGAATGAGCAGTGCATTGGTCCAGAAAACGTAGAATACTTCGCACACCACTTTGTCATGCTATCGTTTTAGCTAGAAATTGAGAAAATCGGTGGCTAACTATGGTTTCCGGTTGCCAAATGGACACTCGAGATTCCTACTTTCACCAGTTACGAACGGTACGAACTTTTTGCCTTTTGCAGGTGAAACCTTTCATCTTCCTCTTGGAACAACCTGGTCCTATTGCATCTGAACACATCATTTCAGGGCTACCGCTGGCATTCTGCTGCTCAATGAGGGAGAGCTGGTTTTTGGTCAAAATGCAATAGCCAAGCAGCGAGCAATGACACTATATCTTATGTGAAACTGGAAGAATAATCCTTTGTTTTTAAGGATGTTTTGTGCGCTCGCGCGGGACTTTGACCCTCCTGAATCGACAGCTGGCAGCCGTATGGTTTTAATGTGGGCACTCAGAAACTGTTGGTACATATTTTCGCTCCGTTCACTGTAAATAATCACATCCACATGACAGTGAAAACTTCGTCCTGCTTCAATGGCCTTGTATTCCACCTCTTAGATTTGTGCTTTACTTGTTTCGCTGCTGACTTCTTAGCATAGTTCATTCAGATAACCACAAGTTTCTGTGTTTCGGTGTTGGAGACGTTCTGTGCTCTCCATATGACATAGCTGAATTGCATACTGTTAGGCGGAATTCCCACTTCACCACTAGCAGTCAGGTGCTGCTACGGCCGAGAAGTCCATCCAACGCAAGATTGGCCAAAAGTTCGGGTCCGGCATCAAGCCGAGATCTGATTGGTCGAAAGTCCGGACCCAACAGCCAATCATGACCCAGTATTGGCGGAATGCCGTTGACAAAGGCGCATCCAGAACGCGTCAGAATTTCCAGAAAGTTGTTGCCGCTTAGCTATATAGGTGAAGCGCTGTACAAGTGTTCCTGACTTTGTTTCAGAAGAGCTTGGTAAACAATCGGAAAACAATCGGATTTCGTTTTTGACACCATCGCTAATTGTTTTGACGTGAAAGCTAGCTTGGGAGGCTCAGACCGAGAACTAAGCTCGAAAAATACCGTTACTACATTAACAGAGGAAAACTGCAGAAACTACCGCATTCACAACCGGCAAGCACGCACATTCTGTTCATAGTGACGCCTGAACGGAATCACTTCGAGTGAAGCGTAAACATTAGGGTCTTGAAAAGGTCTGGTCACCCGGTAAAACTGCCCCAAAACAACATACGATAGATGACGCCTTGGACAAGCCCAGCATTTGGTTCGGGTGGATACGATTCTTCGACGAACACACATGCTTCAACTCCACGTACAAAACACACCGTGACCAACATTCTCCTCCGGTATATATTGCCTCATACAATCGCGACGCTGGCTGTGAATTTCTTTGATTTGCAGGCCACAGATCAAAAACAATATACAATGAATACAGGCTGATCCGTTGGTTTCGGTCTAACCATCAATCAAAGATATGGGTGTGGTCAGAGGAAAACAGATCAGTGAACCCGGTAGAACCTATAATAATGGTAGGGAGACGCTGTAAGTTCAAAAATGCATTAAACATTGGTCACTCTAAGGGCTGAGAGATTGCAATTCGTGCCAAATTAGCCAATTCATTATTAAGAAGTAACTTCTATGACATTATAAAGTTTAGAAATGTACGATCTCAGCAAACATCATGGAGACCTTGAGTGTGTAAAGTTGCATAAGCCCGTCCTTCGTGCTTGCTTGAAGTCAAATCGTAGCCCCACCCCCCGCTGGTCGTCACCATTTACAATTACGGGGCTGTCGGGACTCACAGAAGGCATGTTTCTGTTATGTTATTGACCACTGATTGTGTGTGACGCCCTACTGATCACAATATAAGTAGTTGCGGTCACCTTATCGAGAATGTATACGAGTTAGAACGAGTAGAACTTACCCAGAACGGTAGCGATCGTGTGAACATCAGGTAGCGCCGACTTTCCGTTACTCTGGTCATTGTGTGTGCAGCACGACCGACATGGTGTACATGGGTACCGAAGTGTCCCCGAGATCGATGGTGTCCGTGGTTCCCATGTCTGTGCCAGTGGTGATGATGATGGTGGTGATGGTGGTGAGTTCCGGTGGGTTTTACTGATGCGTGTCCCTGCTGATGGGGTTTTAATGACTGTTGTTGATTAGGACGATGAGCCGAGTTTTGCTGAAGTCGTTCCACACTTGAGCTGGGTCGGCTTGCTCCCCCACCGGAAGTATTAGTAACAATGAGAGTTGTAGCCAATCGGCCCGCGGTGTCCGCCACCGAGAACAGCGTTTCATCTGATTTGGATATATGCTCCAACAGGAACGGTCGAGGGCTTGGTGATATGGCTCCGGTCAAACTTCGACGATCTCCACCACCGCTGCCACCACTGAGACTTCCAGCTGAGGATGTACAAGGTCAAGACATCTGGATTAGAAAACTACAGAGACCTAAACGTCGTTTCTCAGATAGATAACCAAGGACGGCAGTAATATGGAAAATCGTCAGCAGATATCTTTGTGAAGATGTAAGAATACTCGGAAACTAAGGAGATTCGTATCCATAGCTCCTGGTAATTCCCGTTGCCTCTGAAACCAGCACAAGCCGTAGTACAACCAATTTAGGGAGAAATGAAAGAGGAAAAATGGGTGCACGCATCACCAAGACAACGCCACGACCATCAAAACCATCACTCCGTGTCAACACCATCATCATCAGTCAACAGTGTCATCGCAATCATCATCAATGTCATCTTCGTTGTCAGCGGCAACAGTACACAGAGCAACACGAGTTCCTGAGATTTGAGTACAAAACGTAATCCCAACACCTCACTTTCTGCGTTGAACAATCCACAACCCATGCGCATCTTGTGAAAAGTTGTCACTCCTTGGCGTACTTTGCGGTCTTTCCAGGACGAGTGGGTTTCAACGAGAGGGAGCTGTTTCAAGTGCAGGAGGAAACAAACCCTGAAGTGGCCGATTTACTTGTCAACGGGGAACACTGCGATGGAAATGCCCAAATACATTCTTCATCCCTGCCATCACAACTGTTGTCATTCGAAAACTTTAGTAGGCCATATGCAAGCAAGAAAGAAGTGGGTGGAATGTCTCTCTGAAGCGGCGCACTGACGAAGTTTCCTCAAACGCTTGCATGTCAGTTATCAGGCTCGGTAACAGACGGTTCGACGGCCACCACGAATAAACTCATCCGAACTACCAGTATTCTGACACATTTTCAGCAAAACTGGTGAGTGAAAGAGGTTATGTGAAAGGCCTCCAGACCTCTCCGCTGATGGAGACAATTCAGCTCGACAGTCAAGCAGTTTGCTTCAGTCACAACAACAACATCTCACTTTCCAAACCATCGCAAGACTGGTGACTCAGTTTCTCACGGTTCAGCGACGGACAGTTCAAAGTCTACATACCCCTGATTAGATCAACAGTTCGACGAACAAGTAAACCAGATAGGCACAAAGCCATCCATTTTCCAGGTGTGCAACAGTCACAGATAGTAACTTTGCTGCAATAGTAAAGTAAGTTTGGAATGTCAGGCGTGGGGATTAATGTAGACGGTCATGCATCGCACTACAGTGTGACTTGGATTACGTTTCGCTCCACTTTTTTGGCATCGCTTTGGTTAGAAAAGCTAATGGGGATCAGATGACTTAAACGAACGCGTGGAATGTCTCTCTGAAGCGGCGCACTGACGAAGTTTCCTCAAACGCTTGCATGTCAGTTATCAGGCTCGGTAACAGACGGTTCGACGGCCACCACGAATAAACTCATCCGAACTACCAGTATTCTGACACATTTTCAGCAAAACTGGTGAGTGAAAGAGGTTATGTGAAAGGCCTCCAGACCTCTCCGCTGATGGAGACAATTCAGCTCGACAGTCAAGCAGTTTGCTTCAGTCACAACAACACCATCTCACTTTCCAAACCATCGCAAGACGGGTGACTCGGTTTCTCACGGTTCAGCGACGGACAGTTCAAAGTCTACATACCCCTGATTAGATCAACAGTTCGACGAACAAGTAAACCAGATAGGCACAAAGCCATCCATTTTCCAGGTGTGCAACAGTCATAGATAGTAACTTTGCTGCAATAGTAAAGTAAGTTTGGAATGTCAGGCGTGGGCATTAATGTAGCTAATGGGGATCAGATGACTTGTCAAAACGAACGCCAAACTGATCGATCCATGCGTGGACCCTCGCCTTCTAGTTCCTATGACCCATTGAGGATTATGGGACTTCTTTTCGGACGAGAGACCTGAAATCTCATCCGTCTATGTAGAACGAGAAACAAGAAAGATTTGCGATGTCCTTTTCGAACGGAACTCACGATTGACTCGACGAGGAATAGATTGTTCACATTCAGCAGGACGAGAGACCTGAAATCTCATCCGTCTATGTAGAACGAGAAACAAGAAAGATTTGCGATGTCCTTTTCGAACGGAACTCACGATTGACTCGACGAGGAATAGATTGTTCAACCACATTCAGCAGCTAACGGGCCATCACGCTGTACGTTTGGAGGTAGTGTGCGCCTTTTACAGTAATAATGCGGCCATTTTGTAAGAGGGACGGACAAATAGTTGCTTATCCTCCCGAACTGAGGCTGTTTATCCAAGCAGCATCAAGTGACCGGGTACAACAAAGTTCCCCAACATCACAGCCTTTGTCGAGGAGTATGATACACCTTTATTCGGAAAGAATCCAGCACATACGAATACGGCAACCTCTAGCACAGTGAACTATGGATGTAGTCTTGAATCTTAAGAGGCCTTTACTTTGAACTATGTGGAGACGGCATTCAGCATTTCCGCGTAAGAAAAATAACACCGTATCGGATGCGAATATATCTTGGCACGCGAAATCCATCTTATATATGAGCCCCAGCTGGGCAGGGTACGCAGTGTGTTCCCCGAGAATGCAACTGTTTTGCAGTGCTGTCCTAAGCGCCGCTGACCAGCTGCTCGAGGCCGAATGGTTAAGAGTTTTGATTTGTAGCCGAAAGATTGTGTGTCTCGAGACCATCCAGAGTCTCGTCAACTGTGCTCTGCTTATGATTCCCATTAAGGATGAAACAGCTCTACAGTGCTTCTCACCTTTTCAGTACAAACTGGTTTCACCTACAGGATGAAAGCTACATAAAAACTCAGTTGTTCTAGAGGGTATCACTCTTAATCGACCCAATTAGATCTCAAGACAAAGGATAGCTATTCCATCATCGTCAGGAACAGCAACATCGGTTTTGACACTGATGCTTCATTGCCGTACAACCACAAAGTTTATTTAATTCTACTCCAAGTCTCAAAATGAAATGAAGGGAAAAGATTGGTTGATGGAGAGGGCCCAGTGTTGGCGTATCACAAGCATTCCTCGATGCCTACACATCTAGGCGCCCAATCAGGCAATCTGGAAAGAAACTGACAAAAAGAACGCTAAAACATCGATTGGCCGCCGCTCCTTGCAAGGTCTCCAGCCAAGCGCAGGGGGTCACGGAGACCACATTTTAAGACGTAGACCTCACCAGCAGCACCTAAACTCTTCGTGATCCTGTTCAAGCTCTTCTGCCACGTTCGCTCCACTCTGAAGGAGGTACAAATAACAAAAAAGGCACGCATAGCACATGCCTGCGCCACTGCAGATGATGGTGCTGGATGCTTTCCGCAACTGAAGTATCCGCTGCACGAACAAACACCCGTTTTCTAATTACACCTTTAAGAATCCGTTGGCGCCATCCGACACCAGCGATGCTTTCCAGACGTAACTACCCGAAGCGAACTCCCAATCTACGTTGGAGATATCTACCTTATTTGGTAAGCGTTTCTAGTCGACTCACCTACATAGAAATGGGAGACCCTAGGCCCAGCGGACAGCCGGTACGACTTCGGAATAATCAGAGTTCCTCAATTACTGTCGGAAACCCCCGTACTGGGTATGCAAACGCCTAACCCGCGTTTTGCTTTGTTTGCCGTTTGTCTGTGTACAAAAACGCGTGACGAACACTTTGAGTCCTTTCGGTGCCCTTCTCTGATAAACCTTCCTCTGAAGTCAAGCCCCGTTTGTCTGTGTACAAAAACGCGTGACGCGCACCTTTGGTGCACTTCCCTGATACACCTTCCTCTGAAGTCAAGCAAACACTGTCCACATTAACTTCTGCACATTATAAGATTTACCATCTTCTTCGGGGAGACCAGTATCAGAAAAAACAACCAAAAGCCATCATACCTGGAAGCGCTCGATTCTTGCGGGAGAGAGAGCTACAACTGACCAACAAAAGTGACTTTTCCTGCGGGAAAAAACTGTCTTTAGAGTTAAAAAGTCATTCTGCTTATGACAAAGAAAACTTGAATTAAATATTTGACGGGACCGATACCCAATAACAGCTGTTTTCGTGTCAGCATTTCATAAAAACAAAGCCGTGTCTTTGCTGTTGTTGTTGTTGATGTCAAGGGAAACTTACGATATACAGAAACCGATACACAAACCTCACTTGTTGAGCTCAGCACGAAACGCGATTGGTTGCTTTTTGTGACCGAAACAGTCGTGTTGTGTGAACACATGCCGGCGACGTGATAATCCAGGAAAATATTGTGCCCACTTGCGGCAACCGTTGCATATCACTCTCCTTAGAACTGGCGCGTATGTGAGGGATGACAACCGAGGACTTAGTCCAGTTTCAGGGTTATTTTTACTTGGGGGAGGGGGGAGTTATGACACTGCCGCTCTGATCGAGCCGCATCCTTAGTTTCATGGGAAAAATCTCGTCTAGTTTAATGATAACATCGCGTAAGTCCGACGACTATTCAACCTGGTTATAAATCGGTAAAATTCATGTCAAAAACGAAGAGAACCAACAGCTTCGTGGTCTACCCGAAACACACAAAGAAACAGGACAAAATGCATGCGAAAGTATAATACCGTTTTTAGTAACGAAAAACGCATGGTACGATCGATGGAGCAGAACAATTTGAATGAACGGAAAACTAAAACCGATATAGGAAGGTTATGCGTATTGCAATACTTGAAAGTAATGGGAGCGGGGATATCAGTGTGCTTTCACACTTGCCTAAAGTAAAACTATGTACTTTCCCCAAGGAACAACGGAGGGTTAAATGTTGCACCTGATGAATGGACTGGGACGAATTAGGATCAATCTGTCGAAAAAAATTAGGACACAAGAGAACTGATACATTTCGCACCTTCTAATATAGACAGACTGCAGTCCGCGAGTGAAGTTAATCAAAGTTGGACCGTCGAAAGCATCAGTGGTGTACATTTTCCGAATCTTTGGGGAGATGCGAATCCATGGTGGCCCTCTGATTTGTAGCTGAACTCCGTACAATTCGACCATGAGCTGCTCATCAATCGCTGTGATTGATTTTTACTTGGACAGTACAAAGCGTCCATTATGCCTTGATCACTCAATTCACATCACGTGATCTGGTGTTGACTGGATTCTCTAGTGAAGATTCCTCCAGCAGAAACATTTCTTGGCTAACAAGTTCCTTCAGATGGGTGACTTGCGTCAAATGTTGAGTGATAAATCAAAAGGTAGCATAAGTTCATCCTGGCGGGAGTCACGTGTGCGCAAGCACTACGTTACGGGTCGATGCGTCTCAGTTTGCACGAGATGCCTCAGTGGTTAGAGCACAAATTTACTGAACAGAGGGTACGTACCCGACCTCTCGACTCCCCAGGCTTGGGCAACCTGGCAGTATCCAGCCCTCGTGCTCCCCACTGGTGCCATGGCGGTTAGGCAGCGAAAGAGTGCTAAAGCTGAACGAGTTCGTACTAGAAACGAAATAAGTCAAACTGCGGGGGCAAGTTACATGTTCAGCCTAAATCCGTGATCCACTACACGCTACTCATAAGTAGTGTGATCCACTAGAGGGATTGCCTTTCGCATTTAAGTTATGAAACGAGCTCATCAGTCTGGTATCGATGTAATTTTTCATCAGTTACCAATCAAGCTCGTTTCCGAGGTGTTCTGGTTTCTTTTTCTACCTTCAAAAAAGGCCAATATGTCCAATCCTCAGAACCTGCAAAGGTCCACTAGTAATTGACGTACGTACGTGCTGGAAACGACGCGTCCCTTCCCTTTTCAACTGGAAAGGCTGTCGATGAGTGATCGAGCTTGCCATACTCACGTTTTCGAAGGGCTTATGAAGAGTTACAACTGGAGGTGGTGTCTAATAAAGATTCGACAACGATGACAACGGTGTGGACAAGCTTTCGAAAAAAGCATTCATTGTTGTCCTCGTTATGATCTTTCAAGGTTGTGCGCCGAATCCGGAAGACGAACAGAATCCGGACGAGAACAGAGTATCGAGCCTAGTCCGAAGAATGATAATAACGAAATAGTTGCATGATTTCGTTTGGTACTCACAAGTAGGGTGGGACTGGTTTGAACACGCGGTTGATCATCGCCACGCGTGCGTAGGCGTGGTCTAAGTCCCCCAAGCGCTCACCCATCCTCAAATTATACCTATGAGCTCGCTGAATGAAGGGAATTATCCTCATGTCATGTAGTCTGTTAGGCGAAACCACGTCGGACGGAAAGAATGAGGCAAAACGAGCGGTCTGGTTAAAGTCTTGCAGGATATCCACAGGCGGCGAAAAGTAGATGTGTGTCATCTCAAGGTCAGCCAAGTGACCTTAACAGAAAATTGGTTTTCATTTATTGGGAAAAACAACGTCGGGAATAGATGAAGCATATAGGATTTCGCGCGGACAAGGGCGGGTTATAGGTGTGATGCAAAAAAAAGAGTCGACCCATCATGTAGTGAAAAAAACAACACATCAGTCTATGGGCGGGAGGTAATCATGCAAATCAGAAACAGTCAACTTGAAAAGAAAAAGCCTCACTGTGCCTCTGTTCTGTAAGCGAGGAAAGCAGACAGAGACCTCGATAGTTAAAAAAGGACACAGAATTCGTAAGGGGTAGTTTAGAAAGCCATGCTGTTTCCAAAGAAAAAATGCTTTGGGGAAAAAAATAGTTGGGTCGGAAAATATCAAGCTGTCTACAACACTGGATACGACTGCAGAATATCGCGAACAGAAGACGACCTATCTGGTTGCCTTGACGGCGAGTCAGAAAAAAACCGCGAGGGTGCTTTTAGAAGGTGGAGCCATGTTAGTGATACAAATCCTAACACAAACAGATCCCTACAACACGTAGGATAAATTCGGTCGATCGGAACGTGTTAGTTTCGTAGCTGACGTAGCGTAAATTGAAGGGGAGTAGCCAACAAATCTTGAGGACAGACACACAAACCACAGACCTCGGGTAGAACAGACATGAATCGAGCATCTGAAACCACGGCGTGACCTTCCATTGTAAAAGAAGCAATCCTCCTAGATTGACGGATTTGTGAATAGGTCGGAATCTACCGAGGTATTTGAAATAAATTTAGATTCTGCGCTCGAGAAATCACCCCATGAATGAGATGTGACATTTCGGTTGAGGCACAAATGATAATAGAAACGTGTTTATGTAAATGAGTTAATGCAACATGTTCTGCTCCACTAGACATAAAGATACGCTTGACTGGCTCTTGGTTTGTTCAGTGGCTTGCACCCTAGATGAAGCACTCTGCAGTGGACCGATGAGGTTACTGAACTGAACTAACGCTAAATTGCCTGTAATAGTCTTGTCAAAGGTGAGGGAGTTGAAGCGGACTCTGAACCTGCGGCCCTTCCAGGAAACGCAACGGGTCGCGATGTTTGAATTCGTAGAAGACGTGGAATACCCGTCCAGGAAGCACTGTTCGGTCGGGATCTGACCACACGCTTCTTGGATAACATCTAATGAACATCGTTAGCTACGTGAATTTTGAGGTTAAACTGACCGACTGGTCACACGTAGTCAAGTCACCTGGTCACGCTGATAGCTGATTAAAGGAAATGAGTGGAATTCACTTGATGTATGGTCAATGGATTTGTGGTCCTCAGCTACTGCCAAGTGGTTAACTTCTCTACACAATCCGAGGAGTCCGCAGAGGACAGAGGCTTTCACACCTGTGGCTGAGCTTCTCAGCATCCAAACACATCTATTTTACTCAAAGCAATGTTTTATCACACAGCAGATCATTTTTTCCATTTTCATCTCGATACATGTTTGGAGCGATGTTGAGCGCGGTCTCATTACCTCAATGCGTTGCTGACTTCAGGGGATCGAGTCACATTTGTAGGAACACTCGTCCTTTTTGGTGCCGAAAACTCACCAATGCTGATATCATTTTTCCATATTATTCAAAAAGACGTATGTATTCATCATGGTGTTCAGATATTTTCACTTCACTAGGAAACTTGCCGCACGTTCAAGGGAAACGCGTGGGAAACAGTGTGAAAACCGAGGCTCTATAACGCCAGTATAGTGGTGTGAGTTTGACGGCAGGTAAGCAAGTGTCATCTCACTGTGATTTCACTGTCATCCATGACAATAACGACAGACAATCATGACGGTTCCTTCTTTGTGGTGCGAATATTTAGGAGCGATTGACCTTGAAAATGAATGAGGGTCGTCTGACAACTCTCCTCGACCACCAACGTACTAAATCTTTGTCTCGTGTATATTCGGCGGATGTCAGGACAAAGTGGCCGTCGTGAAGGAAACTACTCACAAGGTTGCTGAAAACCCAGCCCACAACCGCTTTCGCCCTTCCACTTCGGGCTCATCAGGTAGGCGCATCCCCGACTTTCCGTTTACCTTATGTTCCACTTGAAACCAAATTGGACCGTTTTCGAGAAATACACTCATCTGCAGATCAATTTGGTTTTCACAAGAGACTCAACTGAATCTCTCGTTTGTGATATGTAGAATGGCCGTTGAGAGCTTTGTGGATAGTCACTGAGCTACTGACTCGTCAATCTGGCAATCATTCAGTCCTCATGCTTCGTATTTATGCAACGAAATGGTTATCTTATCTGGTTGGAAGTGTGCTAACAAACACCATGATGGGGCGGACTGAAGTAGCGTACCTATGAAATCCTTCAGACGCAGACTAACCTGCTGACAGAATTCGATCGACTAGCCCGTGGAAGATCACCAAACCCCAAGAGTTGGTGTGACTGCATGAAGAGACATCACCAAAATCACTGTTTTTGATGAACAGAAGTGAGTTTTGGGATTGACTACTTTCCGGTCGTACAACCAATTTTACTCAAGCGCTAGGAGGGACACATGGGTGTGAGAACGCAGGCTGTTGATTCTGAGGCTGGCGAAGGACAGCCGGGTAGAAATGGTCTCGTTAGACAAACATAAGTTGAGATTGGATGTCGATCAGGAGGGACACATGGGTGTGAGAACGCAGGCTGTTGATTCTGAGGCTGGCGAAGGACAGCCGGGTAGAAATGATCTCGTTAGACAAACATAAGTTGAGATTGGATGTCGATCAGGAGTTGATTGATCTGTTCACCGAGCTCGGCAATTGGTTTGCGAGGAGAAACCGTCAATGAGCGGTTAGGCTGGCAAACCCTCCACTTCTGGCTAGTACGTAATTCGACTGGTCCTTTCGGAATTTGAATTGCGTCGCGGTATGTTTATTTTGCATCAAGTTAGTTGCCAGTGGCGGTGAACACCACCTCATCAACTGCCAATGAACCCACATGAGATAGCAATATATAGATAAATTACCGATAATTTCAGAGTAATTTATGATGACTGCATGACTTTTGGAAGTAGGGCAGGAAGAGGCAGCTAGCTAGTGATTTATAGCATAAAGTGAGAAACTCACCCCGTTTCCTGCGCAAGACCTCAAATCCACTTTTCGCCTGGAACTTCTGTGAAATCTGTTGAGGAAATGAGGGAGATTAAATCTGAGATCTTTTTAACGAATATGAGACGGAATCAGTTTTGTATCCACAACGTCACATCTTCTGAGCTTATTGCGTCAGGATAGTGGAACAGACAGATTGGGGAAGAGGTGTCACGGAATTAACGGCTCCCTCATCTGTGAAAACGAACGACGCCAGAATCGTTGAGTAGAACACTTTCAAGAGCAAATCAATTGGCTACTTGTAGTTGCTCGGTCGGACTACAGACCAGTGACGCAGCTCAGGACAAAGAAATTGTAACCCTCGATAGCTTCGGAAATAAGCCTATGCGTTTTGTCCCTCTGGCCTCATGGAGCTGACAAAATCGCACACGCTCTGTTCAAAGCTGGGGCGAAAGTCTCATTCAATGCTTGTCCAACTTATTTGCCTCTATTTAAGCGGGGGAAAGAGGGTCGACTGCGGTGCCCGTTTTCAAAAACGGTGCTCGCTGTGAGTGTGACAGTCACAGTGGACCCGCATTGTAACTAGAAGCTTTGCACCACTTATATTATGTCATCTTACGAAGGTGCGTGAAGACGGAACCCGGAGACATGATTTCAACGTGAAATGGGGTGTGGACGTCAAGAGCTGAAACACGCGTACAAGCGGTCCTCGAGCTGGATAGTGCGTACGATTCAGTAAAAGTGTTGGTACTTTGCTACATACTTGAGCGTTAGGTCATACCCCACAAGTTCGTGAACGTCATGCACGATTTGTATTAGGTTTTTGCAGGCACATGAGAATGTATTTGGATGTCTCCAAAGGCTTTTCTATAGGTAGTTTCGCTCTTGCTGCAACTCAGCAACCCCTAGGCCTTGCCAGGTGCTGAGTCTCAGACATTCGGATGTCACTAGTGCGGATTAACCTAAATAGTCGTGTCGAGACGCAAAGACTGTCTAAACGGATTCCGCAAAAGCCGCAACCATCTACATCCAACGAAAAAACTGTCCAGCGGTTTCGAGCGTTCACGGCCCTACCTGACTACGAAGCGAAATCGCTGGACCGACACAACTATTAAGGCTGCAAGCAAAGCATCATTCTCATTTGGACGCGTTCGCCAGCTCAGATGTGGTAATGTGTGCCAGCGAACATATCAGATATCCGCGGTGCTCATCCCGGTACGGCTGCAGTTAGACTCTTCATGAATGTGGACCCCGGATACGGGACAAAAAACAAGCAGCACCCGTTGGCATCTCAACTTCCACCCAGTTCCTCCCGAAATCCCAAGTGATGCTGAACCCCAATCTACACCACTGTATTCGCACCCCAACGACCCCAACTATCATCAACAAAACTGCTCCGGATTCTTCAGTGGAATGAAAGCTGTCTGCAAATAGGAATGTTCCTGTAGGCTTCGTTGTTTACCACGTGCGTAGGGGGCTTTGAGTGAAATTCCCTACTCGCTCGGGGTACTCAGCAAAGAAGCGAGGAGAAGGCAACCAACAGACTTCCGAATTTGTGGAGGTAAATGGAACCTAATAAATATTTATGTTTCCTTACCTTCTTTGGATTCTTGAGTTTGGTTCCGGTGAACTCCAGTGTGCTCACAGGTTCCTCCTTCGGCAACTTTGAGGGATCTGGAAGCATTTGTCCAATCATATCTTCTGAACTCTTCCCCGATCCACTGCTCATTGACATAAATCGTCCAATCCCAGCGCGAGGTGACTTATGCCGGTTGTGTCTGTCGGCCACCTGAAGTGGGACTGAACCAGATCGGCTGTCGGCCGTGGCCGCATTGGTTGGACTGGGTTGCCCGTATCGTCTCAAGCTCTCTGTACCGGAGCGAATAGAAGACTGTTCAGACGGTGATCCGGAGATGTTCGTGTACAATGCGAGTCGGCGAAGCAGTGATGTGGCCTGAGTCGATCCACCAGTAACTGTGTGAGCATGAGGTGGCAGAACATCCTTTTGATAGACAATTTGTGGACTAACTCTGCCCAGATTACGTCCGCGAAGGCTCTCCCCACGGCTTCCTATCCCTGTTTGATTTTCCGACCTTGTTCGTGACCGGCCACTGGCAAAACTTTCCACCCAAAACTGTTTAAAACGGGACTGTACGCTCTGACCACCGCGTGACTCGCTCACACTCCCCACGGGTTCGTCATCAAATCGGGTTACCGTACGCGATTGTATGGTTTCTTTGAATGCCACAGTTGGGGTGTTTGCTCCACTGGATTTTGCAGCTGGCCCCCAGAAGCCAGTGCGCTCGGAATCATTAGCAGTAAATTGGGAGGAATCTGACATCTGATTAGCCATGTACGGCTGACCGAGGGGTTCGTCTATAGACAGACTGGGACAGTGAACAGACAAAGCTCGAAGTCGTTGATTTGTGCTATCACTATTCCATGTCGTCTGCAGAAGGGGAGGAAATAAAAGTTACAGGTTATGTTTTGTTAAAGTAACTCGGAGTTCCGCTAGAACGAAACAGTATGTAAAAACCGTGGGATAGGAATTACTCCGGCACATCCGCTCCTCTTATACTTGCGTATCGATCTGAGTTGTATTCACAAGACTAGTCGCTTCACATCGATTGTATTCCTGTCTACTCACAAAATTTCTCTCGGTAATTTCTTTCCCCCAACCAAACCGAAATTTCTCAAATCATTCTGGTCGTGAGTGCCTGAGATGGGTGTGTTGCTGTTTCCATACGTCCGTATGGAAAAAGTCCCTCCCACTTACGACATCTGTCAGTACCAGATCCACTTTTACAAGAATTGAGGAATCACTGTTCCTCATACAAAGATAGTCCGCACGACGCTCGTAGGTTTTCATGAGTCATTGTGATATCGGCTTAACTGCTACTCTTTCTGACGAGCTTTTTCTACCCAATCATGTACTGA
>NW_008751706.1:313480-329849 GCF_000715545.1 Opisthorchis viverrini
ACCGCGTGACTCGCTCACACTCCCCACGGGTTCGTCATCAAATCGGGTTACCGTACGCGATTGTATGGTTTCTTTGAATGCCACAGTTGGGGTGTTTGCTCCACTGGATTTTGCAGCTGGCCCCCAGAAGCCAGTGCGCTCGGAATCATTAGCAGTAAATTGGGAGGAATCTGACATCTGATTAGCCATGTACGGCTGACCGAGGGGTTCGTCTATAGACAGACTGGGACAGTGAACAGACAAAGCTCGAAGTCGTTGATTTGTGCTATCACTATTCCATGTCGTCTGCAGAAGGGGAGGAAATAAAAGTTACAGGTTATGTTTTGTTAAAGTAACTCGGAGTTCCGCTAGAACGAAACAGTATGTAAAAACCGTGGGATAGGAATTACTCCGGCACATCCGCTCCTCTTATACTTGCGTATCGATCTGAGTTGTATTCACAAGACTAGTCGCTTCACATCGATTGTATTCCTGTCTACTCACAAAATTTCTCTCGGTAATTTCTTTCCCCCAACCAAACCGAAATTTCTCAAATCATTCTGGTCGTGAGTGCCTGAGATGGGTGTGTTGCTGTTTCCATACGTCCGTATGGAAAAAGTCCCTCCCACTTACGACATCTGTCAGTACCAGATCCACTTTTACAAGAATTGAGGAATCACTGTTCCTCATACAAAGATAGTCCGCACGAAGCTCGTAGGATTTCATGAGTCATTGTGATATCGGCTTAACTGCTACTCTTTCTGACGAGCTTTTTCTACCCAATCATGTACTGAAGAACAGGATATAAGAAGGTTTGGTTAGATTTTCGTTTTAAATATTCTTTTGATGTGTATATTTGTAATGTACTACTCATAAGTTTGCTGAAAACTTGCCTGGAAACACCACAAACGTGGGATTCAGTCTCTCGAAAATGAGTGTATTTCGCTAATTCTTCTGATGGTTTTGGATGTTTGAATGCCTCATGTAAACCAAGATTCCCACTCCACTTTGATTCTGTCCAGCAGTTTGTGAACTATCTCACTGAGCGAATCAGCTCAACACCATTGATAATCATGCAACGGCGAGCGACCCTAACGGGGTTGGACTAAAACAGTTTCTTCTTTCCTGTCTGCAGGACCTGGTCAAGGAACCAACTACTAATGCGGTCCAACTTGATTTTCTACACACCAACTCCCCTGATTTGTATTGCTGAGAATTCTGTGCACACGTTTCTGCTCCCTCCATGCATAGATTGTGCTCTCGCACGCTTTTATTTCGGTTGGTCTTCTGTAGTTTCCACGAAAAGATTGGCCAATAAACGTAGTATCCACTTCACCATGAAGTAAGCCCATCTATTATGCGAGAATTTTTGTCATTCATTTTCAGCTTTTATATGAGAGCTTGGAAACGTCAGCTATTAGCTTCCTACAGCTTTGAAGCAGCTTTGATGCATTAGAAAAGCCGGGACACGTATTGCTGTGAGTGCATTCCATTTATAAATACAATAAGAAACAAAGTTGACAAATGTCCTAAATGATCACCGGAGAATAAAAGGGAACGGTAAAACGTCGTCTGTGTGGCACGAACGCTCACCTACCGCTTGGAATGACTGAAACACACGGTTTCCATCTACCTCCGATGCGCCGTCAAACTTCCTCAGCTATTATTATCTTTCGAATGCATTTGATGTGTATGTTTAAATCGTCCACTGACAACTGAGCCAGGCGATAAACTTACTTACGACTTTGCGCTGATGAGTCAATGGAGGTAATATCAGGCATCGGTAATGTGTCGTTTATCAGTTATTTTCCCCCTATACCCACTGGCATTCAACCCATTACAGAACTGGATGAAAACTGTCGTATGACTACCCCTAATCACGGAGAAAATGGTTGGCACTACAGGGGATTTCCGCCCGTTTCTTGTCCTAATCCCCTCCTCCTTGGGCTGACTATGAAATAAATCGCGATCCATTAGATACTGCTTTGTCCCCGTACTTCTACAGTTAAATGTTTCTTTTCCAACAGAGATGTCATCTTGTCAGTGAAGTCAAACGATGCTGAAAAGACAAGAAGCTGTTTTATTCCTATTGGGAATCATCGGCAGTGCGCATCTCACAAAACTCCGGAGAGCTTCGAACCCGTGACCTTGCGGCCGGTGGTTGAGTATTCAACCTTGTGGTTAGCTCTCACTAAGACGGGACGTAGGTTCACTCATCCTTCAATAATTGGAAGGCACATCACATGACCACATGTTGACTGGGTCATCGAATGACAGTTTTTCAGAAGGAAGTTTCACTCATCATTTGAAATTATTCGGATTTTAAGCAACCTTATGAGCAGTGCATTACAAATATATGAAATCATTCTTCTTTTGAAAGTACTTCATGCGTTCTCCTTGGATGAGGACCACTTAGTCCAATTTTTATTTTGTGTGTAAGTTGGTGGAATAACATAGCGGTCTAGTGGAGTAAAACACAGAAGGCGCTTGGGTGATGGGCAACTGGGCAAGTTCTGTTCGGCCTGAGAGGCATGTTAAAGCTTCTACGCTAATTGGTGAGTCAATGACAGATGATGTAGGCTGTCAGATAGGTGAAATGGGGGTCTAAAAATATATTGTCCTATAAAAGGTAGTCATTTAGTGCAGAATCCAACAATCCTAAGAAAATCCTTGTCTCCAAAAGCAGCACAGAACACCAAATTGTCATCGTCCAATAATATGCCAAAGGCAGAACCAAAAATCAGGAAATCAAGTTCAGTTACAAAAATTTTTAGTTCTGACCCACTTGTTCAAAGAAACTGATAAGAAGAATGCTTTACCTCGAGTGTACAGATGTACCAATTTACCCGGATGATCATAAGAGACTTACGAAAACTGGCTTGTCGCAATGAGGCATAATTCTCCACCCTCTTCCCCATAGATGTATTTTTAACTGGCTGAGCCTTAGTGTGTGTTGACAGCCCACTTTGATTATGGTCGGATATTCAAACAGCCAGCAACTCGTCCAGCTCTAGCACCCTTTCAGTGCCTAGCTGCTATGCCATACGAATGATGCACGAGGGCTGGGATAACGTCAGGTCGCCCAAGCCTGGACAGCGGAAGTCGAGAGGCAGAGGTCGGGTTCGAACCACGGACTTTCCGGTCAGTAAATTTGCGACCACTTGGTCCATCTCACCCCAGCAACTCAAATGGATGCCAATAAAATCATTGCAGAAATGTCGAGCGGATGACAAGAGTGAATCCTCCTTTGAATGCCCCAAAAGAGGACGGATACCTACGTAAACTTCTACCAAGTCACCTAAGGCCAACTAGTATGGCGTCTAGTGCTGATGAAACCGGTGAATGGTTTACAGTTCGACGCGCCATCCCCGGCAGTTCTGTTGGAGATTATTAAACTGTTCAAGAGTGCTCTTTTGTTGATGTCAACTAGTAAAGCAACGCCAAAAGAGGTTTAGGGATACGCCTGAGAACACCGAGTGTCTCAAACTCAATAGAGATGAATTATCTCATTACCTGCAATCACTTTTCTCACGTTCCATCATAACTGCGCCTTCCACCGCGTTCTTCTTCTCACCGGTAAGACTAACAACAAGCAAGTAACTAGCACTTGAACCAAGTCAAACCAAATAATGGCACGTGATCCGTGACTTGATGGGTGTCTTGTACTTTCATTACTTGCGAGGAAAGTTCCCCCATCAATTGCTGCGATAAATTCTAAACCGATAAACCAAAAAGATCGTGGTAGGCGTCCAGCCGGGAGGCGAATGTCCCAGAACTAAAGAGCCAACACTGATTCGCACAGCATTGATGCGCGGCAATGATTTAAGGCACGGCCGTCCTAACATAACGTCAATCTCGACCACCTCTTCAATGGTCTATTCGAAGACGCTCTGTTTTTGGTCTGGTATTAAATCCAATTGTTCGTACAGTGGACGTATTGAGTTGGACTCGGCTATGTCCGAAAACTGGACACAAACTACACAGAGTCAGTGCGTCGGAAGACGGCATAACCGACGTGGATAGGAACGCAGAGATTCGATTAAACGCAGACCTTGGTGTTCTTGACGAACAACACATACGCGCCTGACCTAAACGCGCAAATACGCGACGTTGTCGGAAACTTCACGCTCTGATAAACATAGCGTAAATGACAGTCGCCAGATGGACCGAAACGAATAAAGTTAGGGACAGTATGGCGCTGAACGAAGACGTGAAGTTAACTGAAGGGCTTCAGAAGAGCTTGATAAACAGTCCGTAGTTTTTATATGGGCAACGTTTCGCATTTGACACAAAAGCTTCCTCAGGCCAAGTGAGCAGGTCACTGAATTGGCCAGGTTATAAGACAGACGGAGAACCAATCAGTAAGTCCTCTTCAGATTATCACACTAGACCATTGTTGAGTGTCAATTAACGGCTCTTGTCGGTTAGTGTGGTTGTCAAAATCTTGATTTGGTGGATTGGAGGAGTTTCAAATTTATTCTGACTGAGTTTGGTTTCTTAATATTCTATTTCAGGGTGCTTTAATTGACAATTCACCTCGGTTGCCACTGGTAGATTTTCTCCGGTTTTTTGTGGGGTCTTGAGTGCTCCGAAAATTTAGTTTGAGGGGGGGAGGGTTGAGGTCAAGTGGAATGCAGATGATGACCACTCTTCCTTCTGATGACCGCACACCAAAACGTGTCAGCTCGAGTGGCCCAAGACCGTCCTCCACACGCTTACCAGTTCCACGCCTTCCGTTCTGTTAACACTGGGATGTTTGGCGATTTCTACGGCCTCGGCTATCAGTCTCTGTGACGTGGACCGTAGTCCTTGCCTCCAAAGCTCAACAGTTTCTATTTTGTGTCTCGTGTCCAGTGCGTGAATGCAGGTCAAAATGCCGAAATATGTATTCAAGCACTGGACTTAGGAGTTCAGTCTAAAAAGACGGGCCCAACTACGCAAATGTTGCGCCCAAACACTGAATCCGGTGGAGAAGAGAGCTTACGAAGGGACTTGTTGCCAAGGCATCAAAACAAGCAATCCAGATGGATACTGTGCTCACTGGCATAAAGACTCCTTTGGAGTTAGCCCACAAGACTCTGTCGATTTTTTCTAATCCACCTGAAATACTGACTTTGACACAGTAAGACACCCACAGCACCCTATGGGGGCGAGATAGCCCAAGTGGTTAGAGCGGAATTTACTGTACTGACCGGAAGGTCCGTGGTTCAAATTCGACCTCCGCCACTCGACTTCCGCTGTCTAGGCTTGGGCAACCTGGCAGTATCCCAGCCCTCGTGCTTCCTTCGGGTGGCATGGCAGCTAGGCACCAGAAGGGTGTTACAGCTAAACGCTTTCTTTTCTTTCTTACAGCACCCTATGAGCGTAACGTTTTTTCAAAATTCCAGAGCTTTACGATCTTCTAATCAAACTAAAATAACCGGTTTTGTCTGGCATATTAAAAAATTACCCACCTACTTGCGTCGATTCCCACCTGGAGGCTGTCAACTTGACCTTTCCCACTGAAGTTCGGATATCCGAAACATAGTATCAGTTTCGGCAACAAGACATTGGTATTGTTTCCTCTTTTCGTTGAAAAAAGAAAGATATTTTAAGATATTTTGGCATTTCCACTCTACGGGTTTCGTCCCGATAAAAGCTGAGAGAGTTAGTTCCCCTGACAGTTCTGACAATAAACCTGCGCTGTATATTCACTTCTCTCAGACGCGTGGAGAACTGGTTGAACGTACATTAGAAACCAACCAAGATTCAAAAGTGGAATGCGGAAGATGCATGATTAGTTCCCGGCGTGAGAGCATCGACAATTCGAACAGTCAAATTCGATGGTTACCTGAAGAGCTGCATCCGCTCACTGCACCACTATACGCAGAACCCTTTCGTATCTTTTCGTAGGATAAAACACTTAACAGTAGCCTGTTCAAAAGGTGGATGTAAGAACATCGCTTTTGTCGGCTAATGAAGCGCAGTCATTCAAACAATAAGGTTCGGAAAGAGAAGGGATAAATGGAATAGGCGAGCAAGAAATGAAGGGAAAAATACGAAAGGTCTTTGGTCCAAATATGGAGGGCTCAAAGTGCGATCAATGCTAAGAAGCCTACTCCTATTATGCTTTACACCGAATACCAGTTTGGAATTGACAGTGGACAACGTGCTCCATAAACATATAGTTGTCGCTGTGCTACTGAGGGTTAGGGCACGATTGTACCGACCGGAAGGTCTGTGGCTCGAACCCGACCTCGGCCTCTCGACTTCTCCTGTCTATGCTTGGGCAACCTAGCAGTAGTCGAGCCCTCGTGCTTACTTCGGGTGGTATACCAGCTAGACACCGAAAGGGTGTTAAAGGTGAGCGATTTATTATTTTATATTTTATTTACATTGCTACTAAACGGCAACCACTAACTGTGTAGGACACCTTGATGTGGTCTTAATAAGCGCGAGCTTACTGACCGAAGAGCACGTGGGTCGAACCCAACCTCTAAGTCTAGGCTTGGGCGGCTTGGCAGTAGCCCAGCCCTCCTTCGGGTGGCATAACAGCTAGACACTAAAATGGTGTTACAAGTGGAATGAATGCATTGTTGCGAGGTTTACATGTGTAGAAGCTTCGTACGGAGTTATTTCACCAAATCTCAAAGGAATACGGTTCAACGATGAAAATGACCAAGTCCATCCGGTCAGCCTTCATTATTTTTGTGGTCTATCAGCATCAGACTGTCGATAGGTCCATCATGCGAATCCCCCTGCTGTAATTGTTCTTACCCACTCGATTTTCTTATCCAATAATGCGTTGTTAAAACAGTGAGTGAAAACTGGTCTGTCTTTCGATTATGATCGAGCGATAACCATTCGCGTGACTTGGCAGCCACTCAGAATTGATTTTTTTTTAAAAAACTGCCCAGCAGGCTTCACGTATCCGTGCCGCTACTTAACAGGCGTATCAATCGATCAACACGATTACCAGGGCAGTTGGTAAATCGGCGTTCGAGACGTCGGCAAAACCAACTAAATCGCTCAGCTGTGAGCACGTTTGCCTGTACGGACGTGATAATCTAGGTGCATCCAGCATGCGTTGGTAGAGTAGCGGTAACCTGCTCACCTGGCATGCCAGATGAGAGCCCAAACCGCGGCATTACCACGCACTGCAGATAAGCGAAATTCGAGTTCAGTCCTCGCCCGTTTGGTATGGACTGACCAGATCAACACGCCATAACTACAGAACCACCGTTCAAGCCAGTCTGATATGAATGTGAACCAACAATGAAATGTCGAGAATTCGTCACCCGTTGGAAGGTGCCAATCGTGTTTTAAGCCTCTTCAAGGTCAAGCACAATCAGGGGACGGCACCCGAATTAGCATCGTAAATACCAACCGGGTTGGGCGAGTCAAACAGCGTTGAATTTGTTTCGTTGAGTTGTTTATTGGTCGTTAAAAAGTTCAGGATATACGATTGTGTCTTTGTAGGTGCATGTTGCGATGCACTTTGGTAACTCAAAGTCGGTAAATAACAAAAGAAGTTTGGTCAACATCAAGTCAGGAGTCGACTGTGATATTTTTCTGGTAAAGAGGCAGAATTATAGTTGCTTAACTGAACCGAATAAAACCTAATGGCCTGGCCAATGCTTTCAATGTTACGTCGGCCGGCTGATAAAAAACAGCTAGTCGGATTAGACCGAAATCAAGTCGAGAAAAGGACAGTAAAAAGTTATACAAAAGTTGGCGTAGGGAGAAATACTATTAGGGTCATCGGACATTGCTTTCCTTGTCTTTTCCTTCAAAGCATCGCTTGTTCGAGTAATTTTTCGAAAAGGATTTGTTTCCATTTGCATTTTGCGCGTCTTAATTCCCGGTCTTCAAGAAATCAGACGTCATAGAAATTCGTCGGTTTGTGTGCAACAATTCTGTCTCAGTTACAAAATATATAAGGGCTTGTCAGGAGAGTCTTTGCTTCCAGATGAAATGGACTGATGAGACGTGAAAATTCAGATACATTTCGAACGGAATTCAATTGGGGTCTGGAACAGATCCTAGATATTGTAACTTAGATAGGAGTGGCACTCCGAGGTAGCGAAACTAGTGGATGGAGTAGTCCACAAGTGCCAGTGACATGTAGCTCAGACACGAGGGAAATGCAGCAGACAGACAGAATTCTGCAGATCAAAGTAATTCCAAAGGCGCTCTGGCGACTATCTGTTAGAAGTGTAACAAAACATGCAGACCACCTGACGCTCATGTTTTATCACTTACACTAAGAAAAGTAATCTTTCAGCTACGGCCTATTCTAGGTGCGTAGCTGCCGTGTAACTCGTAGAAAAACCGAGGATTGAGGTACTATCAGGTTGCTTAAGCCCAGAAAGGACCAACCGGAAATCAGAGGTTCGGTTGAACCGAGGAACTCTCGGTCAGTAGTTTTGCATCCTAACCAGTTACTAGGTGCCGTAAAGATCAGTTGTTCATTTGAACAAGTAGCAAAAAGGATGTTTATAACTCAAGCAACCGTAAGCAGAATGATTTTGACTGGGTAAGTTTATGGAACGTAGCCATTTTATTTGTCTTCATTAGGGTCCTGGCGCACAAGACTGACAAATGTGCCAGCTTGTTTGACTGAAAAACTCATATACTGAGCGCTAGTATGCATACAACAAAACTTGACTAATCACTAACAAAGCTCAGAAGCTTGTTACAGATAAAGAGTAGACGTGGGAAGAATAACTTCACCGTTGGACAACACTACAAATCTCATTTATTGGTCCCATCACCAAATGCCACCAATAAACTAACAAATTCCAACGCCAGAAATCGCTCTGTTGCTTCCAACGGAGGAATTTTTACGACGATTCATTCTACCGAACATACTGTAAAGCAGGCAGCAACTAAATTTAGGCCGCCTAGGAGAACCCTGGGATAGCTGTCATGATGCTGCAGGCCGTTTTGTTACCTCATTAGGATGCGTGATCTTTTCTATTTCTCGGACTCGACTGAGATTTGTCAAAGCCAGTGAGGCAATGAAAATGCGACCCTGCTGTTTATTCGAAGCTATGGACAGTTCTACGGAAGACACTTAGGATGATAAGCGATCAGCTGTGTCGTAAATCACTCAAGGTGAAAGAAGCGATAGCAAGGATGAGGGAAGTCAGTTTGAACGAAGGCCTCAGACTAACAGCAATGCTACAAAAAACAACCTAAGATGTTATTGTAACTTGTCATATTGGGGTTTTCCCATATATGGTGGGGATATTTCGTAATACCACTAATCTATTGGTAGCTCAGAGGAAGATTAATTTCACAAGATGGAAGAAACTTTATTCTGAGAAGTGGTCATTCAAGGACCCGTTACGTGATTGAAGGATGTTCGGCGTTATGTCCTGTCTAAGTGGAAGTTAATCACAGTGCTGATCAGCCTCTCTTGGCCAAACGGTTAAGTACCCAACCACCGGTCTGAAGGTCACGGGTTCGAAACTCTTTGAGTTTTGTGAAACGCGCACTGTTTATGATTCCCAACAAGGATGAAGCAGCTGTGCAGTGCTTCTCGGTATAGATTACCCTAACTGGCAGGATGGGATTTCTGTTGGGAATTACCACCGTTAACCAATATTTGGTCGGCCGCAAAAAGCTAAGTCGCACCAGGCTTTAGGTCTACCGATTGGACACAAATGGAATCGCTCATGTGACCTATTGGCTTTCATTTTCGTGCAACTGCTAAACCAGGATCACACCTTCTGACCGTCGTTCCAATCAAATCTGCATTTCGCTTGTCTAATTTCTAGATTTGCATGTCATAACGGACGTGTCTTAGATCAACGTGTGTATCAGGTGATCCTGTGGTTGATCCGTGCTAATTCATGTGAAGAATAAATCAAAGGGGAGGACTAAGATGCCAACGGACGGGAGCACTCAACAGCTCATTAGCGTGAGCCCAAGTAGTGGCCACCAAAAGTAATACATACTTCCCCCTTGGGAAAACGCTATGACATACGAAAACGTTTCCTTCGTAGGAGGGGAGGATAACCAACAGTACTCGCACCATGATGGTGAAACGTTCTTTGCGTTCAGATGCTTCCAACAGATTTTGCGAAGGTGTCATATAAGTTCCTTTAAAGTATGCTTCACTCTTTACCCGTAATTCATAGTGGATATTGCTTGTTTAGCGTTTGTTAGTTTTTTATCAAGCGAGGAGCCACTAAGCACACCGGCTAATCACAATGCATCTCTACATTCCGACGGAAACATTGACACCTAGTAGATTGTCTTTTTTTTCAAAAAAATCCACTGGAGGTGATTTAGTTTGGGAAAATGGACAAGTGAAGAAGAGACAGAGTTTTACGAATTAACTTGACTGTCTTGTTTGCGCATGTATACATACGGCAGAACGAAGAGAGTTACCGGGTCAAATGACCGTTTGATAGAAACAACTTAGATGGTTGCGTGTAGGTGTATGGTGATGCAATGAGAGAACTATCAGCTCCGAGAATAAAGTAATAATAACAATAATAATAATAACATCCATAAATGGTCGTTCAGCTGTAGTACCCTCCCGGTCTCTAGCTCCTATGCGATCCGAAGGAAGCACAGACAATACCAGGTTGGACGGCAGTCAAGATGGGTTCGAAACATGAACCTTCCCAGGAGTAGGTTCGCGCCTTAACTACTGAACTATCTCAAGCTCGAGGATACCATAGTATACATCGTACTAGCTGGATTTAGAAAACATGTACGAGTGAAGCCAGAAACCAACAAAAGGTGTCACAACGCTTTCCCGTAATCAAGGGTGGAAAGTAACGAGAAAGAAAGTATGCCCCGCAAAAATTACTGATGGTGCATTTAAAGGACTATGGGGAAAGAAGAGCTTATTGGGGTGGTCACCTCAAGGCCATAATCGACGATCATTTGAATCGATATTCTGTATGTGAACCTACAGGGGGGGCGAGATGACTCAGTGGATAGGGTGTGAGTTTTACTAACCGGAAGATCCGTGCTTCGAACCCGACCTCTGCCTCTCGCCTCCCCCTGTCCAGGCTTGGGCAACCTGGCAGTATCCCAGCCCTCGTGCTTCCTTCGAGTGACGTGGCAGTTAGGCACAGAAAGGGTGTTAAAGCTGGACTATTTCATTTTCGTCTCTCTACAAACCTTAAGAGTGGGCCACAGTCATAAGAATTTCTGGTCACCTTGTTCAAAAGCGAGCAACAGTATGATCTGGTGATCAAAATACATATGTAATCCACAGGCAGGGTTTTTCGCCACGTCTCCATCTAGACCGTTTTGGCTGGAACTTTATCAAGAAACTAGTCAAGTGATAGATTCGCCTTCACTAGTTTAAATGCGATCCGAGCAGAATGGACACATGCTAAAGATTTTCGCAGCTCTCGCTGCTCACGGTCGAGTCACGTAATAAAACGGTCCAGAAAGCAAGTCACCTAGTCAGGCAACAAAACCTGGCTTCATACAAACCGCCATTCACTGGACCATTGTTTAAACCAGTGCAAAGCTTTATCATCACCGGTCGCAACAGCCGATGGGGAGAACTCAGAAAGGTGTGACAGCTTGACTGGTTCTACAGTAGTTTGCAGGATTGTGTGTAGGCAAAACATTTTTGGAGTAATTCTTGGGATGCCTGATTCCGCAAAGGCCGATATTGCCAATTTACCTACTGCGATACAAGACGTTGTGGTCCAACACACGTCATAGATGGCGTCTTACATCAACCTGGAGTAGCGACCCGCAAGTGAATCTATGTGTTCTGTTGGGCGCTTTCACTCACAGCATCGCTTTCTCCCGAACATGACCATCTTAGCCGTGTGCTAGGAACATAATGAACTCCTTCGAATTCATTCAAAGACTAATGCACACCAGTCTAGAGAAGCGTGCTCTCGATAGTACAATCAGCTCCGCACCAAACTGGTTCAGACCAGGGCATAGATCTGAATTAACTCTCGTAGTTGACTTTTCGGTTTGCTCTGATCTTGCTGATGCCAAAGAAGCTTGGTATCGTTGATCAGGTACTTACACCAAAGAGATTAACTTCAACGGGCACCATCAGTCAACAAAATTCAAGAACAGTGAAAAGGGGTGGACGATGAGAATGATGTTTAATCGGCAGACCAAAAAGCTCGCCTAATTTCCGGAGCATCCCAAGGTAACCCCTTTGAGACAGATCCTTTTGAGAAATCTAGTTTTTTTTTAATGTTATTGCAAATTATCTTCATCCTTCCAAAATTTATTAGCAAAATATCTGGCTTTCCTTTCGACTGGTGAAAGCTAGATGGGGTTGGCGATAAGTTTTCTTATCTAAACGAATGATGGCGTTGTACTGAGCTAAACTGCATAAACATTACCAGATATGCCACAGTTCATAGCTTGCTTTCGAACATGGAAGGCGCATTGTTCTTAAAATCAAGGTCATCACGAGATAGCCAATGACCTTGAATTGCAAGGCACAATTGATGAACAAACTTTTTAGCCGATAAAAGCAGTCGCATGCGTTGGAACAGCGCAATTTTGCAACCTAGTAACCAGTGCTCTTCTTTTGTTGCACTGAAGTCAATCAAAGCGAAATGAAGTTAACTGAAAAACGTGCCCGATTTAAATGCTAATGAAACGAAGTACGATTCACGTGGATCGGGCAGTGATTTTGGCACCGTGTGAATCCATAAAAAGGTACAAAGAACGTTAGATGCTCACATACTCATTCACACAGCAATTTGGTTTCACGGAATACGCACCTGTACCCCAGATGAATCCATCGTTTATGACATTCGCCACCTAAATGTACTGCACAAAGGCAAGTACCGTTTCAGCTGGCACTACATTCTAGATATCACAAACGAGATTCATTTGGGATTCGGGTGACCCTCCTATGAAAATCGATTCGATGTGCGACTGCATTTGGCGAAAATCGTGTGATTTGGGCTCAGTAGAAAATGAGAATTACGGAAACTCGGGGACTGCACCTAGCTGGTAAGCTCCAAGACCAGCGAAACCGGTCGTGGCCACTACGATTATCAAAAAACTTATGAGTAGGTTGATTCAAGGAAAGAACCATAAGAAGATTATAAACGAGAGATTCAGCGGGGTTCTAGGTGAGTCTCCTGTCAAAACCAAACCGGTACACAGCTGACTGCATAAGTAGAATATATATATATATATATATATATATATATATATATGTACATATATATGTTTCTACTAGAAGATAGCCAGTGTCTGCCGTCCATTACTCACAATGTTGTAATGAAGATCTAAGCTGCTTCTCCAGAATGAAACTATGACTGGCGATCTCTCTGAGAACATTAAACCCAAAACCTGAGTTATCTTTCCGATAAAACTGTCGTCTGTTCTTTTGACCAGTTTGTTGATCGAATATCTCCTACGGATAAGTGGGTAGCGGAGCTATAGAGCTAGTCGGCTTTCATCAGCTGACATGTTCCTCTCCAAGGAGAGCCGCGCAGCCGAATCTATTTTCCATCCAAAGTCTTCTAACGGTGTCCTGTTTCCGAACAAAAGCTAAAGGGCAAGTGGTGAATAACCTGTGGAGTGTCGGGATAATGGTGGGGTGGACGTCAGCTACAACTGACAGACTTCGATGGGGTGCATGTACCTATTTCGTAGGTATATCCAATTATTTCAAAACTACCATCCTCAAATTATACCATCTGGTCAAGTACAACAGAATTTACATTTCCCAGCTTCCACCCACCTGAAACGTATCAGGTCACCATGTGTACGGAAACGTGCCATAAGATTTTGATAGAAACAGAGCTTTCAAAAGTACTACCCGGTGTTTTGTGGTCCATACACACCTACAGGAGTCATTTGCGTTACCATAATACTGTTGTGGTCGCAAATCATTTCCGTGGGGTTTTATTCGGCATGACGGTGCACGCTGTTTAAAACGCAGTTTTTCAGAATGCCTCCGATGGATAAACCATTGCTATTTCCAACTGCGCCGTCCGAAATTACCGAGAAAATCCAAGAGAAACACAAGTACAAGTAAGAATTACATTCACAGCAGTTGCAAGATGCATCATCCTTGCATTAAAGCTATTGTAGCGCACTGGCGCACCTTTGAAAATTTACTTTTCAGTTTGACTGTCTTCATTTCTTGCGTTGTGTACTCATGTTTGTGATGGAGACCGATGCAGAGGGGCTCCAACTGAAGTTCCATCAGGAGATAAAAATTGAAGTCACCCTAATCGAACTTTGAGTGGCTGAAATGTCGCAAAATGTGCGTTGGCATTGGCGACCATCCACTGAAAAATATCGAATTTACCGCGGTCTACAACCAGTCAGGTGATTTAAAACGCTCTTGCAAGGAATGAGCAACAGAGTGACTGCCTGATAGAATCGGAGAATACTGCTCTGTTTGGTCAAGCCGAGATATGAGGAAACTCAACTCCAGTTTAACTTGATTGGTTCTGATCATACTGTCATTCCTTCCGATGACAAATCAAGTGAATTTCACATCAACTTGACTGCTTCCTGTTGCCCAAGCGATATCCAGTCGGCTGCGTAAAAACAGATCCTGCAGAGAGTTAAACTCCGCTTATCCGGCAGCAATTATCAACCGAGACATACTTCGATTGACACTGAAATCCGTCTTTCGACTTCTGTATACTATCATTGCGCAGCTAACTACCTAAAACCGAACTTTCTTTTCCCTTATCTTTAGCTGATCGTGGATGTTCATATAAATTGTGTGTGCAAATTGCACTATCATTGCGCAGCTAACTACCTAAAACCGAACTTTAGCTGATCGTGGATGTTCATATAAATTGTGTGCTGCAAATTGCCTGAAAATCACACAGCGGAAATTAGACTTGCCTTTTTAATTCTACGTTATCACTCAGGTAAATTAGAGGGTCCGGAAATCCACTGTCCAAACCAGTGACGTAGTTGAGTAGGTTTCCCGAAAAGTTTCAGTGTTTTCGATTTTAAATCACAGAACTTCGGACTGAGGTGATTATGCCCTGGGACTAGCATTGAAACTCAACAGAGGTTTCAACTTGTCAGTGAAACCACCTAGGCTGAAAAGCATAGAAGCACTTCACAGCCGTTTCATCCCTGTTGTGCATCTCACGGGACACAGAGTTTCGGATTCGGTCTTCGATTGAACGCAAACGTTTGGCCAAATGTAGCAGTGTGATTATCTTTCACTCAAACAAGACACAGCGCCACTCATCCTTCAATCATGGAAACTCCATCAACCGCTGGTGAAAAAAAAAACGATTAAATGCCCAACTAATTGATGGAAGTTCGCGGGTTAGGAACCCTGAGTTTGGCGAGATGCCCACTGAAGATTCCCAAGAATGGTGATGTAGCTTGTGGTACTTCTCGACTTTTCCGCATAGACTGGCATGAGTGGTAGGATGGGAACTCTACTGATTATCACCAAATCTTGTCACAACACCATCTATCATTGAAGTGTGTTCAACGCGTCTTCATTAGTTAGCGTGATCACTAGGCCTCTGACACGTGTTCTCCACATTCCGGTAGGTGCGGTGTGATTGATCCACACAGGTCAAGTGAGCCCTGGTGGAGAGCAGGGATCAGTCGGCCACTTCACTTCTCTGTCCACCTCCCCACCACAACTGCCAAACTGTCACTCCTAGTTGCAGATATCACGTAATGCCATGCTTATTAGATGACCCTTTCCGTAAGTGTTTTAAGGTCTCTCCTGGAGCACAACTCACACTCACTGGGAAAAATTGGCTCTACACTAGCCCGAAGGAGTCGAGCTGTCAGGACAAGACAGGACAAAAAGAACGAGTGAACTACACCCCGAATCGCTAGTTCCTAGCGGGACGATGAGCAGTAGAAAATCCGTGTTAATTACCAAACCAAAATGAAAATATCTTGTATTTCAAGGAATACGGGAACCAGTGAGCTGTCATTGGTTTATAGAAGTCTGCAAGTCACTGTCACATTTTGCCCGTGATAAAAGAGCTTCTTCAGAGTAAATGATTAAGTTTTAAAGCTCGTCGAGCTTGGATGCAGACGGAGAACCGATCAGCAAGATTTTTGACAAATAACTGGACAAATTGGCAAATTCTAAGCTCAAACAACGATACATCCGCATCTCCACTGCAACTCCAGTTCACATAACTGCAATGGCTTACTTCACTGGTGTGAGAACAGGCTTTGAGATAGAAGTACTTCTCCAGAGTCACCGTTCTTTCAGTGTTACTCTACTGAACGGTTGATTTTTTTAGTACGGTGTAAATACACTGAGGATTTGGTACTCATCCACAAGGACTCCACATTCCCAAAGCTTACATTAATCCGCTGACTGGACCTCATGTGTTTATTGATTGGCCTCAGATATGCTCCCTGTTAAACCAAGTCCAACTGCCTAAGCGACTTTTCAATTCTCGCCGAAAATAGGATATATATATATATATAT
>NW_008751706.1:330131-344812 GCF_000715545.1 Opisthorchis viverrini
TTGCGGAGGAATAGTCTCTCCATTTGTAACCCAGCCTGTCTCACCGGATCTGGCCAAGGGGCATTAGTATTGTCTCATTTCTCATCCAGATAGAACTGCCTTCTAGTTATTTCACGTCTCTGTATATATGCCATGTATATATATATATATATATATCGTTCAGCCGTAGCACCCTTTCGGTGCCTAACTGCCGTGCCACCCGAAGGTTGAGCAAGGGCTGGGATACTGCCAGGTTGCCCAAGCCTAGACGGGGGAGTCGAGAGGCAGAGGTCGGGTTCGAACCACGGACCTTCCGGTCAGTAAACTCTCAAATGTCAAATGGGTGAACATTGAAAATACGAATCCCCAAAAGTACCACTTTTCACTTGTCCGAGGGATGGTGCCTGTGACAGACTTAAGTGTACCTTAAAGATCACATTTTAGCCATAAGACTAAGCAGAAATGAAAATCCAGGGCATCCTCTTTGCAGAGAAATGAAACGACACCCAATGAGCCTTTCCTTGAGGGAGATTCACACTCTAGAGCCAAAATTATGGACCTGCAATTGCGCAATTCCGCTTCTGGTGATAAGCAGTTACAAAGTTCTTAAACATGAGATAGTCTTTCATGAAAATCCTTGTAAGACACCCATGAATTTCTTTTGACAAGCCTCCAGGTTCATTAAAGCGGACGAAATTGAAGGGTTTCTCTTCTCTGTGTGGTCGCCGCAGGATGTACATAACATAATTTGCATCTAGCTCATCTTGATCCCCTCGTTAAATTTAATGTTAGAGACCCATTTTACCGAAAATTTGACTACCTTGATGAAGACCGAACGATAGTAAGTGTATGTTATGTCCATTGGGTCCCAACAATGCGAAGAATTCTAGTGAACTACAATGTAGCATTGACCTTCAATCTAGAGCGAGAAAAGTCTCACCGAATGTCCATGCAGTTACTGACAATAACGTGCCAAAACAAAAAAACGTTGAAATATTGCTTGATGTTATTGAAGCGTTAAAATAGTTTCCATCGTGCACCTATCCGTAGCGACCGTACGGAGAATAAACACCATTTAATAATGTGATGACACTCACTCAGTAGCAATCGAAGTACATGAAGTAGTCGGATTTTTTATTTGTCCCATGGATGTATCCAAGACATCGGAAATATCCGATTTACCAAGTCCTTCTGACACGATGACTTTCAGATGGCCGGAACTTCTTCAAACAGATTTAAACCAATTGTATATCCCCAATTAGTAGGAGCCTGGTGAAAGTTTGGTGATCGCTGCGTCGAGAACCAGTGCAACGTCACAGAATTATGATCCCGCCTATGTGGCTAGGCCGCCTCGTGTGACAGACCGAGCGGAAAGTCACACGCTCTTAGGCCCGTCCCGTGTTGGTCGATAGGTGTGGCCGTTGGCTGTGCAAATCCTATTGGTCGAGACGAGATTGCTTCAACCTGATCGACCAATGGGGATGCAGAACGCGTCACCCATCGATTATGCATTCCCAAATGTACGGTCAAAGCCTGTAAGATACCGTAACGCCAACGTCAGATCGGCGACCTGAACACGGTCGCAGAAGCTAGCACTTTGATGAAAGCTGTGATAACGGTCGCAGAAGCTAGCACTTTGATGAAAACTGTGGGAATACAAAGTACTCCAACACCGTTGCCGATGTGCCGGATAGAAATTATTCTGCAACCGGATCCCTACTAACATGTCACGGAAACAACCGATCAGCACGAGAACTACCGAAAAATTTTACCACCCTATCCACAGTGAAGTAATTTTTGATTGCAGATCAAAGGTGTCGGGAGCCGAAGTCGGTAAATAATTGGAAAAATGCATTTCGAAGAACACACCCTAGTTTGGTAATTGACACTCAAGTTGTCTTCGGGAATACCGGCACTGAACTTCCATAGAAACGCTACAGTGTCAGTGTTTAAAGCATATTCTGACACTTCGTGGAGAGGTACACATTTGAGTAGGTATATATTCAGACAAGCCTGCACATGTGAACTTCAAGAATGGTCGGAATCAATATGATATCCTTTGGGGGGAGGTGAACATGGCACATCAGTTTACCACTTCACCTGACGGAAAATGAAATGGTTAACCTTTTTGATACAGTAACATCCGAACTTGTAATGTTTGCCGACCATTCAAGTGGACGCGACTAAATCAGAAAAATTTAATCAGTGTCCAGAGTCATGACTCTGCAGGGACTCTCGAGTCCCTCTTTACAAGTAAGACACTGTGTTCCACAATTATTTGGTGGTGTAAACAATTATCAGAAGCCTGATTTACGTAGACTTTTCTTATATGAAATGGCAACTGTCAGTCAACGATATAGGCTCAGACACATAAGTATTCAGCTAACCGTCTCAACATAAGGTGATCAGCTAATAGGTGTTCTGAATGGCTTTCTCTCTGAAGGGAGCCGATAAATCACTGTCTATGGAATCGCTTTCCGGGCATTGTTTAGTGAAGTACCCTAGGGCTGAGATCTTAAACCATGATATGAGCCCGCGGACCATTCATCTCAATCGAATCTGAGTGTGAGCGATCTCACTCCAGAATGGATTCTGTTCTGGTAGGATGTCACTTATTTCTTCCGAATTCAAACAGAGAATCAGTCGGTTAGGAATTGAAACTGTCATAATTCTAAGAAACCGCACCATATTAATCGGTGTCGATTGCATATTTACCTATCCAAGCACCCAGTTACACAGAGCATGAAACACGCGTTTCAACGATCGTGGACATGCGGTTACAACATTGATAATGTCGGATTTTTAAAGAAATCGTTAATCAACTACCAGTGAAAGGAAGAGGACAATCGAGTGCGGAATTGTTTACTTGCCAACCAGAGCTAAATGATTGCAGGCTCCTAAACACTGATGAATAAACGCTGCAAAGCGAATCCATAATTCCTTTACCAAACTTTCACCAGATGCGAGGACAGTGCTTTTACATTTAACCGGAGACTACTCGCATTTCTCATCAGTAGTATTTACCGCTACACCAGTACTCAGGTGTCAGAGGTATCTGGTGCTGTGTCTCGGTGGCCGTGCTACCGACAGGAAAACTGTGGTGGAGTTAATTTTGCCCTTAGTCGCGTTGGTCAGCAGTATACTGACTTGTTATCTATTTTGGGAAACACCCTTGACCACATGATACATAGGAACACTCTGCTTTTCAGGGATAACTCTGGTGATTCGGTTCTTTCAGTGTGAAGTAAGATGAAGTCCGTCTGCCGAATCTCAGACGCCGAAGCCTTTTGGAAAGTGCACAAATGAGGTAGAACCAAGACGGACAATAAAACCTTGTCAGTAGGCGATTTTTTGTGTATACGAGGTTATTTTCTACGGAAAACCTACCTGAAACCCAGCGATTTTGTGAACAGTTTCCTGCAAGAAAATATACTGCGGCGTCTCGAATATCATACCAACTGGAACATCAGGTGGATTCGGTTGAAGAATATGAGGGATTCATCTGGGTTTCAGGTGAGTCTACCGTGGAAACCCTAGTGGCACGAAACTGTTAACTACTTTTCAAGTCACCAGAAAAAGTCGAAAGTAACCTTTTCCGTTCTACTCATTTCACATGATGAGATTGTTCTACTACTAAACCATGAAAGATAATCACTGAAGCTATTTTGCGGAGTTCCCTGAATACAAGGTCCAGAAATTCGAGGTTGATGAAAATGCAACTTCATTTACATAACTTCACCTTGTTCGCCAGCAAGAATATTAGTGACTGTCTAATCGGATTTCCGTAACTGAATGATTAGTAGTATTGTTCGTGCATGGAATAAAAATCGACTGGAATAAAACGAGAGGAACGCACATCTTCGTACGGATGACACTCTCGATGAAAACCTTTATGGCTTTCGATATGTTGTTTGCAAAGTAGAGAGCTAGTATCGAGAAATACATTCATTTGCAAATCAATTTGGTTTTCACAAGAGACTCAACTGAATCACTCGATCGTGGGCTGTCAAAGACTTTTCAGCAACCTTGTGAGTAGTTTCCTTCATGAAAATAAACTGCGATATCTCGAATATCGTGCCAACTGAATCATGAGACGGCCTGTGTGCAGCACATTCAGTTGTATAATACCATAGACGAGAGATTAGTTGAGTCTCTCGTGAAGAACAAATTGATTTGCAAGTCAGCGTATTCCTCGAAAACAGTCCGATATGGGTTCAAATATAACATAAGGTGGACGGAAACTCGGGGACGCGCCTACCTGATGAGCCCGAATTGGAAGGGCGAAACCGGTCGTGGGTTTTCGAAGAGTTTTCAGTAACCATAGAGAGCTATTAGTTTACATAGACAGGCTACAGATAGTTTTTCACCCTGGACTACTACCATCTTCATAAACAGTAGTTGATAGTCGTCCTTAAATTCCAAACAACTCCAGGGAAAAGGAATGCCTATTAAACTTATCACAACATAGACCAAAATCTCCGAAAAGAACGGGAAAGATGTAGAGTACTGAGAAGCGCAACATTGGAAGGACAGTTGTTTATTCAAACCGAACCGGAATAGACATGTTTGATTAGCCGCTGGAGAAAGACTGATTTGTACGGACGTTTTAGATGCGAAGAAAACCAGATTAACTTTATAAAGGAAACTACTCACAAGGTTGCTGAAAACTCTTCGACCGCCCACGACCGGTTTCGCCCTTCTTGGGGCTCATCAGATAGGCGCAACCCCCGAGTTTCCGTCAGCCTAATGTTCTACTTGAACCCGAATTGGACCGTTTTCGAGAAATACACTAACTTGCAAATCAATTTGGTTTTCACTTTAGTCAGACCACGCTGACGGCGTGTCCAGCACTTTAAGTGGATCCCATGGTCTCACAGTACACAGTTGGCCAGCAGTCCCACTCCACTTATGTTGCCTTTTTAGTCTTTCGATGAGAATCGTTATCAGCCAGCCATATAACTGTAGAATGACAGCAGAAGCCTCAGCTGCCCATGTGGAACCAAGTTAATTTGTTGCTGTATGTAGGAGCATCATTTCATCGTGGAGTCGCCTCTATCAGCTCGTTCTTGGAATTTTCAGAAGACATCTAATCTAGAAAGTTTGAATCTACCCAGGGTCAGAACAATCCAGCTCGAGAAGGTGTCAGTGCCTTTGGCACAATGTACCCCAGGTTGTCAAGCTGATCTGGAGTGAGAAGAAGAACGAAGAAACAGTGAAAGCTGGGTGAGGACACGCCAGATGGTATAAGCAAAATGATGGCAAGGGATCAAACCTCGTTTGCTGAGATCGCGACAGTTACTTGTGTAAACTTAGTCAAAATAAAACACGTCAGTCCCCCGTCGGCTAGGTTCCCCGGAGAATCAACTCCCAAACTGAACTGAGACCACTTCACTCCGGCTTCTTGAAACTTAGCTCGAGATTAGTATCTCTCGAGAGGCCAATTCATACCTCACTTCACGTGTGTCATGGGATTAGTGTCCCTTCGAAAAAAAGGCTAGGATGACAAATCAATGTATTGGATTTTGCTACACCAGGACAATGGGTGGGCGCACTACCAAATGCAGCACACACATGTTTGCCGCTAACGAAATGGTAGTTTCGAGCTACATAAACCCTGAATTGCAGAGTGATCCCTCCAAAAAACTCAGCTTTGTTCTGAAGAGGGCACTATAAACAATAATGAGTATTCAGATTTAATACCCTTTCGGTGTCTAGCTCACAGGGAAGTCTTTAGGAATGGTGTCCACCGGTTTACCAAAGTCCAGACAGATGCTAAGGTTGGATTCGAACCACGGACCTTTTGTTCGGTAAGTGGGCACCATTACCACTGAGCTCTGTCAGGTCTACCACAGTGAAGTAAATGCATCAAAGTCTATTCCGGTAGCCAAGTGGTCTAACCCAAGTTGAGAAACGCAACAAAGTTCAGCGTATGAATCCGTGACTCCTTGGTTACACGCGTAGGAACATTGGTGGTTTCATGTGTAGACCATTCACTTGATAAAGGTCCTTCAAGAGGTCCGTTGTGGTTGTACCAAGTAAGCTATCCTAGTGTCATTCAGCACAATGTCCATTAAGTTCACGAACAATTGATCCAGTTATTGATCGGAGGACCCTATGCATAGGAAAATTGTCCCCATAATCCCAACCAAAGCAATACATCTGATGTTGTCGATCTCTGATCATTCTACAAAACGCAGTCCCCTGGAACCTAATTAAATGAAGATTTCGCTCTCCGAAGCGATCCTGATCAAAATAAGTTCAGCTAATTTGTCCCTCCGGGCGAGAAAAAACCGTCTGAATTTCTCCATAACGTCTATACTCCGTTGTGTAACTCAGGTGGACTTGCTAAAAGATTTCACGAATGATTTTTTCATACATCTAGTACATATTTTTACTGACGAAACAAAAGAAAAAAGCTTGAATAAGGTTTTGAAAAGCCAGTCAAGTGTAAATCAACGAAGGCATTTTTCTATGGCTTCTAATTGGACAAATTTCCTGGAAACCAAAGAAAATTTTGAAAAAATTTGGGCAAACTGAGCCGTTGGAATGGACACGAAAAATTGTTTGAGCGACCACGTGATGCAGAGGAAATCCGGGAACGGTTTACACGGCAACGAAATGCTCAAGATTCGCAATGTTTGAACCGAAATTCAGTTGTATTATAGCAAAATCCTGGAGTGATGTCTCGAAAGAAGGAAGTGAATTCTTCAACGTATTCTACGGAAATGCCGCAGGAGAGAGTAGCTTTTTTATGTTTTAGGCACAGAAGAAAGTCGTGCGCGTTCTCATTCTCTCCACTTGACTAATGAAATTACTGGTAGGAATGGTACAACTGTGAATTAGAACTCCTAAGCGCATACAAAAGGCAGAATTACGCAATATATTAGTGTGAAAGAGGGATTGAATAAAATCCCTCACTTGTGGTATTCCTCAACTGTATATGTTGCAGAGGACGCCTTACGTTTCAGTTTATCATCATTATCATCATCATCATCATCGTCATCATCATCATCACTATCGTCATCACCATCACTGTCGCATATCAGCGTTCAAAACTGATGCTTCAGTGCTATTCATGACGATCATATTTCCCAGAAATTTCTCAGAGATTCAATTCAGCCTCCCTTGTAGACACCAGCTCAGTTCGCAAGTGTGTGAAGTTCGCCACTTGCTTATACTATGCTTGGTAGAAACTCTGGGGCTACGTTAACTGAAGAACCCATCCGTGAATTCCGATGCATAGCACCTTGAACAAAATGATTTTAGTGATTTTTTATTCCAAAGTTTCCGAAAGATAGCGGATTTATTTTCACGAACCCCTACTTCATCTGCGCTGCCCACACTCTAATGATACTTTTTAGTGACCGTGGCTTGCTTTCTGATCGGTGGTGTTCCTGGTCACGCATTTACCATTCTAAAAATAGGCTAAACCTTAAAAAAGTCCAGAATCATTACTCTTCATCCATTTTCTACAGGAAACTCCATCACTTCGCTCAAGTGTGAACAAGTTCGCCTGTTCAGACGTGAAAATTCAGATGCGTCCAACGTGCATTGGTTACACGATCGCCTCGCATGTCAGATGTCCGGGGTTTCAATCCCAACAAGGCCACTGGATACGCACTGCTGGTGAGCTCTAACAGGAGCGAAACTCGAGTCCAGTGCTTCCCTCCCTCTGGTGTGACTCACCAGAATAATTACACCAGAACAGGAGGACGACCGTTCAAACGAGAGTTGTGTGGCTATGATCAAAATACCTATCACGCAAAACCCCAAAACTGCAAACTCCATATCCCCAAACGGATGCCTAGTTTTAGGGATACTCGTGATAAATTTTGTCTGCTTATGCCTCCTGGTACCCAGAAACGTTTTAGCGAATTTCTTCTGCTACGCCAGACGGACGTGGATGTATAACTCACTGCTGAAGTGTCACTTATACGGGTTCTGCCACAAAACATGCGACACGGAACAATGTGCTTTATGTCATGCGTACAAGCCTGGAACAATGTAGTCAATCAACAAAGGCAAGGCATTTTCGAAGTAAGCATCAGACCTTTCTAGAAACTGAGAATCGGCTGGAAAATACTGACTACTACGTTCGCAAAAGTCTTCAGTTTCGGCAGCCGTATGCTCATTGCTAGGGCACGGAACGATGAGTACAATTCCACTCTATGGTTGTGTTGACCGATAACTTGACCTTATATGAGATGAAAATTTTAGTTGAGGTAAAATGGTAAAATAGTCAGGCCAGTTTTTCGATCAACTAATATCTTTGGCCACTTTACTTTCCCCCACCCAGCCGACGAGAAATCAGCAAATTGAGCCAATTGACTTTTATGTAGCTGATTAAATTTGCTCTACTTATGTTCAATTAAGTAGTTCAAAAATAGCGTTGCCATTAGGTACTGTAGCTGATGCCTCCTGAACGCAATGCTTTAGAGAAACAAACAAAAGCTCACCATAAACTGGAGGGAATTCCCTATGTTGGTGAACTGTATTGAAGATACTGGGAAATGTTTTTTCACAGGTTAGGCTTTACACACTCATTAGTCCACGATCATCACAACAACCGATTCATGTGGTCCACCACTGGGTCAATGACCAGCTTGTTTCTAGTCTCCTATGGCATAAGTAAGGTTTTCCAAACAATTGTGACCGACTACGCTTAACCTCATCAACTTGGTGTCCTACAGGAACCATGACCATGTATGTAAACTCGGCCTGCTTTTGACAACCAACCTAACTATAAGCAACGGACCAAACGGATTAAAGGAACAAAGCTACCAAAAACAAAAGGCTATTCATTCGCCCAATCAAGCGGAAAGAAAGCAGACCAGAAAGCACAAAAGAAAAGCCCCGATCATAACGGATGGACAGAACTGTCGAGTTGAAGGCATACAGTCAACCAACCAGATACAAGGAAATAAGATCACAACGCAACTCAGGTTTCAAGCTGATTAAATAATCAGTATAGAGTTATTGGATCCTGTTTAGGAACCATATGACCAAAAACAAATCTATGTGCACTGACGAAACGTTTGCAAGCTCGGTGAACAGATCAGCAGTCACGTGATCACCAGCCTAGAACGGTACCTGACAGATAAGCGAATTCGACACTTATCATGTCTAGCTCACGAACTGTGACTGTTCACATCGTATAGCGTAGATGGTCGTCAGTTTGTTCACTGAGCTGAGGTGAACTCATCAGCGCGTTGATGGGGAGCGTAGTGGAGCACAGCGATCGGTCGGTGGTTTTGCGCAACCACCGTTTGCAATCAAAGATCCCGGCTCAGCGAACAATCCAATGACCAGACTGCCCACAGACTACCTCAGTGGCGATTTTTCGCAAGCGTAAAATCTGGTCAAGACTCTGTTCCCATGACTAATGAGTGACGCCAGCAAGGAAGGAACTTTTGCGCTGTTGCCCATCTGTCTGACACATTGGTAGTGTTCACACATCTTTAAAAATAAGCCTAAAAGATTGTTTTTAAATCGCCAAACATAAATAGATGAAATCTGTATGTAAGTGAGCTTATTGGTCGAACTTTGATCGATTTGGGTTCAAGTAAAACATAGGTTCGACAGAAGTTCGGGGAACGCGCCTTCTTGATGAGCCCACGAAATGCAAGGGCAAAACCTATGGTGGGCTGCCGAAGAATTTTCAGCAACCTTGCGAGTAGTTTTCTTTACACCTGAAGCGGACTTCACCGTCCACAGAGATGAATGTGATCTATTTAATATGTACAAACCACTATTAATGGTGAGTGGGCAAACGAATGAGGAAAATGGGAATTACCAAGGAAAGTCCAGGAGGTGTTGGAGCCAGGGAAGTAGTACTTCATTGCACCAATGCAACAGATAATTGGTGAAAATCTGATTTGGTGGCAACCGTTGTTCTAGTATGAGCTTAACGTATAATACTATACGCAAAAAAGTGGCGGTGATATTCTTGGGAACTTGTCGTATCTGTTATTGAAGGAGTCCATCCCCGCGCATAGTGATACGAAATAGTTTTTTCCACGTCATTCTAATTTCGATCATAACGTGGTTCCGCAAAAGATGACGAAGGTTCAACATCATTCAGTGAGTCGAAGCCGAAAATTCGAGAATCGATGAGAAGCTGACAGTCCAGAAATCATTCGACACTTATCCACGTGATGTGAATTCTGTGAGTGCAAGATGACCGAGGCTGTGTCCCTTCCAACTGCGAGTTACTTACATTAATGATCAGAAACTCGTGGCCGAACTGTTTAGTTTTTAACTACAAACCAGGTGGTTACGGGTTCGAATCCCTTAGAGATTATTGGAGTACCTGCTGCCAATAAATTTCAATAAAAAAGTGCGCAGTTGCTTTCGGCTTTTCAACATGGGCAGACCACATTTAAAGGATGGAGAAAAGTAGTCATGTGATATCCCGGTTCAATGTTCCAAGAATGCTTTCGACCCAGAGAACGTCAGTGACATTGGCTTCTCAGATCGCCATAACATCCGGAATACCAAATAAAATTAGATGGGAAAGGTGAGACGCTATTTCTTCCAGTTGAAAGTACTGCAAAGTTGATTTGATGCACTTTAAGTGTTGAAAGAAAGCGGGTGAACTCTTTTGCTTAGTACTACGCATATCGATTACTTTCGATCACAGTTACATTCAAGAGATCAGAGATGAAGGTGATCGAAGGACGCGAATGCATCTCATGGAAATGGGTTTTGTTAACATGCGTTCTATCTAGGAGCATTGTTAAAGAGTTGAGTCGCCTCGAAAAAAACTTGATTCATCTGGGATCTACAACACGATATTGGTCGTTTTTTCTGTCACGTGATTTGGTCTGGGATTAAACATCCAGCCGAAGATTTTGAGCACCCAAGCTTATCTTAGGCCTTGCTAGCCCAACGAGCAGTCTGTATGACGCTTGACTATCCATCCAAACTATTGAGTATGTGACACTATTTGTGCCGACAATGTGCACCGGTACGTGAAATCACATATGAATTCACATAATCAGACGTCACGTGGGAGGAACAAAAGAGTCAAATACCACGGACATTGCAAAGAGTCGGAGAGAGTTAAACTTCTGCATGAGGTTGGTGTCTGCGGTGTGTGATCGAAAAGGTGGTCTACGGGATTCCCATTGTTTTTCAGCGCTTGTTTATTAAGTGTGATGATGAATCGTTAAAAATTTGCCATGATCGTTGGACAGCCGGTGCTGTTCGTTTCAAGTCCAAATTAATGTGCAGAACAAACGTTCAGGTGGCGGTCTATCTAAGCCGGCTTGCGGTGGAATATGGTTTCCAGAGAACTGTTATTCCAAGAACTTTCCAGTCAGCAGCATTACTTAGTATGCTAAACGAAAACGATGTTCTCTGTTTTCTTATCGATAGCATACATCAGAACGCACCTGTAGGAAACTCGGGGACTGCGCCTACCCGATGAGCCCCAAAAAGGGCGAAACCGGTCGTGGGCTGTCGACAGATTTTCAGCAACCTCATGAGTAGTACATTACAAGATGTGATGTTCAGTTATTAGAGACGGATGGCCTCCGTCAAGCAGTTCCGGTTTTCCAACAAAGTGCCACACCATCGCGGACCAGCAAACGCACGTTCTATTTGAATTCGAATGGCCCAACTTTTGTTTGCTTGCTCTACAAGCGAATAAGCTCGTTGAATAATTATTGTTCTGTCAATTTACTAGCACTTCTACGTATACGGTAGTTTCTATAATAAATGAACTAAACAATCGTCACGTTTTGTGCTTCCCTGTCATGCTACCTGAAGGAAGCACAATAGCCGAGATACTACCAGGATGCCCAAACCTAGACAGGAGCAGTTGAGATACCGGGACTGGGTTCGAACTGACAAGACTTCCGGTCACTAAATGCAGTTGGTACAATATTGGAGATCTTGCAGTACATTGGCACAAGGCAAACTACTCACAAGGTTGCTGAAAACTATTCCAAACCCCACAGCCATATCCGATAGGCACAGCATTGGCTACCCGTCAACCAACCAAACTGTAAGTATTTCGCCAACTACACTCACGCGCGGGCCAATTTCGTTCTCATGGAAGATTCACTTGATTCTCAGACTGACCCCTCTTACAAACTGGATTCAACTGAAACGGAGGTTGACGGATCCTCAGAGACTACACCTACCTGACGAGCTCCAAGAAGGGTAGAACTAGCCGTCAGTTGTCAAATAGTTTTCAGCAACCTTGTGAGTAGTTTCCTTTATAAAAGTATACTACATTATGTCGAAAATCTTTCTGACTGAAACGTGGGACGGCTTCTCCGCAGTTGAGGAATATAGTAAACGACAGATTGAGCTAGAGATGGGCTGAATTCCTCGCCTAAACTTTGTGCTACCAAGTGCAAACAGAATAAACAAAAAATCGTGACAGCCTTGAAAAATTTTTTTAGCTACCTACTGAAAACTTGGGGCTTTGGAAAGATGAAAGAAGAATGGGGGGCACAGATAGCTAATCTGAAGTAGTCAGCAAAATAAGTCTAGCAGAGGGCATCATCAAACTGGTAGGCAACTAGAATAGTCATTCTAACATCCTAGTGAAAATAACTTCAATAGAATCGCTTGTGCTTAGTGAATAGCCAAATCTACGCCCGGTAAGACCGGTCCGATCAAAGAATTTTGGTTTCTTCCCATAATTTTTATCGGTGTCATGAAACTCGCTACTTACGTACGGGGGTTCAGTAGTATAGATCTGTCCGAAATTCAGCAACAAGACTGATGGTTTTCTGGACCGAACAGCCGAAACTAATCTGGGTAAAGTTCCAGTTTTTATGGGTAACATCATATGTTGAGCTGTTTCACATCACAGTGGTCAGTGTGCACAATTTTGTTGCTTGTATCTGGTAATCAAACACGAATTAGTCGTGTTCTCAGGCTTTCCAGCTTCAAAAGATATTTTTAGAAATTGCATTGGTGTCTTCGGTCTCTCTGTGAGTTTACTTGTCCCACTGAGGAATGTCCCAAGTTCACCATTACGATGCCCTCTTTCAAAGTAACTGATTTATACAGGATGGGTAGCGTTTTTTAACTCAGCTAAAAACCGCTCATCCGAATTCGATATCTCTGGTATGTAACGAACAACCGTTCTCAGCTCAGCCGATCGATCAGCAGAACCAGCGCTTTTCAGTATTTTGAACGAGTTAACTGTTCATTATGTGACTTTTTCGTTCATTTTATCATACCTAGTTTTTCTGCTGAAGATAAGAGTTATTGTCTATCCTAGAATGAGTTAAGAATAGAGTTTAGGTAATCTACCGGGACAAGTCAAGGTCAGTCTGCAAATCTGAACCAATAGAATTTGCCGAATCACTGACCTTGAACAGTCTAGCCAAATTGGATTTTCGGCACGTGTGTTGGCAGAAATGCATCGCAGTACATTAATTTCCAGTTATTTATTCAGTGGTCATAGCTGTATGCAGATTGCTCAGAATACCGATTTATGGAAATGTATTGATGGAGGATGGCCAACTGGTCCCCCAAGTTCTCTACTGCAGCTGTCTTATTCATCCAGCTAATAGGGCCAGAAGCCTAGAAGCGTTATTCGCCTTTCGGTATCACCTACCTGGTAAAACAAAATGAGCAAATAAGCACCCATCCTCTCATTTGGCTTCAGATTTTAAACATAGTTTCGACTAATGACTGAAAGTAGGAAAGGTACGTCTAGCTAAGGACTATCACAGGGGAAAGTGACACGCTTTTTGGTGCACTTTTTTGGGTGAAGAAGAGAATGGGAACAGAGTACCTTGCGCAAATCAAATGTGCGTTTTCTCGCAAGGTTGCTGCAGTCCAGTGTTTGAGAATACCAAACCCTTCTTTATTTTCGTTACAAATTTACTCTGAAGTCGGTGAACGCAAGTTCAGGATTCATAATGAGTACTTTCGGAAAGCGACAAGCCTCCCGCATCGGCATTAAATACAGACACCCGAACTATGCTTCTTTCTCTCACGATTCTGGTCATTCAAAGGTACCCTAAATGCATCAAAATACCAAAGGAAAAAATGCACCTCCGATACCTACTTCAGTTATCAGTCGTCATTTCTGACTGCGGTGAACTGGCATGATAGAAAATTTCATCCCGAAGGCCTCACATGATGAGTTTAGTCATTCATTTTCATCTTGCAGACAAGTCTGAGAAAAAAGACGTTGCAAATGTTGTATTCAACTCTGTGAGACATCAGTTAGTTCCCAGCTTCGTGTTGCTTCACCCCAGAGGAATTGCCATAAGTAACCGTAAAGAATACTTCCTTGGAAGTGTTATATGGATATAGCCTCATACCAAGGGGACACACAAAAGAGTAGAAAACTTGTGTGATTTCATGCCTAGATTCCTCCACAAAGTGATGACTCATTTTCGTTTTTGCTTGCATTTGCTGGTGTCAGGAGGCAACATGATTTCAGCGCTGTCGGCTGCGTATTTGATACTGATGGGAACTTTGGTCGCAAGCGTTTTCGTTTCCACAATTCTAGTATTCCTGGATTTTCGAGGAGCATTCGACTCGGTTCTCATGTTCGGAGAGGAGGAGAAGGCTCAGGTGTTCTTGGATGAACTGCCCAAAGTCATCCCGTCCTTCGGTATGCATTTTGCACGCACAAAGTGTAAGGTCATGCTTGTGGACGTGCAGTCACTGAACACGCCACTTACAATCCAGGGAGAGGTACTGGAAGTTGTGGAGCGTTTTACGTA
>NW_008751706.1:345419-358507 GCF_000715545.1 Opisthorchis viverrini
GATTGTGTTAAGCTAGCACTAAGTCCCTCCCCCATCCACCTTTATTCTTTTCTTTACAATAAGGCTTTCAAATGAGTCATGGTTGTACGGCAGTGAGACATCGGTGTTGAACACTGATGTCCTGCTGTCAATGATGATGATGATGACTTTTGGCGAATAACTCGTATAGAGTCGATAGAGTTCAGAAATGACCGAATAATAAAGTGCAGAAAATGGATATATTGTTGTTCTCCAGAAGAGTCCCAATTATTTGCAGTGGCACACTCAATGGCGCTTAGCCGGAGCCACACAAATGAATGTTTGTCACTGCTTTGGAATATCACAAACGAGTGATTCAGCTGGGTTCCAGGTGAGTCTCTCGCAAAAACAAATTAGTTTGCAAATGAGTGTATATTCGCTAATTTCGTGCAACTTGGTTTCAAGTAGGACATAAGGTTGCCGGAAACTCGGGGACTGCGCCTAACTGACGAGCCCCAAGAATGACGAAACGGGTCGTGGACTGTCGAAGTATTCTCAGCAACCTATGAGTAGTATATCGCGCCTACATATGAAACTGTCATTTATTCCATTTCCCCCTCATGTGTAATTTGGCGGGCTGTATGAATTATCGTGGTAGTGTGTTTTGCAAGGCGGACATCCCTTGACTGGGAATTGACCTGAGATTGTCTGAGTTCCATGCAACATGTTACTCACAATTCGTGTTTCTAAATTAGTATGCAAAACGGGTACTTCGGTTCCCCAACAGCACGAGAGAAACAGAGGAATCAGTCATGCTGCGTATGCCTCGTTTATCTGTTCGTTTGTAAGCGCCGGAAGTGTCGGTGAAGCGCGAACTTCTCCGGATGCACTGGTAGGGGATGCCGTGCGCACACACACAAAGTCAAGCACCCGTAAAAATTTCAGCAAATCTTTCACCTGCTGGGGCGTTTGGTCCTTAGACAGAGTTACCTTTGCGCTAACCGGCTCGACGACATGAGCTGCCGTTGGCAAAAGCCTCGACGCTAAGGTCAACGTGACAACATCCCTGTCTATTTGTTTTTCCAATTTTCAGTGAGCTGAGCAGGGGTAACCGGACCAAAGACCGTGACCTTGGTAACAGCTGTTTATGGCCGGTCATTAGGGGTCTGACTAAAACGGACCGAAGTGTTTCGGGACCATGCTTGATTTCGTCAGGTCAGTGTGGCCATTTTTTAAAGTCAGAACTGATTAACTGCCAAACAGAAATTGGTGGGGGACAATTCACACTGTCGTCGGGTAAGTTAGATATGGAAATTCAACAAAATCACAGCTCACTATAGAACAGTTCAACGATCACTAGCATTTTACAAATAACAACCTGGTAACTTTAATATCGTTGGCTATGGAACACATTCACATTTCACGACTGAATGAGCCAACAACCATGTCAGGAATACATGTCGACACCAATACCAAAAAGTCGCAGATATTTTTGGAAATCACTGCAGGGGGGCTGTTGCAGTCAAACAAATGGTTGAATTTGCGTTGGGGAGAATCTCAACACACGATGAGAGTTTTACTTACGGTTGATGCGCACCTGTGCTAGCGCGAAGCATACATATTTCACATTTGTCTAATCTACGCTTTATAGTCACCCTGCTAATCTTCGCCGCGCACTAAAAGGTACCTATAGGTCAAAAAACAACTTGCAAACACGGTTTTGATCGCGGTATAGGGTCACCCGATACTATGTGAAAGCTTTGTAAATCACCCCACGTGCGCAGATTCAAAAATGAATAAAAGCGGGCGAACTCATCCACGCAGCAGGTGTCCACACTGGATGTTTGGTGAGGTCAGCACATTCAGGCTGAGCACGACAAGTGCTTGTGGGAAGAGACTGGAACAAAATCGTATGATATTTAACAGTACTATCCGTTCCATTTGTCAAACACTTAGTGGATAAGAAATATAGTATACCTCTGTAATGTACTACTCATAAGGTTGGTGATAATTCGTCGACAGCCCACGACCGGCCTCGCCCTTCTTGGGGCTCATCAGGTAGGCGCAGCGCCGAGTTTCCGTCAACCTTATGTTCTACTTGAAACCAAATTGCGCGAAATTAGCGAATATACACTCATTTGCAAGCTAATTTGGTTTTTCGAGAAACTCACCTGGAACCCAACTGAATCTCTCGTTTGTGATGTTCTCAGGAATGTCGACGGATTTTCAGCAAAGGTATACATGTATCGCGATACCTCGAATATCATAGCGACTGAAACATGAGGTGGCCTGGTGCAGCACATTCAGTTGCCTGAGAACATCACAAACGAGAGATTCAGCTGGGTTCCAAGTGAGTCTTTAGAAAAACCTAACTAGTTTGCAAACAAGTGTATATTCGCTAAGAAATATAGTAGTTTACAAAATATAATTCTGCTCCGTGCTTCCATTGGTAAGGTACTCATAAGAAGAGATCAACTGTCATCAGACTTCGCTTCAAAAGACTATTAGGTGACCGCATTTGCGTGTCGAGTGACCAAATTCTTTTTTGTTTATTGACGTTGTGGCCAGCTGGTTTGTATCCACTTCATTAACTATCCTACAAATAGCTCCGACGGGGTGAACCAAGAGAAATCTGATCTCATCGATCAGGCGAATTTGAGACACAAATTGCCCGTGTCCCCACCCCTCGCGCAGTATGGAAAGAAAGCGAGAGAGAGAGAGAGAGAAGGCGATTGTCACAAACAATGGACGGTTTTCCCAGCGTTAGTTCTTTTCCCGCCCTACTGGGTATAACTTCGTTTAGTCTGACCAACGATTTGTTAAAGTAGAGTTACTTAACACGCTGATTCCAATCACGCAAACCAAACTGTAAGATTGGGCAATCCACGGTAATGAATTACCTGACGAGCCCCTGCGCTCCAGTACACTTTCGTCATGCGGAAACGTTCACCTTTTGATCAACAACAGGTAGACGAACTACTGGTCAAACTCAGAGGACAGGCCTTGAAGACAAACGGCATGCTAATGTTCGCTACGAGCGTCGCGAATAGTTTCTTTACATTCTGCCGTCTTTCGGTCAAGGAAGTAAGAAAACACTGAACTTTTCATTAGGTGGATGCAGAGAGCACAGATGTCCGAGGTTTGTCAGCTCTCACAAGCAGTTACACTTGGGTCGATATGGCTCAGCTGTAACACCCTTTGGGCGCTCAGGCGTCATGCCACCCAAAGGAAGCCCGAAGCCACCCAAGCCCAAACAGAACCAGTCTAGATGCCGGAATTGGGTTCGAACCACGGACCTTCTGCTCAGTATGTTTGAGACTCTTAGTGTGTTCAGCAGGCAAGTACGTATCACTTTCAGATATCTCTTGTGAACGATATGGTACACGTGCAGACAAAAAGAGGTCCGTGGAGATAAATATGAAGTTTTGTGTCAGTTGTTGCTGAGTTCTACGGTTTCCCGTCAGCTTACACCACCCACACCTAAGCTAGTCTGGACCAGCCGTTTTGAAAGTTTCATGGGTCCGAAAACCACCATAGGGGAGTAGTCTGGTGTCTGGCATCTTCAAGGTTCCGTCACGCATGTGACATGTGGTGAACCTTTATAACCTTGATCGGTCTCCGTGATCTTGCGTTTTTCACTTTTCTAAAACTGAATAAGAACCCAGCTGAATCTCTCGTTTGTGATGTTCTCAGAGCTGTCGACGGATTTTCAGCAACCTTATTAGTAGTACATCACAAAGATGTACATGTATCGCGATATCTGGAATATCGTAGCGACTGAAACATGAGGCGGTCTGGTGCAGCACATTCAGTTGCTTGGACACATCACAAACGGGAAATTTAGCTCGGTTCCAGGTGAATCTCTCGAAAAACCAAATTTGTTTGCAAATGAGTGTATATTCGCTAATTTCGTGCAATTTGGTTTCAAGTAGGTTGACGGAACCTCGGGGAATGCGCCTACCTGATGAGCCCTAAAAAGGGCGAAACCGGTTATGGGCTGTCGAGGAGTTTTCAGTAATCTTATGAGTAGTGCATTACAAAAAAAATGAATAAGAACCATCATTCACTGTTATCAAGGCATATCTTTGTGTACGAAAAATCAATTGTGAGTGTCCGGAACTCGATATCCCGATCTTCAAATTCAACTGTAGGTTTTCTCGATCAAGGGTAGTATGTAGTTATCTAATACTTGAGCAAGTCAAGTCAAGTCAGAAGTGGTTTTCCAAATGATTTGAGTGAGCGATTGAGCCGACACAATCTCTTCGAAGTGCCAGTCCAATAATCAGTCTCGGTCAATAGCGCAGGATATTTTCACTACCATGTTCCAAAAAGGGGATTAAATGAACTTTTGGGAAGCAAGATATTGCCTCTCTTTCGACTCCGTGGTCTTTTTCTCTCTCTAAAAGGTTGCAACGATGGAAATTGTGTATTCCCAAAACTGGTTACTGGGCCTTCCTTTTTTGAACGGTTCCTCAAGGGACTACTACCATAAGAAAACGTCTGCTGGTTGTGACAAGGTCCCGCTGTAGTTAGAATTCTACCTGTGCAGAAACTGAGTCCCCCGCACCGCAAACAGTAAGAAACGACTGGTGCAACTTCGCCCCTAACAGCGCTAACAAAACTCGGATCGAGTTTTTTCCTCTGCGTTGTGAACCAAACAAAATAATTGTTTCTGGACTGCCCGAAATGAAGTGACGCAAATGGGAAATTCAACTACCACCGAGTGTGTACTTTAGAGGAGCGAACTGTGAGATGAACAAGCTGGACCACACGTGTATTGATCATGTAGCTTTCGCATAGCAACTGGGACAGGATAACTGACGTTCCGACATTTTTTCAGGCTCTGTGCGGTTAACCGGTTGAAAAGTTTACATGTGGGATGCGAGGTGACAAAACAATGTTAGGACCGACTTGGGAATGTTGTCGACACCAAACTGAACACAACACAAAAGCGTGCACACAGCACGTGTTAGAAAAACGCTGTACGCATCAGCTGATCCTCTCACGTGACCGAATTTCTGTGTGTTATGTTTATGGTGGGAACTACCAGAGTGGAGCGTGCTGAAAACCTAGCGGAATTCAAAGTTTATCTGCTAGCGAATTCAAGCTGGGTCATTTTGGGATGACCCAATTGAGTCGATATTGTCCAGATTAACCGTTGTTTGAATAAAAGAAAGCAAGAAACAAGAAGAACAAGGAGTTAAGAGATCTTACGCAGACACTGAAAACGGATGGTGCAAACGGCCTTTCTTTTGTCAATAGAGAATAACATAAATTAGGGACTCGTTTGGAACTCAGTTGAGTGTTCCGTGGAAACCAGACTGGCTTACAAGTTGGCGTGGTGCACACACAATTTTGAGTCAAACAGAACATAGGATTGACGGAAACTCGGGGACTACGCCCAACCTGATGAGCACTAACAAGAGTGAGGCCAGTCGTGGGTCGTTGAGAAGTTTTCAGCAACCTTGTGAGTAGTTTCTTTCAGTAAAGGTCACCTTTGCATGAAATTCAAGGAGCCATGTTAGAACTGACTCATTCCCATCGTGGACCTCATCACTTCTAACGAATTCGGAGATCTGAGACCACAACATTCGTGACGATAGGGACACTAGCAGCAAACTTACCAGCAAACGTTTTGTACAGAAAATAACGGCAAACACCGATAGACCCATAGCACAAGAAATTCTAGTGAATTAAATCTTGAATAGGTCTAAAGAAACGCGCGTGCACTACTCATCGTGTTTAGTATTTCTGAACGATGTATGTCATCTCAAGACACGTGTATCTTGTCAGCTCCTGAGTAAATTTGCTGAACACGCGCCATTCGTTTAAATAAACGTCCACCTAAATGTTTTGGTTTCATATGCAATAGTCTAATTGACTTCCGTAGACCATCGAAATTCATGTCACCCTTGTCTATCGATCGATCGATCGATAGACTACTACTACTCACAAGGTTAGCGAATATACACTCATTTGCAAACTAATTTGGTTTCTCGATAGACTCACCCGGAGCCAAGCTGAATCTCTCGTTTGTGGTGTTCTCAGGCAACCGAATGTGCTGCACCAGGCCGCCTACGATATTCGAGATATCGCGATACATGTATATCTTTGTAATGCACTACTCATAAGGTTGCTGAAAATCCGTCGACAGCCGACGACCGGTCTCGCCCTTTTTGGGGCTCATCAGGTAGACGCAGTCTCCGGGTTTTCGTCAATCTTATGTTCTACTTAATGTCGCAGTATATTTTCATAAAGGAAACTACTCATAAGGTTGCTGAAAACTGTTCGACAGCCCACGACCGATTTCGCCCTTCTTGGGGTGAAACTACGATGCCTCGAATATCGTGTCAACTGAAACATGAGGCGGCCTGTGTGCCACACATTCAGTTGTAGAATATCATAAAGGTGAGAGATTCGGTTGGGTTTCTCGTGAAAACCAAACTGACTTGCAAATGAGTGTATTTCTCGAAGTCTTATAGCACTTTGAAATATAAAAAACTTGACCAAGGGAATACAGGTCATCTGACACACAGAGTGGAACAGTTATCAACACGTATTCAAGCACAAAGTTTCACGCATAATTAGGAGGCTCAAAGTGGCAAGTATGTACCGCAATCTGTCAGCAAAATGACTCCCTGAAAAAAGGACACTCCCCTGGAGAACCAATCGTCTTAAAAACCTACTGTCCTCGGAAGTGTCTAAAACAAATATTTTCCACTTGATTTCCTTTTTGGCTTGAGAATATTGTCAGTTGTGTATGTCATGGTTGTACGAGGGCTGGGATACTGCCAGGGTGCCCACACCTGGACAGGAGGACGAGCAAGGTCCTCATACAAGGCCTTTGACTCAAAAGCTTAACCACAAGACAGCGGTGTTGGGCTGGAAATGCAAGTATATTACCCTTTTTTACGGAACACGTCGCCACACATGTTCCAACCCTCAGGAGACTGTGTTTGTCATACCTCTACCCATGGACCAACCTGGTATGAGAGACTATGGTTGTCGCGCCCCCCAGTATAGCTCAATGAGTCGCCGAGGTACACAAACCGCCACGCCACCATAAGGTACGGTCTTTTCGTGAGTTGTGTTACTCGGTTTGTGGAATAGACGAGTAGAGTCACCGGAGACGACTTTTATGACATCATGGATAACAACTATGACAATCGACAGTCACTGTGTGAATCGATTTTTCATTTAATGAATACTGTGGAAAAATGATGTAAATAGTAGCTTCTTTCCGGCTTTTTTCGGTTTAGTACAACAAGGGGGACATTGAACAGCAGCCGGAAGCAGGCTGGATAAAGGCCGGGCAAACCGAAGGTTTCAAAGCCAGAATTTCGACGGAAGGTTCCTCGTTGACATCTGATTGGTTAACTTGCAACGCAGAATCAGATTTCCCGGGAATTTAACAAGCAAAGAGGCGCCAGAAAATCGATTACGGACCTTAGACGACCATACGGTTGTAAACAGAACAAATTTGAGGGCTCAGTAAGTAAACTGAATGACGGAAGCATTTTACGAACCAGGACGTATTCTTCAATGAAGGATACTGTTGTCACGTTAGCTGGTGTACTTTTGCATTCCTCTGTGCAAAAAACCGCCCGGCTGTTTTTGAATGAACATCTGAGGAAAGTTGAGTCGAGATCAGATAAGTCCCCGTCAGAAGGCAGGGAAAGGGTTAGACACGAGTACAACGTACATGGCGCACGGAAGCAATTCAGCACGATATTACACATGAGATTCATCTCATGGGTTTACGGTACAAGGCAGGCCGGAACATCAGATCAAACTGAATCGAAGTTACCAAACAGACGAAAAATCGGAAATGGTTGCCCCCTACAACGTAACCTTCAAAGATTCAAACAAATTCAATGTGATATAATAGGTGTAGACTAGCCCACCACTGAGTCAGGCATAGAGGCTGTAACAAGATGTCTGGACTGAAGGGCAGTACTGCAAAAGAATCCTCAGTCTGATTTACCTATGTAGACCGCGTTAAATTTCGAAACATCTGACGTCCAACCTAAAAGTACAGGAAGGTTTGAGGTGCTTGCTTGATGACATCCAAACAGGATGTCGAAGCCTGACTTGTCCCTTGGAGCACGAGAAACTAGACTTAGAATGATAGGAACAAGAGGGAATTTCTGTGGGTTGGTTCTCTACAAAAACTGACTATGTGTCTTGAGAAGCCGTTTGATGAAAGGTTGATAAATACCACACATCAACACAGGGAAACAAGAGGTAGACCAGATATCTAAGTCAGTGTATCTATCGCGGACTTGAACCAATGGCTGTGTCGTCCGCATGCCTGTAACCAGGTTGGGCAGATGACACCCTAGGAGCAGGGAAGGTTGGCGCATTGAAGCACTCAAGTTGTTATGCGGAACAAACGAGTGCAGGGATTCCAGCTAGTAAAGCAGTCAGAGATTTCGAACAAGAAGTAAGTTCTGTCGCGAATCCACTAAGCTCAAACTGAGGTGTTTTGACCAGTCTAAGGGAAGTAAATGAGCTTGTCATGGTAACAGACTCTGTGCGGACATACTGTTTTACACTTGCCCCCCACTGCCGCATGCCCTAGTGTTCTACTGCTAATTCGATCGCTTTAAGAGGGTTGTCCTGAAATGGACACTTTCATAAGAACTGAATTATCATCTAGCACGCTAGATTCCGGAAACGCCAATGCTCGATCAGATTTCCACATTCTAATGAAGATCGTGTCCATTATACGAAGCCAAGAAACGTTGTAGGGCTGTTCTAATTTTTGTGGTAATCACCAACGAAAATTCATTGAGGAGTCTCGTTGATGCCGGTATTTTTCAACAAACATCAAACAGGTGATGCGCATTGCTTCACTTACAGGACGATTCTCCTCTATTAGGAGAACCAGCACCGAACGTAACGGGACTACATAACAGCCAATGGAATAACCGTTTTCGTTGAGACAGATTTCATTGGTTGTTCTTCACTCGTCCTTGAAAGATGAGTGGTAGCCTTGGTATCACTTTTTTTGACCCGCATGTACGCGACAGGGATCAATAGATCAGATGGTTTGCACGTTCATATACTTTTTCTGGCAGAGTGGCCAAGTGCACCAGTCTATCAATCGGCCATCCAGACCGGGGTTCACGGTAATAAGAAAGCGTTTAAGGAGGCTGTGGTCCACAACAAAATGTCCTATCTTGTGATCACCATCCTTTAAAGCTCTCTGTTTTGATCATTACCGTTCACTCATTGAGAAAATGGTGTTGGGAACTAATCAGCAGACTCCCTACAAAGTTGCCCCTTTGATACATGAAAATCACTAAACTGTCATGCTTTATCGATTGCTTTAGTTTGCTGATGAAGGTTCTCCATGCGAACCTGAAGCCGTTCGACCATTTTTGAGCAGTACAAATGAAACAGGGTAAATGCTTTTCTTGATTGGATACTAATCATAAGATCGCTGATTAGAGAGAAATTTTAAATGCATCGTTGTCGAATGGAAGTTAATCAGGGCGATTCTACACTTGGATTTAAAACATACATCGTTTTTTAATCCCGAGAACTAAATGGAACAATAGAGACCGTTCCTCAGCTCTTAAACTGGCATGCTATTTGCTACGAGTGATTTCCTCCCAAGGGAATCACTTTTACGTAGGCTTTTGAACCCTCTGTGGTATTCACCAAAGTATCTTACATCGAATTGATCCGTGCGTTCTTACTCTGAAATTTGCCTGACCAAAATGACTGTTTTTGAAAATATTTCCTCACACTTTTACAACTAAAATAAACAAATCAGGGCACCTGGAAGTGGATGAACGTAGTGATCCGAAATCGTCAGAATGACAGCGGATAATTTATGGAAATGTCAACCAGAATATTGTGTTTCAAATGCGCAGAGCTTGGTTTATCGATCCGGTGGCGATCGATTGGACCGCATTTGAAGCACACGGTGAAGCAGTTATGATCGATTTGGTTAGTCAACGGCAAATGCTTCAGTGTGTACGTCAGAAGAAAGCCAAGTTAGTTTCACGAGAATTTCCGGTTAGAGTATGGTGAGGTTAAACTGATCGCTTGATGAGTGTTTCATATGTTGGTGCGCTGGTTTCAAAGTATTTCGACAGAAATAGAGCGCCTCAGTGAGAGGTGCTTCAAAAAATATCCTGGCCTGCTCGTTGCGTTGGGAAAAGAGTTATTCCGCATATCACTAATGAAAAGTGCTGGAGTTTGGTTGCTCGGATGGCGAATTGGTGAAAATGCGGTAGGTTTTGTTACTCGGTTCGTTTTATTACGCACAAGGCTACACAGTAAGTCTACTGAGCGGATTCTAATAGATGTAGTGACGCACAGTGATCAACGCTAATCAAGGCACCCCTTGTCAGACCAGAATATCTAAACTACAACCTCGTGAGGTAGTAATGCCGCTAAGAATGGTTGAGTTGAAAACACAGGGGTAGGCTACTGGATGCATAACCATCTGCTTTGGGGTCCGAAGAACCAAAGTGGGCAAAATTACCTGAGGCAGGGAACGTGTGCCTTAACAGTAAAACTCGAGAGTATCTGGCACGAGGAGTAACCTAAACACAAAAAATACATCATCCGAAAGCATAAACGTCGAAAGATTATCGGTTTTCAGGCATATATCAAACGGTCACATTAGTTACCGAGATCACATTTCAAAGTCAGTATTGACGTTTGCTGTGCAGAGTGAGCAAGCAGCGAGATGGCTCAGTGATTGGAGCGCGAATGTACTGATCGGAAGGTCCGTGGTTCGAATCCGACCTCTACCTCTTGACTCCCCCTGTCTAGGCTTGGGCAACCTGGCACTATCCCAGCCCTCAAGCTTCCTTCTGGTGGCACGGCAGTTAGGCACCAATAGGGTGCTACAGCTGAACGATATATATATATAACTATACATAGTATATTATATATGTAATGTAATATATATATATATATAACCTATTCCTCCCATTCTATACATAAATGGACAGAAAGCTTGCACTGTTGGACTTGCTGCTTGTCTCGTCAATTTGTTCCCCTAAAAATCTTCTTAGATAAACGGGGAAAAGCGTGAATCGCAGAACAACTTATTGATTGTCTGGTTTCACGCGACAAACATCCGCCCTAATCTCATCTCCGTCTTTGTTTGCGTGACCTGCACTTTTCGAGGAGAATTCACTTTTCCTGTAACCCTGCAAAACGCAACTTCAGCCGCAATCAAGCAGAAACTTTGGGAACAAGCGGTTATTCTCACACACAGTACCCTAGATAACAAGTCTCGTAAATGCTCGAATGACGCTGACGATAAAATGATCACTCAACCGAAACTCATTTTGAATTGAAGTAGACGTCTTCAAACACTTCAGTTTTGAAAATGAGTTCTGAAGATAGTGAGACGATGGAGTGCATGCAGCGATCTTTACGTGATCATTCATGGGCGAGGACTGCTCGAGGACTTTTGCTACAGTGGCTTACGTTCGGAGTCTCCCTCAGGTCACCAGAACATTTTTGAGATTCTTTTCCTGTTCACTATGAATTCATCATCCATATGGGGGTGCGATTTCCGACACCGGTTAGGTTTAGCCACCATGCTACAGAAGAACCGCAATCTAAATTTCGTATTTTCTTCCAATATTTCGGGTTGAATTCTCCGACAAGATGAGGTGCAGAAACAACTAAACATAATACTTATATTGATGACTTTCTCGAAAAAAATCAATACACGGCCATTTTTGTAGGTAGTGCGCATAATGGGGGTGACTGTAAACACACACAAAAACTTAGTAAAGTTATACTAAATATTATCGTAAAAATAACTAGGTAAACTCTTCAGAGACTGCCACCAAGAGGGCTACAGGGATATGCCGGTAGTTATCTTAGAAAAGGCTAGTAAAGGCTCCTAAAGCAATGTGCACACATTGATGGTCATAAAGTCGAACGGCAAAAGAGGACCACTTCACAACATCCACGAAAGAAGAAAAACACCCCCCGAGAAGTTCAAAACGAAGTTTGGTTTCCCTGTCGCTTACAGTGGTCCTCAAAAGAGTCAACACTGCACGCCCATGATCAGCTGCGGTCTGTTTTGTACTTCATCAGAGAAAAAGTCAACATTTCACAACCGACAAACCTCCTTCGCCTGCTCAAGCAATGATCCGGTGCTCCAAGTAGTCACTTAGCCTCCTCCGAGGGCCACCGCTATCGAAATCATGACCAAGGTGGGGGGATTCGCTGAACCTCCACACAGGTGATTCTTCTGTCAATATATGTCTGTTTTGCAGAATTCTGGAATTGTTTGACTGCTGTACGCCTCTAGTCAATTTTTTCCTATTTAAGCAATAAAAGTATATTGTTCTAGTAGTGATGCACTACTCATAAGGCTACTGTAAACTCCTCGACAGCCCAAGATCGGTTTCGCCCTTCCTGGGGCTCATCAGTTAGGCACAATCTCCGATTTCCCGTCAACATTATGTTTAAGTTGAACTCAAATTGCACAGAACTAGCGAAACACACTCATTTGCAAAACAGGTTGGTTTTGGGGGTCACTCACCTGGAACCCACTTGAATCTCTCTAAAAACATCATAAACGAGATATACAGCTCGGTTTGCAGATAAGTGTATTTCGGCAGTGTATGGTTCTGTTTCATTCACCCATTCAAAATTTCACATCCAACTTGGTGCGCTCGTGGAGAAAGCAAGAAACACTTTTTCTATTTTCAAAGTTGGGTAGAGCCGTGAACTTCTGGATCGCGGGACAAAGACCAATTTCCATCTGTTTGTCAACCAGCGTACCAAACAGCTTTTCGTTAGTTTCATCAGGGTGAGCACGAATCTACCTTGTCTCATCTTTGCGTCGCGTTTAGACAAGATGAACAAGGGCGACAACGTTTATGCATAAATGTGCAAACGCCGATCCTTTCGCTTGTGAATTGGCGACGGAAGTAGGAATACCTACGTGTGGCCGCTATCCAGCGCTACAAATCGAACAGCCTCGTCCCAGTTACCACCCCGACATGCAACAGTGCTAGCTTGACGACGCTGATTTCCAGGGTGATATTGTTCCTCCCAGTTTCCGGGATTTAATGTTATGACATTCCGCAAAGATGAATGGCTGGCTGTACAGCAAGTACGTCTGGGCGTTTATTAAGTAG
>NW_008751706.1:363551-380591 GCF_000715545.1 Opisthorchis viverrini
CAAAGACCGATTTCAATCTGTTTGTCAAACAGCGTACCAAACAGCTTTTCGTTAGTTTCATCAGGGTGAGCACGAATCTCCCTCGTCTCATCTTTGCGTCGCGTTTAGACAAGATGACCAAGGGCGACAAAATTTATGCACAAATGTGCACACTCCGATCCTTTCGCTTGTGCATTGGCGACGGAATTAGGAATACCTACGTGTGGCCGCTATCCAGCGCAACAAATCGAACAGCCTCGTCCCAGTTACCACCCCGACATGCAACAGTGCTAGCTTGGCGACGCTGATTTCCAGGGTGATATTGTTCCTCCCAGTTTCCGGGATTTAATGTTACGACATTCCGCAAAGATGAATGGCTGGCTGTACAGCAAGTACGTTTGATCGTTTATTAAGTAGTTATATATATATACTATATATACTATATACACTATATGTACTATATACTACTACTATATACTATATACCACTATATACTACTATATACCACTATATACTACTATATACCACTATATACTACTATACTATATACTATATATACTATATATACCATACATATATTTCGATTAGTAAACCAGTATTCTAATCAGCTGAGTTTGGGATAGCTCAGTGGTTAAAGCGCCCAATTATTGACACGTACCTGGCAGCTGAGTTTGGGATAGCTCAGTGGTTAAAGCGCCCAATTATTGACCGGAACGTACCTGGTTCAAAATCAACATTGGTATTTCAAATGCTTCTGTTTAGGCCTAGACAAGCTGGCGGTCTCTCCGCTCTCGTTCGAGGAGGCATGGCAGCTAAACACAAAAAGGATGTTACAGCTGATCGACCCTCATCACTGAGGAATTTCAAAACTTGCCCAGCCATGTGCGAATCGATCATGCTGTGCCGTTCTATACAATGAAACTTATTCCCGTGAACTTATCTCGTCTCGCTACCACATATGTTCCCATTTCCAATAATTTTTGAATTTCTGGCGTAATGGAACTACCCAGATGAAATAAATGAAACCCGGTGGACTGTGCAATTCAGTCAACACAGGGTGAGGTCAGGGAGGAGATAGAGGGATATGAAAAACGTCAAAAACCAACTCAAAGCTTCAGATTAGCTTGTCTCACTCACTGTCTGAATTCCCCCACAAAGAACGGATGTCTTCATTTGCGTTCAAGAACAAAAGGTCTGGTAACTTTTCTGCAAGCCGATCACAGCGACCGCAAATCCTCTCAGCTTATTAGGGAAAAGTATGGCTTATGTCAAACACACGTAGTTTGATGCACGTTTCCCAAAAGCATTGGTAAACAGCGGCTAACGCTGTGTAGCTACGTCCCTCCTGAATCATTATATTACTATCCGTTTTTATTGCATACCAGAAATTACATATTGATGATTGGTAATTGATCGGGTGGCTGTTGATCTGTTCGCCGAGTTCGGCAAAAGACTTGTAAAGGCTTTCTATCACCATTCGAGGAGAGGGCACCTTCAGTGTGCTGTCAAAACCAAGTTCGGAGTAAAGATCAATATCTACCTGATCAGCTGCCAATCAATACACCCGAGCTTCCAATATTCCGACACATCACTACATATTGATGCTCTTTTTTCCAATTTCTTATGTGCTTCACAGAACCAGCCGGAAATTTTATCCAACAGGCTAAAAATCCATTCGAAAATGTCACATTTCAAGCAGGTTTTTACGTACTACCAGTGTAATGGTGTATACTACTGATGAAACATGCCAGTAATGTTTCGTCAATTGTCAGAATGCCGTCTCCACATCAGATGGAAGGTATGTACAGCAATTATGGAACTGATTTTCAGTGCTTGGTTATTACTGTTCAATGTTCAGTGAACTTTAAGAAAGTTCAGAAGGACACCTGAGGCTTTTACGTTCGTGTCTAATTGGCTGTAACTTCTTACTTCTTGGCCACTTGAAAAGTCTGCACAGCTCTTCTCTTTACCAGCTTACGCAAGTCTGATGGGGTGTACTTGGAGTTAGCAGCGGCTCCGGGCACCAAACTGTGGTCCCCGTTGCAGTCGCTTCCTCAATTTCATTCCTTCTTGAGAGTCGTGTTGAATGTTTGCAGGGGGTCCGCAAATTAGGTCTGTCCTGTTTACTCTAAGAATCTGTTTGGTGTGCTCCACGCCCAGCTTCGAATCCAAACGGAACGCACATCAGTGTGCGGTGATGTTACCTCCTTGGATGAGGAAGTATCTACAAGCTCGGCGAGCAGACCAACAGCCACCGGATCAACAACCCGTCCGTAGCATTCTAGTAGCCAACCACACACATTCCGTTGAATGTGAGTAGCAGTCAAACCTGCTCGGTGTACTCAAAAGCGCGACTTTCTACGCGTGTTTGTCCTGGTGCAACACAAGTGCAGTCGAGTAGCAGTCAAACCTGCTCGGTGTACTCTTTCTACGCGTGTTTGTCCTGGCGCAACACAAGTGCAGTAAATGCGCACTTTCTGCTCGTATTCTCATGTTTACAAACTTGGCTAAATTACTTGAAGTATAAAGATGGGCTGGTGACGTCAGAGTAAAAACACTATTCTGTGTTTGTCAGCCGAAAAAGAACAATGTTTATGTTGAGACCCTTCAAGCAGGCGAGATAAAATAATTCGGATTGATATGCTCAGTACCAATAGGTACCTCTAGGCTTGTGACAAATTTTTTTCATGCCTCTGACCAGAATAGAAAGGTTTCTGTCGTTACACAGCACGTTCGAGCTGCCACACAAACGCACAAACTGAAAAGTTCAAGACATGAATGCTCATCGTTTTATTGATTTTTAAGTCAATAAAATTAAGGTACGGAGTCGAGGGCAACTGATCTTGACTTCTGATTCTCCCTGGTTGTATTTTGCAGGAATTCAGCATTAGAAACACGCCTCAGCAATACACCGAAAAATTTACCCTCACTATAAACTACTGCCTTGCACGCAATCGACCAATAAAGTTCGAAGTTTTCTCATTCTAAATAGACACTGAATGAGGCGGAGAATACAAAAGCAAAAAAATTTCTTCCACTGAAAGTATGGTAAAAACTTGGATGAACTTACGAACCTTCTGGAAAAATAGCATGCCTCTAGTGGCACGTTAATTGCATTGGCTACATGAGGTACCACTGTTTTTAAAGAAATCCCTCTTCGTTCTTTTGTTTCTTATCCTGGGCAAATGGTAACTAATTTCTACTAGTAAGGAGCAGAAGTTTCATCTACAGCACTTGTCACTTGATATCCATGTGTCTAGATGTGCCTGATGGGCACCGTTGCCAAGGCAACGTCAATTGGTCGCCGATATTGTGTAGCCGTGTAAATTTGCTGTTCCGTAAATTGGCCCAACAAAATAGCAGATTGCTTCATTTATTTAAAACAGTATGTGTGGATCTGCCTGCAACTAATACGCCGGAACTTTACATTATCACTAGGGGGTCTCATGAAATTTTTTCCCAAGCACTCTCAATTTTTCTGCGACATTATCTATTCATGCAGATCAGGTATTGAATTTTACGGACAGAGCTTCTCTTCTCCCATACTACTCGTCCTCGAATTTTATCCAAATCGGTTTGGTTTCAGTTTACCACCGAGTTGTATTACTTGTATTTTCAAACAATCTCATTTTTGTTGTCCATCTGTCGGACAGAAGATTCACTGAGTGGTTGTCCAGGTAGCCGATAGAATCTTGTGGTACAAACTCGGCATTGCTGCCACTGGTAGAGATCCCCTCCTCGTCAACACCACCTCTCGCAAGCCCAATTAGGCCTTCTTGGCAGAGGATTAAGACAGTATTCCAGAGAAAGTACTTGTGGTCCGTTGAAACCTTTCTTTTTAAGCTATACATTCGAGTACAGACCGCATCATTGGGAACTCGGTCGTGATAACATAAAAAGCAAACTGTGTAGTTGAAGAAAATTTACTTTGTGATGAGAGAAGCATAGCTAGGTACACAAAACCGGGAAATGTATCTCCTATTCAAACTCATGGGTTGGGCGTGGGGGGAACGGTTCATGCAACCTGTTGATTGGCAGTTTACTACTACTTATCTGAGGGTCACTCACGCACAAACAATAGTTAGGGACTTATTACACCAGCAACCCATTGTTAGAAAAGTCATCTTTATTTCGTGTGTTGGCTGCAAGGGATAAGCAATCAAGCCAATGGGGCAGACCACAAGGCAACGCATATCAGAAATGGACCAATGAGCTTGTGAGAACGCAGCTGCTCAATTGACCAATCACGGTAGGGTTTAAAAGGTAAATTTCAAGTGCTATATAAACTCTTACAGATGAGTGGGACGTAGCTACCCAAATACGCAGTAGTAATGTCTCCTCTGTTTGGTGTCAAAACATATGCAACTGAATTACCAAGCTCGGCGAAAAGATCAACAGCTGTCAAGCCAAGATTCAATGAACACACCAGAACTACCAGTATTTTCTAAACGAATCACTAGGATAGCTTGTAAGTTGGCAGGATTCATGTTGAAAGGCAGTTCGCTTGCAAAAACATGCCAGAAGATTTAGTAGCAAAAAGAGTTTTGTGGAAGGAGCGTACTGAGTCTTCCGTCGACAAGAGTTCGGTTTCACCACAATCATCACTGACCGACCATCACTCAATTAGACGACACGGTACCTGTCAGATAGGACATCCAGATCGTGCGTTTAGGCTCGCAGATCGCGGCCTAAGCACACAGTGAGTGAGTGAGTGAGTGAGTGAGTGAGTGAGTGAGTGAGTGAGTGAGTGAGTGAGTGAGTGAGTGAGTGAGTGAGTGAGTGAGTGAGTGAGTGAGTGAGTGAGTGAGTGAGTGAGTGAGTGAGTGAGTGAGTGAGTGAGTGAGTGAGTGAGTGAGTGAGTGAGTGAGTGAGTGAGTGAGTGAGTGAGTGAGTGAGTGAGTGAGTGAGTGAGTGAGTGAGTGAGTGAGTGAGTGAGTGAGTGAGTGAGTGAGTGAGTGAGTGAGTGAGTGAGTGAGTGAGTGAGTGAGTGAGTGAGTGAGTGAGTGAGTGAGTGAGTGAGTGAGTGAGTGAGTGAGTGAGTGAGTGAGTGAGTGAGTGAGTGAGTGAGTGAGTGAGTGAGTGAGTGAGTGAGTGAGTGAGTGAGTGAGTGAGTGTGTGTGTTGTGGGCGGGCTGCTACACGACAGGGGCGTCAAAGCCTTGACGGGCAGATAATTAGAATCGACTCATATGCCGGCCTTTGGTGAAAAATGGGAGAACTTCATGTACTTCAAGCAACCAACGGTCCCGTTTGTTCTAACTTCGAAACCTGAAGGGCCAACAGACTGTTCCTTGAGAGTCTTCTCATTAGCTCAGAGGCTCTATTGATGTCACTCGGCCATCTGTAGTGTACTTCAGTTGGTTAAGAACATACACAGGCCACCACCTTGGGGTGCGTTCAAAAGGGAAACATACACCTTACGCAATCCGTGTCCCAATTAGGTACGGCGTGAGAAGCTTCTCGTTTACACATTCACTAGTTAAATGATCCTGCACCCGAAGTAATCCCATCTACCATTTCAACTAGTCTTCTTGAACCCCACGGATCCACAGTCATCATCATCATCATCATCGATGGCATGATATCAGTGTTCATCACCGACGGTTCACTGGCGTACAACAATGATTTATTCGAGAGCCTCATTGCAAAGAAAAGAGTAAATTTGGACGGGGAAGGGACTAAGTGTTAGCTTACCACAATCATTCCGAGGTGCCTACACCTCCAGACACTCACTCAGGCGATCTGGATAGAAACTGACAACAAGAATGCCACTGACAGCCATATTTTGCAGGGTCTCAAACCAGACACAGTGAGGATCACGCGGTCTCCATCCTGGAAGGTGGTCAGTAGCGACAGCACCCAAGCTTTTCGTGATCTCCTTCATACTCCTCTACCAAGTCAAGAGTTGGCCACCTCTCTGTTTACGCCACTCCGAATCGGGCATGGAAAACAGCACCCTCTTCGGCAAACGATGGTTCGGCATACGTAACACATGTCCCAAGCAAAATTCCCACAAGAATGCCACTAACAGCCATATCTTGCAGGGTCTCCAACCAGACACAGTGAGGATCACGCGGTCTCCATCCTGGAAGGTGCTTAGTAGCGACAGCACCCAAGCGTTTCGTGATCTCCTTCATACTCCTCTACCAAGTCAAGAGTTGGCCACCTCTCTGTTTACGCCACTCCGAATCGGGCATGGAAAACAGCACCCTCTTCGGCAAACGATGGTTCGGCATACGTAACACATGTCCCAAGCAAAATTCCCACATTCTTCTATGGAAGTCCCCGTTGCACAACCGAAAACGCGCGTTCTGATTGCCTCTTTAGGGATACGCCGACACCAACCCACACGAGCTATGGTTCTGAGACAACGATTATGGAACACCTGAAGGCGTCTCAGTTCCGCTGCTCGATAAGACAAGTCTCACAGCCGTACAACAAAACAGCTCGTACTGCAGCTTGATACACACGTCGCTTCCACAGTAAACGAATACACTTCGTCTTGTAAGTGAAGCCACTCTACACCAATTAACTCAGTATCACTGTACAGCAGTTTTAGTCGTGTTAAGAAACACCGACAGGAACAGAACGTCAACTGATGAAAATATGCGAACAATAAAGTGGACGGTTCGATAAACACTCACCAAATCTTTGTGAGCACCGTTTCTCCTGGAACCAAGAAGCGTTTCTTGCCTGTTCCCCATCGCTATAGCTCAGCCACAAATGAAATGAGACCTCTGTGTTCCAATGGTTTAACAATAGGACTGTTAAGTTAACTGATGGGTGTTTCTTTCGCCTACGGTGCTAATTCAACAGACCACCCAACGGGTTTCTTAACGTGAGAAAAATTTGTGCCTCATTAGAAGACTTCTGACTATCAGGCAAGCTGTGTTTACATAGATCTGCAGTCAACTTTGGGGCGGTGTTTTTTCATGACAGATTGTTTCACCTCGACAAGAATTTCCAGTAGGCTTTTGCCTGGGTTAACAAGCGCGCCGAAATTTGTTAGAAATACGACCACAAGTGGGTGATCGAAATTGCTTTCAGTATTAAGTATAGTATGGTGAAGTACTGTATAGCATAGCACACTGTACAGTGTAGTATCGTGCATACTATACTATACTATACTATACTATACTATACTATACTATACTATACTATACTATACTATACTATACTATACTATACTATACTATACTATACTATACTATACTATACTATACTATACTATACTATACTATACTATACTATACTATACTATACTATACTATACTATACTATACTATACTATACTATACTATACTATACTATACTATACTATACTATACTATACTATACTATACTATACTATACTATACTATACTATACTATACTATACTATACTATACTATACTATACTATACTATACTATACTATACTATACTATACTATACTATACTATACTATACTATACTATACTATACTATACTATACTATACTATACTATACTATACTATACTATACTATACTATACTATACTATACTATACTATACTATACTATACTATACTATACTATACTATACTATACTATACTATACTATACTATACTATACTATACTATACTATACTATACTATACTATACTATACTATACTATACTATACTATACTATACTATACTATACTATACTATACTATACTATACTATACTATACTATACTATACTATACTATACTATACTATACTATACTATACTATACTATACTATACTATACTATACTATACTATACTATACTATACTATACTATACTATACTATACTATACTATACTATACTATACTATACTATACTATACTATACTATACTATACTATACTATACTATACTATACTATAACTATACTATACTATACTATACTATGCCGCCATTTGTGAATCCTAAGTTCACTTGTACAAATCGTGACAGTCCTGGACTGATTCAGTCTAATAAGGAACATTTTTGTTTACTGTAGCTGGTGTGGCCAGTACTTAGTACACTTATGCAGAAGGTTGTTGGCAATGCCAAGATATTTTTTCTTAGTTGTTGGAAGAATACACAACCAACTAGGCCCCTCTATGAAGGTTGTTCATCACTCTTGTGCGCTGGATTTCCCCGGTCCCCCCATCCAATCACATTCATATCTCACGCGCCTGCTGAGTTCAGAACCAGAAAAATAGATTAATTCAAACCGGACAAGAAACCGACGGAAAAGTCGAAAACGGACATCTACTGAGACACTCCACTAAAACTGTCTGTCGCATGAATAGTCTCTGTTTTCCGGTGCCTAGACAATATTAAGTCAGCAAGCTAGTCACATAAGAGATCAATAATCCATCAAAGTGGATTAAATCTAAAGCAGTTAAATCCATTCAGCAATTCAACGCAACATTTGATGTTGGAATTTAGAATTCTGGTCGGTCAGTGAGCGGACGTTTAGTCGCTTTGAATCCAGGTGCAATGTTGCTACGCAACGCTTCCGTGAAAAGCGCTTTTCGAGCACCAGGTACGATAGCTTATAACTATTCCGGAAAGCAATGAGCGAAAACTTTGCGGTTCATTAAGTGACGCGGTCAACCGAGACATAACTGTTACCGCGTACTCGAAAGGAATATGTTCATAGAACCACCTCCAACGGGAATAAATCAAATTTCGAACAAGAAAACTTCGTCGAAAACACATGAGTCATAGATATGTTTCCCAAAACTTAACGCAGAGATTACCGCTAATTGAAACAGCGGAGAATTTCGTTATTGGCCACAATACATTTTGTAGAGCAGTTCAGATCGAATGGCGGAGTGAGAATCGATAATGGTTTCAGTGTCATGAGGACGGTGTTCAAGGTCAAATGACGGGCCAACACTTGGGACTCACACCCACCTGTGAGCCATTGCAGCCAATGGTAGGTGAACATAACATTGATCTATTTTACACTGTTAGAAGAACTCACTTGCTCTCATACTCACTGAGGCTGCTAAAATCGATCGATTTAAGTCTTCATTGTTTGTTCTCGGACATAATGAGTATAACGTTTTCATTGATTGACCTATCTATCAATCTGTGACTACTAGCTGGTTGTGTAGAGACTACGAAAGCTCAACTCTCTTACTAATGACAGTTTAGTACTGTCAAACCATGCAGGCACAGCTGCCTTCTCCGGTTTCTTGAATATGTTGTTTAAATAGTCTAATTCATTTTGTAATGCGCTACTTATAAAAAAGCGCATTAGTTTGCAAATGAGTGTATACTCTCTAATTTCGTGCAATTTGTTTTCGACAGAAACTCATTTTGTAATGCGCTACTTATAAAAAAGCGCATTAGTTTGCAAATGAGTGTATACTCTCTAATTTCGTGCAATTTGTTTTCAAGTTGACAGAAACTCAAGAAATGCGCCTACCTGATGAGCCCCAAGAAGGGCGAAACCGGTTGTGGGCTTTGGAAGATTTTTCAGCAACCTTATGAGTAGTACATTACAGAGATATACATGTATCGGGATATCTCGAATATCGTAGCGACTGAGACGTGAGGCGGCTTGGTGCAGCACATTCATTGGCTGGAAACCTGGCCTAATGTATTGTTCACTCGAGTGTAGAATAACACAAGCAGTCAGATGGGAAGAAGAAAGAACCGGGCTAAATTTGCATTTTGTGACTTTTTTCGCTGTTAATCTATCACTTGTATTTCCGTGTTTTTTATCTGCCCCTGTTTGAACTTTTAGCTGTATACTGAATTGACGACACGGTCCTGAAGCGCTCACTGTGTTCACTGTGCTCACTGTGTTCTTGTTCAGGCCTTGTTACTTAGATCGTCACCTGCAGACTCCTTTCTTCAAAATGTCCTACTGTAACATTATGCCGTCTTTCTCCGGCACATACTGCGCAGACCCCAGACCAGGCATGTTGACTGATCGATTGAAATTCAAATTTGTGTCATCGTCCATCTCAGTGATACTTTGGGTGGGAAGACTTATGTAACCGGTGTTTACTTGTTACATTTTTCAGTTAGATCACCGTATCTTGTTCCCATCGAAGACGTTCGATAGTGGTTTGGCGAAACCCATGACATATCAGGACAACTCTGATCTGAACAACAAAGCCTGGATAAGAGATAGATGATTTCACATCTCACGTCCGGTCATACAGTTGAATTCAAGCACCGAGAAAGCAGGGGACGGAGAATGACGTAACCAGGACGCAATTTCGTCAGTGATATGCTTTTGTTCAACATAATAATGCACCTAGGATAATACCAACACAATACCCGTCGAAAAACATGGTCTCAGGCGCGTGGCTGTTACAAACTCTAGCGAAAATGAGCGATAAGTAGTCCAATCAAAACTTGATTGTTTCATAGGCAGCCCGATCATTACTTAGAACTGTTCGCGTGCGTGACATTAATGAATGTAGCCCCAATTTGGTTCAGTTCGCACAATACAAAGGTTATTTATAGTGTTAGGGCATTAAAGTGTTTTGCAATCATGGCACGTCCTAATCAGCAGGACTACAGATGTTAACTCACTGAAAAGGTATGTATTTCGTAAGCAAATTACCGTATTCTTTTTTCATTGGCACGTGTAGATCCCTAGATGCAAAAACTGTAGGAACTGTTATTTCGTACTAAAAGTAACATACGTGATTCTTGAGTGTGGATCGCGTCGGAATAGCTACATCTTGTTATCATGCGCCCGGGTGAGGTAGACTCGCTATAAATTCGAGAATTTTACGCCAAAGGGAACTTGAACTCACATTTATAAACCGCATACCCATTTACCTTTAGGCGGGATGCAATTTTGTACTTACATCATTCTTCTCTTCCCTGTGGAATTTCTAGCATCTAGTTTTTTGTTCGCTAAAAATTGTCATACAGACTTTTCGTGGAGTGTCCTCTTCTCTCCGCTATCATATAAAATCAGCTGACGGAACCCCCTGTCCCTCGATTCGGACGGATTCGATTCTAATCAGTGTGAATTTCCAATAGACATGGTTAACCGATCGATCGATGGGTGACCAATACTGCTTGCACATACGCCTAAATGGTGCACTACAAATCGACTTAGTTTTGAAAATATTATCCGAAAAGTCAATCGATCCGTTTTTTCAGAATGACGTGAATGTTGACTGAGATAGGAGCAACGGATATGATAAAGTTTCACAAAGAATTTTCTTGATAACGTTGCGGAATGTAGTAAATTCGGGAGCACTGGTTGGTTGTTCGTCTATTCGTCGAGCTTGGAAACGTTTCATCAACAATCAAGATGACATCGAGGTGACATTGTGTGAGTGAGTTGGTGACTTCCTATTGCTATCCCTGTACACAAAAATTTTGCAAACAGTATCTAATAACGCTAAAGTAATTGGTTGGTCCTGAAGTGGTTTTCCTGCAAACTGATTGGACAGTCGAGAATCTTATTTGCGTTGTAATTCCATTTTCTTCCATTTTGTTGGTACGTTGGATGCCTTCAGTTTGACAGTTCTGGTTAATTGGACGTTGTATTGATGCAGAAATCCCATTAGATAAACACATCAACCCATCTTTTTTCCTCTTGAAGTTTTAACTAAATATCTATTAGTCCGGTTTTAGAGTAGCTATGCGGTTTGTTGATTTTATGTCTACAACGCTCTTACGTTAAAAAATCCCCTACTGCCCAGATAAGAATGTATATTTTCATAAAGGAAACTACTCACAAGGTTGTTGAAAAGTCTTCGACAGCCCACGACTGGTTTCGCCCTTTTTGGGGCGAAACTGCGATATCTCGAATGTGATGCCAACTGAATCATGAGGCGGCCTGAGTGCAGCATTTTTAGTTGTAGAATATCATAAACGAGAGAGTCTCTCGTGAAAATGAAATTGAGTTGTAAATGAGTTTATTTCTCGAAAACAGAGCAATCTGGGTTCAAGTAGAACATAAGGTTGACGGAAACTCGGGGACTGCGCCCACTTGATGAGCCTCAAAAAGGGCGAAACCGGTCGTGGGCTGTCGGAGAGTTTTCAGCAACCTTGTGAGTAGTTTTTTTAAAGAAAAGACATAAGTTCTAGCGAAGACAATGGTTCGTTCATAAACACCAAAATTTGTACGACGTATTTTTGCACATTCCACTAGGAGCTTAAAGCACTACTGAATCGAAGTGAGGCTTTTTTCATATCTGAAATACAACGGCGGCTGCAGTTGACTTCGCGATACCACAAAATTTTCTCTATCGAATTACGACCAGTAGACATTCAAAAGCCATTAGTAAGTCTCCAAAAAGATGTTCCATTTCTTCTGTTATTATCAATTACACTGTCAACGAAAACGCCAAAACCGCAATGTCATACGGACTAACCGAAATTGGATTCTATTCGTCCGTGGGCCCTATTGGTCAATATTTGGCCGTGACAAGTGATAACATTATCGATTTCCTCAGACCACTGTGTGCTAGCGTCAAATCACGTGAGTCGCGTCGTTCGCACGAACAGCTCACATCTTGGTTGCGGGGAGAATTTGAAATTTTAAGGCAACCTACCACTTTTTGGGGGATGGGGAACTTTCACCACCCAGCAGAACTTTTGTGATTTGTGATGAACAAAGTTTCTTTAAAAAATAAACATTCAGAGAACGAAAGCTTTCCGTGAATAAGTTGAGTTGAACGTGAAAAAAAGTTGAACTGACGGAACTACTGAAAGGAAACATAAGGCGCGATGCCAAAATGGGGATAAACTAAAGCCATAAAGAAACAAAGAATGGAACATTGACTGAAAAGTGTTCGAAAAGAAAACTTCAACCACCTGCATCGAGTCAAAGATCTCTAGATGAAAGTAACTAAGCCCGATAATTAAAATCTATTAGGTTTATGAAAGAAATCACGAGTGATGAATTTCTAACTGTTTTTTCCAAATCTCTCACTAATTTTTAGACTAACTAACCGTATCCTCTCTAGCATAAGGTTTTGGGTCGTTTTTCGTAAACAGATTTGAGACAGTGTCCCTGATCTGTGAGCTGTCATCCCTAATTGATTTTTAACTCATCTAACTTACTGAGGTGCCTAAGGTGTAATCTGATAACCTAGGCCTATTTATCATTAGGTTTTGTTGGCAAAAAAAATAGCACAGCATGTGTTGAGCTGTAGTCACATAGGGAACCACTGCGTCTCCCCCCTCGCTTCCAGACTAAATAAAAAGATGCAAAAAATCAACTTTAAGAACCGGAAAGATTGGCGTGTTTCAGGTCTGCTGCTTTCTAGGAAGGTTTTTTATGAAAACCGGTTTCTTGCGCCCCCCCCCCCATTGATTTCTCTTCTGATTTCAAAAATCATTCGCGGATACATGAAGCTCGAGCCTCAGACTAACGTGAAACGTTTTTTGAACTCTCTATGTCTTTCCTCAAGCTATACGCTTGCCTAAACCACTTGGCAGAAGGTGTCATCGAGAATCAATACCAACTATCTGTAGAAACCACAGTGGCATGACAGCCACTACTTACCGTTAAAGAAGTTCGTGATTTGTCACTCGTTCTTCCCAATTGCGCAATATCTTCTGACCCACGTCGACCAAGTTCGTCGGAGAATTTCACATGACTACAAGAGTATCGTTTTGTGCGACAGGTGTGGTCCAGGGCAGACTCGGGATCATACAAAGCCGTTGGCGTTAGGCACCCTATTTTAGTAAAGTCAATTTGTTCGGGTTGACAAGGCTGTCGTTCAAGACTTGTCTTTCTGCTGGTGAGTATGCCCTTTTGAGGTCTATGTGGAGCGGCGGCCACACCACTTTCCGTTTCATAAGGTATCACATGTTCCATTGATTTTGAGAGTATCCCAGGTGGGGATGATGGCGATGCCAACGGGCTTCTGGGTGGCCTGGTCCTTTTCCGCCTATAGAACTGGTAGAACACAGAGGTGGCTTGTTGCTTCACAGAACTGACAAATGCACTTGGTTGACTGGCCCAGCTGAATCGAGAAGTGGAGCGAACCAACTCTGCCACATCTGGTGCATCTAAATTTGTGACCCCCGTTTTTCGACATTTTTGCCTGGGTCTTTCGAAATCCGCCTCGATTCGAGTGGTGAGGGACGTGGACCGGAGCGAGCATATTGCATCCATCTTCTCCGTAGAGCTCTCAGCGGACATCTCTTTTTGAGTCACATCATTATATTATTCCGTTCAGGTACATGTTTAGTAATCCGCGTGAGGTGCAATTCTATTCCCTGAAAGGAAGTGTAAAGCTGGAGCCTAATCCCCTTCAGCCAATCAGAATCCAGAGTACGCCACCAATCAGAGCTCGATTAGGATGGAGTGAACCCAACGTGCATACTAGTGTATTATCCTCAAATGGTGTGATTTGCATAAACGAATTACTAACACTACTTGTCGGCCTTTATGCAAAACCAGATGAAATCGATCTGCACTCCTGCGTCTCAACCACGCAGCTGTAAGGAAAAAACGGTTAAACTGCACCGCAGTCGCTGAGTTTGGAAACCACAGAAGTCTGTCGCGGAAACGAAAGCATAATTCCAGGAAGGAGGACTGAGATCGATAACAGAACTAGTGCTGATCGAGATGGTGCTGACACACAAACAGACCGGTTTGAATGGAATAACGGGACGATAAAACTAACGTGTGTTTGACTTCGGTTAGTTGAGTTCAGACGTGCCGGGCGGCGAACCCTGGTCTAGGTGATAACTCCTTCCCACTAATATAAACCGATACAAACCTAGGCCGCTCCACTAGCTTAGACCTACAAGCTTGTATTTCCTGACCGGAACTGAAGCAAAGGACCACTTGGTCAGAACGCATATTTTGCAGCGTTGGCAAAACTTCGACAACCATCGAAGCTACTCATAAGTAACGAGAAATTCTACCATACGTTCGGAGCATTCATCGTACCACCGGGCAGACGAATTGATAGGGCCAGGGCGGCTAGGTAAACCATAAAATTGATCTCATTGCGGGTATGATCGCTGTTCAACCAGCCTGCGAACACAGAGTACAGGCAATCACCCTCGCCTTGAAATGAACGAGGTTCACATCTCCGGATGAATTAGGATAACCATGGCGATTGACTTCTGGTAAGTGAGTTACTGAAAACCACTACCTCCAGTTTGCTATGCTTCGGTAAGGGGGATGGTAGAACGATATCAATACATAACTGTGAATAGATTCGCTGGCTGGTCCCAAACTCTCCTGAAAAGTAGTGTTTTTCCTGTTACCATATGGTGTACTTCTGAATGCGATGCCCCCTGGACGGAATCAAATCATACCGTGTGGGACAATTCCGTATTGCCAGACTGACGCATATATAAAGTTACACGATGACCGACCAATGGGGTGAAGGAGACGACTCGTCCAATCAAACGGATCGATGGGCTGTGTGGACTGTGGACTGAAATACCAGGTATAACGGACGCAAGCAAAGGCGATGGTTATGTTAGCCCTTCTCTGTAAACTAAACTCGGGACCGCACCCAATGAACACGTGTCATAGAATTCAGTAAATGAGCTAAAACGTACATTTAAACCTGCGTTAAACAGAAAAATCTGGTGACCTCCACCACAGTAACCGTGATACTACTGATGAGGGGGGCATGCAAGTAGTATGGTTTTTCGTAAATCCGGTTTGCGTCTCTTGAAAAGGGAGATCTATTACGGAATTTCTGGAGTCGCTTCAAAACATTTGCTTTGATTTGAGCAACAGTCAATGAATATCCAGAAAAGTTCAGGAAGACGCGTTCAAAGAGAGCATGGATATTCAGTTTTTGTAAACAAGATGCATATGAGAGTTTTGCTACCCTGTCCAATAGTCTGTAACTGTTCAGTTGGTATTGTCTAATTATTAACTCCGCTGCGAAGGCCTTCTTTCTTTCACCACCAGGAGGTAAGTACACACGACAAAGTAGAACATGTTCTGCTCGGATAACGAAAAAATCACAACTGAATTATGAAGTTATTGCCAGGCGAAACTGCGGTCGATCCGTTAGCCTCGGAAGTTCTTCGTGAAGCGTCAACGACAGCTATAACGACCGTTCAGCCACGCCGCCCTTCCAGTACCTAGCTACAGGAACAGTTGAGATGCCGCACAACTTTTGATCAGATGTGAAGGATATCACGCAACAATATCATTTAATCTGGATCGAGCAAACAGGTGGAATGAAGACTGATCAAAAACTGTCAGTTTGACTGTAGATTAGTGTCAGTATGAACCCATGGTCAATAGTCAGGCAAAAATGAGTTTTTTCTTACCTCAAGAACATTCCACGCTGAAGTGCTCTTTGAAACCCGTGGTTCTGACATACGTCAACAAAAAACAGACCCTTTAAAAAGTGCTCTAATTTTGAGGACTGACTGACATTCGACAACTGACACAGCAGTTTAACCCTTCAGCTTGTGGATGCCTGAACTTGGTATCTGATCATTGATCAAGCTGTCAACTAAAAATAACCGGATCACTGAAGAGTTCATTTTTCGGACTTATTCGGCGAGGCTCTGAAAGAATAAAAGTGCATCTCGTCGAATTAATTTGAATAAGTATATTCGGGGAAAGCGTTAGCGCTTGAACCAAATTCACATGTGAGTTTACATCACTTTGCAAAATGTCTTTGTGTGTGGAAAAAAACCTCTTTTGCAGCTTTCAACCTACAAACATAAGCCGGTTTTGATTCCAACGATAATTAATCTTGGATCACCCTCGAGCTTCAAGGGCGATAGGAAGATATAGATTATTGATTGATTAATGGGCATTTGAGGCTTGATATGGAACGCTAACCTCTATAAGTCTATGTTCATCAACAGCATGACATTAGTGTTCAACACCGATGCTTCACTGCCGTACAACCATGATATATATGGAAGTCTACACCTCCAGACATTCACTCAGGCAATCTGGGATAGAAACCTACAACAAGAACGCCACTGACATCGGTTGGCCGCCATATCTTGTAGGGTCTCCAACCGGGCACAGTGAAGATCACGCGGTCCCCGTCCTGGAAGGGGAGTAGCACCGACAGCACCCAAACCTTTCGTGATCTCCTTCATACTCCTCTGCCAAGTCAAGGGTTGGCCACCTCTCTGTTTACGCCACTC
>NW_008751706.1:380615-384707 GCF_000715545.1 Opisthorchis viverrini
ACTCTCTTCGGCAAACGATGGTTCGGCATGCGTAAAACATGTCCCAACCAACGCATCTTCTGGTGCTGGACACATTTGCCAATGGGTCATGTCAAACAGTCGATCACCCGCTTTCTAGTTGTCTCTTTACGGCTTCCGTGGAAGACCAGGAAGCTGTGTTTGTGAGATATCCAACCATTGACCGACCTGGTCGAGTGTGCGAGTGTCGCGCACAACTCCCCAGTAGAGCTCAATGGGTCGGGTAGGTACACAAACTGTCATAGTACAAACCCAATCAGACAGCTTTGGATCAAAGTCAGAACGCACGAGGTCGCTGTACTTTGCTCACTTACTCACTTGCACGCGAAAAAGCCGTTGTGTTCCTTGTCGGTGAGTCTTTGTTTCCGGCACCAGGCGCCGGTAGTCTCTCACATCCCATCAGTTTGGCGAATTTGTTCGAAGACACGGCATCACACATGTTACTTCTCCACCAATCCATTCCAAATCCAACAGTCAAGCTGAACGGCTCGTGGACACTTGAATGCCCGTTGACATAATTCTTGGATATGTTCCTTCTATATTATGGAGCTCCTCCTTTTCCACAGTCTCCGGACGGTCGCTCTCCAGCAGAGGTTATGATGAACAGACGGTTGGGACTTAGCCAACATTTACGTGTTTTCAATCACCGACAGGAATGAAACCAACGTTGTGGTGTGAAAACCCTCTGCTTGTGGGGGACTGTCGCCATGGACACCGAAACTGGACTGTTGGAGTTGTTCTCAAAAGAAACTGCAAGTGTTCGGGTAGGAACATTGCAATGGAAACAGCATGCCAATCAAGTACGGCCGACCATATCCCTGTTGCTCGAAATCTTTGATCTCCAAAGACCAGCCACTGCTTCAAGTGTACCATCCAATACAGACCCATTGCTGCAACCGATATGCCGTACCGGTCGCGCTAGAAAACTGATGGAACGTTTTCAACTAGCCCCTCGGTGACAATTTTACGTTGAACGTCCAAAAGGGAGAGGTGTCAGGAAGGTCCGATTCCTGATAAACACCGGAATGCCAGAAACCTACTGAGACCCCCCAAATCCACTAAAAATCGATCAGACAGCCTGGGGTCACAGTCAGACAATGCGAGACAGCCTTTGGTCAAGGTCAGAGAACGCCCCTGAATATACGATATGAGGCCCTTGTACTTTTCACACTCGCAATAAAGCCGTTGTGTTCATTGTTGGAGCTGGACAGCAGGCAGATTTACATGAAGGTAAGCGTTTCCTTGCCAATGATGACCGAACTGTTGAGCATATACTCAATGCCTTTATTGTGGCAGCAAACAGTAGCGACCTTTCGTTGAACGGAGAGAAATCGCGCAGCCATAGGCAAGACGTTTTGCACAATGTAACGCAGAATATCTATCGATACTGAGCTGCGCTAGCGATGTCACGTGACATGGGTAGTGGAGGGGTCGTGCATGTCAATCGACCGAATGTACCGAAGGCTGCATCCAATAGCCTTGAGTTTAGAAAACCTTTACCGACCGACTGCCTCTCGGTTGAACGAAATCCGATAAACGACTTTAAATTTAGCTGAAGGGGGGACCTTGTAACCCGGTTCGATTTTATGGGGACACAGTCAAATCAGAGCTACCCAGGGCTGGAGGGCTGTTGATGAATTTAACTGAGCGTGAGTCAACGGTTATTGAACGCCTCACCACCAAATGACTACATGGTTTAGTTACTACAGTTTGGCCCCGCGTCTGACCTAATTGTAAGCAGGCCAAGAAAGTCCAAAGTACATGGACTTTTCATAAAAAACCGTTTTTCCACAATTTTTTGTCGACTTTGACGAGCCTGTACTCAGCAACTTCCTGCTCACCAGTGTTCACCATTCAGGTAAAAACAAGCTGAGATTAAAAACCTTTAGCAAAAAACGAACACGGTCTCGCAGATTCGGTGAGAATGAACGAACTCCTGGGATTCTCGAGTCAATACATACCCGGAGTTGAAACTCATTATCTCGGGTAAAAATTATCGTGGGGAAAGCATCAGTTGATTTCCAGAGACACCTTCTTGACGGTTTAGAAAGTTCTACCGTTTATTGGATCTTGAAGCCTTAGCAACGTTTATCAGGAAATGAATCTCGTTGGCTGATTATGTCTAAGTTCACATTAAGTGCTCCAATCGATTTTTCAGATCTCTTGAAACTTGGAGCTACCAGTAAATTCTGGGCGATCGCCCACATAACTCGAATTTCTTTGACATCAGTTGTACTCATTGTACTCATATTGATTCGGACTACTAAAGGCCAGATGGCGAAAAGTGTTTTGTGTAAAGGACACGAAAATAAACACAGTTCCCACTGTGGAGCACAAGGCGAACCACAGTCGGCCAACACCTAAATCGTCCTGCAATATTGTGATCGTGTGACTAGCGTCAATCGAACCATTCAGTTCGAATTCCAAAAGAGGAAACGTAAAACTATGCTAGATATGCTGGGAAGATCCAAGCGTCATGTTGTATCCCACGTCCTGCTTGTTCATCCATCCATGTTTGTTTGACAGTCGTTTTGCTGAGCGGTTTAAGGAAAAAAACTTCACGTTTGTTTTGAATACCTTTCACAGTGTCCTGTTTCCGGCGCGAGTTGGTCGCAGACCGCGTAAGAAGAGAAGTCTGCCCCTTAAACACAAGTGTTATTGGTGAGTGATCCTCAGTGCGGTACACAATACATCTAGTTATCTGTTTCCAGGTACAACTACCCTTTGAGTTCGTGGATATTTTGACTGAAATCAAATACAATGACCTATTTGGGATCATTCTTTTGAAAAACGGTCAGTTATTCAGTCAATCGGCTGTAACACCTTTTCGGTGCCATGCCACCAGAAGGGAATAGGAAGTTTGAGGTACAGATGCCGCAATCGATTTCGAACCTCGAACCTTTCGGTCAGTAGGTTTGCGCTTCTATCACTCAGCTATTACAAACTCAGTTCTTTTAATAGGGGTAGTCACTGACTAATAATTTGTCCAGCTGAATATCTCGGTTGTGACGCTGTTGCAATGCCCAAGAAGCATGAGACCAGCTGTTGGAAAGTGTTCAGCAACCTTGTCAGTAGTCTTCCTTTACCATGAGACGTTTTGGATGGCGACTTAATACAAAAAACCTTCTAAGTTTTATATCACATTCGGCTTTACAGGTGTTTTAATGGGATCGATCTGTGGATCTGTGGAAGTTGTCCACCGACGTCAGTTGAGTACTTTCCCACAGTTATGAATATCGACAAAATAAAATTGTCTATTGAATGAAGCGAGTTGAGGACTTCCAATCAACATGCGTGACCGTGGATCGCATGATTGAAGGATGAGCGGTGCTATATGTCATCTCCAAGATTGAGTTCCTCACACCGCTGGGCAGCGGTTCGTGGCGGATTGATCAGGTAATCAATTCGGAAGGTCATGGGTTCCAGACTCTCTGGTTTTTTGTATCCCAAACAGCTCTACGGTCCCTCTCGGCTTATCTGCATAGATGGGTTTCACTTACAGGGCGAAATTTTCAGTGAAAGGCAAGTCGGTTTGGTTCTTCTGCTGAGGTTATCACTTACCGAGCCCCATAATGGAAAAAGGCCGCGAACGTTCAGTAAGTAAACAGACGTTTGAAAGAAGCAATACTCATTTAGCGAAATACACTCATTTGCAAACTAATTTGGTTTTGCCGGAGACTCACCTGGAACCCAGCTGAATCACTCGTTTGTGATATTCCAAAGCAGTGACAAACGTTCAATTGTGTGACTCGCATATAAACGACTGTATTTAGTCTCCCAATTCATGGGCTGTCGAGGAGTTTTCAGCAACCTTATGAGTAGTGCATTACAAAAACATATGTGTATCGCGATATCCCCAGTATCGTAGCGACTGAGGCATGAGGCGGCCTGGTGCAGCACATTCAGTCGCCTGGAAACATCAAAACCGAGAAATTCAGCTGGGTCCCAGGCGAGTCTCTCGAAAGAACCAAATTAGTTTGCAGATGAGTGTATATTCGCCAATTTCGTGCAATTTGGTTTTACGTAGAACATAAGATTGACAGAAACTAGGGGACGCGCTTACCTGATGAGCCC
>NW_008751706.1:384766-424536 GCF_000715545.1 Opisthorchis viverrini
GGAAACCCGGGGACTGCGCCTACCTGATGAGCCCGAAGAAGGGCGAAACCGGTGGTGGGCTGTGGATGGATTTTCAGCAACCTTATGAGTAGTGATTTACAAAAATAATCATTTAATTTGCATGAGTAATTAGATCTTCATGGGATTTTCGCTCGTGGGGTGCAAAACATTTTGATTTCACCTTCTCAGAAATCGATAACTGACAAACGGCGCTTGGCCGTTTAGATTGCTCGGAATTAGAACCCACCAAACAAGTGAACAGCGTTCATCGACAACTAATCAAATAATTTTTTACCTGTTAATTACCTTCCCTTGGCAACAGTCGGCTAGGTAAGGGCAAAAAACACAAGGCTTCGTTTTTTCAAACAATTTAGCGGCAAGTGTTACAAACGGATACACTGGGAGGGAAAACACTAGATTTTTTCCCAAGTTGCTTGAGTGGAGTAAACAGGGGCGGAGGTGGACAACCTTTAATTTGATCAGTACTTCCATTGAGACAGTGATAAAAAATCATTCAACCATAAAACCCTTTTGGTGCCTAGTTGCCATGCCACCTGAAGAAAGCACGAGGACAGACGTACATCTAGGTTGCCCAAGCCTAGACGGGAGAAGTCGAGATACAGAGGGTGGATTCGAGGATCTTTTCCAGATAATCCTCACCAAAAAACTAAACACTGCTACCCGTTTCATCGATCTAGGCATGTAGACCTGGGACACCAATAACTGCTGGTGTATGTAAAAGCCCCAGGCGCAAACTTCGTGAAGAAAGTTCTTCCAGTCAACAGCGGTCGTGTGGCTAATGGATAATTCTTCTGAACAAAATTTGAACCAGCAAAAATGAATAGAATTACTGTCCTAAACCCCATCCTAGGCCACTCCACCCAAGTTCCCTTTTGAAAACCGATTCCTTGCCGACGCTGTTGGGCATTCCACCTCTACCTGTCAGAAACGGTTGCAAGTGTTAGTTGGTGGCCATTGTTGCATAAACGTTGCTGATGGATCACTCCGTGGCCTTGCAAAAAACGTGTTTCTGTCTCCTTGTCATGAACAAGAGTTGAGATCGTCAGAAAGTTCATTTAAGGTTTTATCGACAACTGCTTCCAATTGCGCACGAATTTGGTTTCGATTAGTGACTCAACTGAATCCAGCTGAATTTCTCGTCAGTGCTGATTTACTGATTCGTTTGAGTCCCTTGTCAAAACCAAATTCGTTTAGAGATAAGTGTATTTGTCAAAAGCCGTCCAATTTAGGTTCAAGTTGAACGTGAGGTTGACGGAAATGGGGGAATGAGTCTACCTGATGAGCCTCAAGAGAGGGCTATTGAAAAGTTTTCAGCGACCTTGTGAGTAGTATGTCACAGCTGGACAGCATTGCTTTATTGCGTATGCAGGACATGTCTGCTGCAGCACGATGGGCCTTTTTCGTTTCACTAAGGATATCAATAAGTTGCCGACTTCTCTCTGCGCACATGCTGTAGTCAGCCGACTTCCACCGAGCTACGAATTCGTCACTGATCAGGCTTTCGCGGTCCTCAGGTTAGCGAGACCATGCCTACTGTAGGGGAGTGCTGGTTATGACGATTATCGCTGAGCGCTAAATTAGGACGTCTTCCTTCTCGACGGTCAGTATTTTCTCATTACGATAGTAATTACAAACGGGATAGTTCCAGGAGGTCCCCTAACCAAAGTGGTTTGGGATCGTGTGTGAACATATGTGGCCTCAGTGGGAAAAGCTCTATCGAGAAAACGATCCTGGCGGTAAGGAAACGGGTAAGACTTTGGCCTATTTATGTGAAAAGAAAAAATACAACAGAAACGAGGAGTAGCTACACTTTGGCTGCGTTGCCCCATTATATTTGAAATGCTACGATATTGATCCATATTTGGTCACGTGAGAGACAGCGCTGACCACATTAAAGATCAGCATGGAAATGCACCGATCACGGAGGGATTCCAGACACATATTGTTCGTTTACTGAGCCAGTTGAAATTTAGTGCAGTGCATGAAAAATGCTTAATTCCATCAAAGTGGACAAAAAGGCGACATTTGTACTAGGTGTGTGAATAGCTTTGACCCAGTTACTGACAAATTTGTTAGTGAAAACTGTTCATCTGCCATACTGTGTCATATATCCCATTTTACGGTACTCAGGTTTGACATAACATTGTATGAAACAAAGCCATTGACCTGTTGTACGGAGTCTACTCTTTCTGCCGATCAGACCCCTCTTGCCTGAAGCCTACCTCACAAATTCGATACGTATCCACAATCCCTCATGAACTTTTACCCTTAGCGTGCTGAATCGATTGTTGCGAGCTTAGTGTGCGTGCCTTCTCATCATCAGTAGCGTTGCCGAGTGTGTCGGACGCATGTTTGTCACTGAATCAAATCCAATTTCCCCGAGCTCACTGTTCCTAGAGCGTTTTCGTGAAATTTGAACAATTCCACTGAATTTGCACCGATCCACATAACGATCTAGACATACCCCCATGCTTTGTGGGGGGGGGGATTACACGTGCAAGCTATAATATATCATATTGATAGATTGCGAAAATTCATAATCCTTGGCGGCTTGTGATTTTGCGTGTCATTCGTTTGGGCTGTGTGGACTACATCAAGTACGCTTGCTGTATGCATCTTACGTTCCGCGTCCCAGTTAGCTTGTCCTAGATCTTATCAGATTAATGTTGCATACGGGTAGTTATTTTTATCGTCGCATGCCCGGGGGAGGAATACAGCAGAGTTCCGCCTTTCAGCAACAAACTGTGTACAGCCCTACATCGGCTCGGGTTGTCATGGCGTTTGGACGCCGATGACGCAGGAGGACCAGGGGGATTATTGGATGTGCATAGATTAAGGAGGACAAATTACGGGGATTATGAATTACGAATAAGAGAGTGGACGCAAAAGCGCCAGTAACCGCCGTATTCTACTGCTGTGTCAGTGGTGAGGGTGAGGAGTCACTTTTGGGTAGATCCTCCGGTAAACTAAACTTTGAAGGCAGCTTGAATCAACTAGGCTAAGAGATTTGTTCTGACGGAGCATACTACTCATAAGGTTGCTGAAAAATAAACTCGTCCTTTTTCGGGGTTCTTCAGGTCATGAAGTTGCTGCCTACATCGGCTCGGGTTGTCATGGCGTTTGGACGCCGATGACGCAGGAGGACCAGGGGGATTATTGGATGTGCATAGATTAAGGAGGACAAATTACGGGGATTATGAATTACGAATAAGAGAGTGGACGCAAAAGCGCCAGTAACCGCCGTATTCTACTGCTGTGTCAGTGGTGAGGGTGAGGAGTCACTTTTGGGTAGATCCTCCGGTAAACTAAACTTTGAAGGCAGCTTGAATCAACTAGGCTAAGAGATTTGTTCTGACGGAGCATACTACTCATAAGGTTGCTGAAAAATAAACTCGTCCTTTTTCGGGGTTCTTCAGGTCATTACGTTCCCGTCATCCTCGTGCCCCACTTGAACCCAAACTGGTCGCAGTTTGCGAAATGCACACGAAGAAGCAACCTAATCCAGCTGGATTTGTCGTTTATGGTGCTCTTCTTTCACCTGAATGTGCTGCCTTCTCACGTTCCACTTCTTACGACATTCGAGTGTAATGCTCCAGTCAGCAAGCGGGGTTCACCAAACGGACAGGCAATCAAAGTACTCGGCCCAACTAGAATATTGGCTTGGATAAGTAGAGACTTGGTGCCGGAATTCGGTCGTTCCATTTCAGTATTACTGTCGCGGCGTTCCCATGACACGTAAAATAATCTCAAAGGTTGTGATGGCAACAAGCAAGCAAGCCGACCCCCCTTTGTCTTCAACGCAAAATAGCCGCGTTTCATAGCCATAAAGCAGTACTGAACGCACTGCGCTGACCGATCACCAAAAAGTCTGAAAAAAGCATAGCGAGTGTCGGAATTGGGTGGAACATGCTGCCTCTTACAATGTGTACAAACTTTCGTACACGTTTTCCGGTTTGGTGCAACTAAAAGGTTCATGTGAAAATTACTCTATGACAAGAACGACTTCTGCCTGATAGATACCTTTCTGCGAGCAATTGGGCGAACTTCAGCAAAGCAAAAATGGCACACTCGGTGGATTGGATACACGGTGACTTTCGTTCAGAAGAGAAGTTTTTTCGAGGAGAACGTCCATCAGGATAGGAAGATTGATTCAAAGTCAGCTTATGTCTCTACAGTTACAGCTGAATTGTCTGTTTCAGCAAAGAAATACAATTAACTGATACAGATGTAATTTACTACTCATAGGGTTGCTGGAAATTCTTCTACAGCCAATGAGTGGGACTCATCAAGTAGGCACAGTCCCCAAGTTTCCGTCAATTTTTTGTATTCTACTTGAAACCAACTCGCATGGAATTAGCGAACTACATTCATTTGCAAACAAATTTTATTTTGCGAGAGACACCTGGAATTCAACTGAATCTGTATCGCGATGTCTCGAATATCGTAGCAACTGAAACATGAGGCGGCCTGGTGCACCACAGTCAGTTGCCTGGAAACATCACAAGCAAGAGATTCAGCTGGGTTCCGAGTGAGTCTCTCTCAAAACCAAATTTGTTTACAAATGAGTGTATTTGACAATGAACTGATAGTTCCACTGTAACTAATTTGACGTGGTGCCAAAAATCGTCTCTCAAGCCTCCAATAAATGTCCCGACTGGATATACTTTGTGTGATGTTGTTCCCTCCAGACACTTGACCTCAGGGTGTACAGACGGGACAATCAATCGCCTACTCTTGAGTCCCTTCATTGGGCGGGGTCGGGAAATTCGAATCTAGATGCCCGACACCCAGTAGAGTTGACGCATGACGCCGGCGCTTCAGTGATAAGCATGCTTTGATTTCCATCCACTAATGGTCAAAAGCGAACATCTTCGTGCATACGTGGTGATTTTATTTTCCCCGGGCCACAACAGCACTGTCTTTATCCCCACTCAACCAGACTATCGTATACCAGGTTTGTGTAGAGAATTAGTTATCATTCTGCTGGTCACGTGACGGGTTGTGCCTTCATTCTGACTCAGACTACGAGTGTGTATTGATTGATTTTTGTCGCAGTTTGAATGTAGAGTCAATTCGTTCGATTTTAAACCAAAATACTGATATTCATGTGGTATATCACAACTCAAATCTAGTAATTTCAAAACTCGGATGACTTCGAAAAGTTCCCTAAACATCTGTTTAACACAAAGGTCCTTTTTAACGTCAGTATGACAAGTGTAACAATCTGGTAAAGTTTTCAGTGTTCACAGGCCGTTGAATTCAGAAATTCAAAACAAGGAGAAATTGCAGGCCCGAATACTGGGAAGATTTAGGAAAAACATTCAGTTGGGATAGAAAAATGTTGAATAGAGATACATTTCTGCGCTTCGTTTCGAATTATTTAACGTAGGAAATAATGGGCAGCACAACAACTAACGAATTGTGGACTGCTGATTACTAATGACAGATCAAAGTGGACTGGGCCGTCATTTGCGTCAGCGCGTACCCCAAACCGGAACTCTGATAAGTCATCGATAGCCCAACCGCGAATCAGACCAACTGAGACTGGCTGTCAGGTTTTTCAAAATGCATCTCAAAGTCACATGTTGCCCACTGTGCGATACAGTTCAATGGACCGAACAGTAACCCAAGGACAAATGACCACCGATGGTGAATAACAACTGCTAGCTAGCGTTGCACCCCACGCTGCTTGGACCATTAGCCAATGACATCCAAGCAGGCACAGTGACAATTGTCGAATCTAGGGTATCCAGGAAAGGCTACCTATACGGATCAAGTGCTCAGTTTCTTCTGGACGGTAGCCTCCAGTTGAATGGTTTTGCCAGGGTGGCTAGGTTTTCGAAAGTAACCCCCAGAATGCCTTGAACCTACTGAGATCTTAAAACGTCACCGAAATATTCATAGGGAAGCCGGCAAGTATCCGGGCAAGTCAGTGAATCCATCCATCAATTAATCAGTTCAGCAGCAGGCTGGATCGATGAAAAGTAAAATTCAAATAGCTCAAGGTCCCTTGTAACTGTTGTACTAGCTTGTTCGCAATGAAGCTTTTGTGTTCTTTGTTGGCGAGTCTTTATCCGGCACCAAGGCACTGAAGTGGGGTCAGCGGTAAGATGTAACTGGTTCAGTCAGTGTTCCTGGTAAGAAACCGAGATCTACGCCCCTTGGTGTTGCTGTGCGAGGGTAAAACAAAGGTTTACGAAGCTACACCAAAATCAAGTGCTGTCCGCCCATACACCCACATTACTTTTTAAGCAACGCATCAGAGTAGCTTTTGTACCAAAGTATGGCATTATATAGTACTTAATAACCAACTAGTAATCCACTTTGGAAAATTCCATCGAACATGTTTCCATAAGAGGTTGTGTTTGAACTGGACGAAATTTTCTGGCACAGTTGCAGGTTCGTATCAGGCGCGAGTCATGTGATAGATGTATGATTGATGTCACACGAAACTCGACCTTGGAACGCGAGGACAACAACAGATTATCTAGTTCCTACGCGATTAGGTGCCGTAGCACGTACCGTACAGAAACGAATGATGCTGACACACTTAGACGACGTGCTAGAATTTGCAAGTGGTCACGGTCCGCTTAGCTACGGAACATGTTTGTCTCAAACGTGTCACTTCCCGGTACTGTGGTTGGGGAGTCTCGGTCTAAAACTACGGTAGTCCTGGGGCATGGTGACAATACCTGGAGAGCGACGCGAATCACTCCCTTCGTCATCTTGGCGTCAGTCTCTCCCGAAGAAATACCACTATCTAGGAGAGGCTAAAAAGCTCATTTTCAACTGAGATCCCCTCCTTGAAGTAAAGGCAATCTAGGTAGAGAAGCTGTTCCATCCCTTTTGGAAATCAATAGCCATCTCACGAACCCTGTGACCTTCCTGTCGATGGATGAACACAGTTGGCTGATCAGCAGTGCAGCCGACTCCTAAGTGAACAGGATGGAGCATCAATCCATCTTTCAGTCACGGGATCTACAACATGTGGTCACGTGATCCTTCAAGGGGTTATCGCACGCTGAGGTGTTAGAAGTTGAACAGTCTGCTGTGTTCCACCTTCAGTCGCTGAGAAATAACATCCCACACGTCATGGTCCAGTGTTTGTTCAAAAATTCGAAAAAGATACTGGGTAAACTTGTGTGTCGTCCCATACAAAACACTGACGTCTGAAGTTATCAGAAGGGTACTGAAAACGACTAACATTAGAGTAGCATACCAGAAGGGAAAGACTTTACGCTCGGTGTGGATGCAGTTGAAGGATCGCCCTTCGGTTGATAGGACTAGGAACTGTGTACACGATAAAAAATTTAAAGACTGTACGAAGGTTTATATAGGTCAGACAGCCAGGGAATTGCACACCAGAATCAGACCACCAGGCGATAATCAGAGACCCGGTACTGATAGGACACGCACTAGACACTGGGCACACGATAGATTTGAAAAATGCGGAAATTCTGAGACGAGGTTTAAGATTCACAGCACAGCAATCGGTGGACGAAGCGGTGGAAATCGCCAAGCATCCCAGTGAGAGTAGAGCAGAGTAGAGTAGAGTAGAGTAGAGAACGTAGAACTGGCAGGCGCATGGAGAGCGGGTCTAGATCTGCCGAGATGGCACTGGGTGCTGTGCGGTTTTCGGTGAGGTTGTCTCGGTCTAAAAGTACACAACCAGTCCCCTCCAACTCCAGTCCGGGCACACCCCCAAAGCTCACAGACCAGAAAGTCTGTGAACAACATCCAAGAAGAATCTGCACGTTAAGGTGTCCCAGATCGGAAAAGCAAGGACACAAAATCAGGATTCAACATTAAGACAACCCCCAGTCGTCCCCACTGACCAACAAACAGGAACTTCGGACTGATAACCAGAACTAACAAGTTAGCTAGTCATAAGAAATCTCAAAAAATAATCCTTTGCCTGCTTTGAAATTAGAAGCCTTGGTGTCAAAAGCGAAACGTTGCCCAGCAATAAACCCACCGATTGTTTACCAAGCGTCTGAAAGTGACCGCTTTTATTCTAGTGGACACATAGAGCAGGCTAAAACATATTGGGATCAATGGGGTTTGATTGGTTCCAACAAGTAGCTCAGGAGAAAGAACAATCCATATGAGGATTGAACCTTGCACCTGAGAAGTCATCAGCACGTGACCACATGGAAAGGACTGCGTGGTGAAGGGTTCCATATCTTAGCTAAGTGAGGGCTAATCACTCCTCGTGGCCGAACAGTGTTCAAACTACTCGCCGGAAAGTCGAGGGTTCGAATCAATTACATAAAAGATGGAACATCTATCCCGCCGACTGAGTTCTTCTCCATTAATTGAAAAAAAGATTTCGGTGTCCTCAGCGGAATGTTGGTACTTGAGACCAAGTTGCACTTTGGTGGACATTACGATTCGGTAGCAACCCGTGGATTGGTTGGAACTTCAACTCAGTATTCAAGCACTTGCGTATACTCAGTCGAAAATCTAGGAGGCAGAGAAAGTTCTTAAAAACCGTGATACTGAGGAACAGCCAGGTTGTCACAAAGAATTGTTATTGGTCCCTTTTGATAGGTTCTCAGGTCATTCGAAATTCTCTAGCAAACGATGTGCGACACTTGGCATTATTTGTGTGTTCAGTTTATTGCAAAAACCTGTTTAGGTGAGAATCGATCGCACAATAGCTTATTAGGGACACAGTCAACCGCTGTTGTACTTTTAAGACCACCTACTGTGGGTGCAAACACTATGAACAGGCTGGTTCCGTAATCATTCGAACAACACTGTCCAATGTGCTTCGGCTTATTTCACTATCAACAGGCAAATCTCCGTTCCGTATTTATGCTTAGTGTAAAACCCAACAAGAGCTGAGTTGCCTGCGCAGTGTTCACCTGGAAGTTCGGTCTTTGGTCAAAAATCGTTTTTGAAATCGATCCAGTAAAATACATGTGTGTTTCATCTTCAAGTTCCGTACTCCAGGCGGCAATTTCTTCAAATTACAAGCAGTTGGGTTAACCGTAAAAGTGTATACTGCATTGGCGACCGTAGACAGTCTAGCGAGAGAAGCGCCCTAGCTAACGCGCCCTAGATATTGGACATTCACGCAGAGTGCGCCACGGTACGCGTGATAGGCTAACGGTGACAGCCAATTCCGGGCTGAGTCGGTTTTGAGAAGACGTTTCATTATGCTCAGTTCAGGATACCGTAAAAAATCACTCTGTGGTAGAAGATTTTTCTATAGCCAACTATAGACTTTAGTGAATTTTAACTAACTTTCAACTTTTCGAACAGTTTAAGTTTAAATTTGATTAAGTTTGCTTGCTGGCGCTCGACGTGGCAAAGTCGTCAACTGCTGCGTTTGCTTTTACCCGCTGTTGCGTTTTACTTCCAAATCCGAAAAAACGAGCTTTGAATAAGCCCTTTAGCATCATCTACATAAGAAATACATGAAGGCACGGATTCATGGAATCATCAAGTCATCCTTCCACTATTTTGTCTTTCTGACACCTGAGGAGCTAATGGAAATAGTGTACTTCACCTCTACCAGTTAATCTTGGTGGGCCTTATACACCTTCCAGGAAAAAAACGCGTTCTCAAATGTCCACTCATTAAATTGCTATGGCATTTAATCAAAATGGTGATTTTGTTGCTTTGTGTAAAGACCAACACTACGAATCCGGCAACCACCCCCAGAAAAAATCAATAATTATTCAGCCGGTTTTGAGCGTTTAGTGGCGCTACCTGACTGGGAACTGCTGACATGCGAACCAGGCGATCAGCTGACCAAGACAGTTACTGAGCCGTTGTTCGAGCCGTCGAGCATACCAGTCAAATAGCTCAGGTGTGAACAGGTTCGCCTGTACGGACTCGAAAATCCAGATGCATACTCGTGGATTAGCGATATCACGCTCGCCCGGCATGTCGGGTACCCAGAGTTCAGGCCCCGGATAGGCCAGAGCTCCAGGTGAGTCTCCCGTCAAAACCACTTTGGGCTTAAGCAAAACATAAAGTTGACGGAGAATGTGTCTGCCTGATGAGGCCGAAGTGGAAGGGTGAAACTGATCGCTGGCTTCCAGTTGCGCATTACGCCTGTAATGTCTTTATTCTTTCCCTATCTCTGTACAGTCTAACGAAAANAAACACGACACTTTGGTGGGGGAAAACACATACGTCATGATGCGAAATGTTTGCACTTCACGCAGTTTAATAATAGGAGATTTTGAAACATCGTATTCTTCCTCATCAAAAAACATATGATGTAAATATTGATGTGTCCACACTGTAAAATGAAAGCAGGCAGTAACCACATGTATATACGTCCATAGCTCAGCTTTTTCCGTGGCATTCAAGAAGGCACCAGAAATCCTGTATCACAGTAGGCAGCCATGGTGCAAACTACACTCTGGGGGCGGGGTTCGATAAAAATCCGGGCTTACCGTATGCCTAGCCGTGGAGGCAGTTTGAACTTACCAATGGTGGTGTGCTAGCAGCGAAGTTCAGTGACAGCCAATCAAAAGATACCATTTCAAGGACGATCGCCCATGAAGCACAGCCATAGGCCGTCGGACATTTGATTTGACTGGGAGCGAAAACCTGCACATGTAAGGCACTAATTGGTTGTCTAGGTGATAATTGTAACCTGTTTATTTTCGCCGTGTGTAGGGGTGGTGAATACAATTTCAACCTCAATAGCCGACTTTTCCACTTCGTTTGCCGTCATGACGTTGGAAACGGTCGTACCCCAAAACGTAAAACCCACAAAAAAGCATATCGGTATTCAGGCCAGTCGAATAACCGTTTTTTCTCAACCTGAATGCTCGCGTATGGAAACTCAGACCTTGGTTCACTACTAATTTGTCGTAATCAAACTACACGTTTCTCTAATGCATCATAACTTTTCCCACCAGCAGACATTCGATAATTTTTTTCATGGCACATTTTATCCGCTTGAAAAAGAAACAGTTAGTGAGTTCAGCTAGACAGAAATAAGCACATAGCAGCAGGCCTGAAGTATAGATGGAACGGGAGTCAACCTAGATCGATTTCTCAAGTATTCCGTTGCACCAGGCTGTCTGTTTGCGCCAATCGATATATATGGAAAATCTTGTCTGTTATCAGTAAGTGGGACCTGGCTAACCCAAGATGGTCTAAGTTTCCTTAGGAATGATAAGAAAACGATTATATTCGAGTAAATTTGGGTAGGTTTATTATGCTTAGACCAATCATATTGTACGTAGTTCCCCCTAATGAATGTTATTGGCGACGGGAGTGTTTGCGAAGGGTTTTCGGAACAACAACATCAAAAGCCGACCTATCTGCATAGAAGATGACGAACAGAGAAACTGGATTTTTGGTTCGACAAATTTTCGTCAATTCTAATAGTGGGCCTGACGTAACTGTGAATGAGCTTTAGGGAACTGCGACTCTATTGCAGAAAACCAATAACACTCTCGGACGCAGTATAGCTCACAGCACTCGTTACTACGTGGCAGTCAGCAGCTTGAGGTTTCGGACAGTTTTCTCATCACAAATGGTTGGATAAAATAATCAATAGCAAATACTCACTGGTTCACTGGTGGCCCCCTCCGACTTGTATGATTCTGTGGACTTGAGTGAAACAGTCTCCTTGTCCTGCTTTTCGCCATCAACTTTCCGATTCGTCTTGCAGTAATGATGTTTATGATGATGATGGTGATGTCGACTAGCTGTTTGTGATAGTTGGACGTTGTTCGCATACTTTTCCACCAGAGGCAAATGATGATGTTGGTAGTATGGACTTGCGTGGGGTTCCACTTCATCCAAAGTCGTCAGCGTATGCTTGCGTGCACGAGGATGCACCGCGTGGTTTCCAAACATGGCATTTGGGAAAGCCTTTGCGGAAGACTTTGTCGTATCTCGGGTTCCGATGTACTTTGGTTCATCTTGAACGTCCTCACTTTGCACGGTATCGTGCTGAATATGCGGTATTGGTGGAATTGAGTCATATTCCAAATTTTGATCTGATAGTTTCTCGGCCACAGAGACCAACTCAGGCGTCGACCGAGCGTCCACGTTTGAATTACTTCCAAATTGGCTTGACTTTTTATTTGAGGATTTGAGCAAGTCCTTCAAACGAGCACGAAGTTTCTTTCCAAGAACACGTTTGTACCTGGTCGCTTCAGGTGTGTTGTTCACCATGAGTTGATCAACATCACTATCGAAATAGCTAGCAGAAACTGACGTGGTTGTTGAACTCCCGGCAGAATTTGGGTGAGTGCGTGCTTGCCTCCGAGCCCCGGGGACAGTGCCTGTTGAGTTCACAGTGTGACTCATTTTGTGTGTAGACCTGAAACAATCACACAAATAAAGGTCCGTAAGGTACTCATTTTTGGAACTAGACAGCCTTCGCTGCGGAGTTATCAATTGGAAAATGCCTTCTAAACAGTTACAGACTATTGGACAGGGGAAAGAAACTCTCATATGCATCATATTTAAAAAAGCTGAATATCCATTCTCTCTTTGCACGCGTCTTCCTGAACTTTCCTGGATATGCATTGAATGTTGCTAAAATCCAAGCAGATGCTACAAAGCGACTCCGCAAACTCTGTAACAAAGCTCACTTTTCAAGAGACGCAAAGCGGACTTACGAGAAGCCATACTACTCGCATGTCTCCCCATCAGTAGTAGCACCGTTACACCGGTGTTGTCCAACCACCCAAAAAGTAAATTTGGACATTTGACTTATACATTCACCTCCATTTGGTGTCGATGGGAGAATCATCTAGAACGCAGCTGAATTGCTCGTTTTCAGCAACCGTAGTAATCCATGAGTACACACAATGTAACGCGAATACCGTACCAGCTGAAATATGCGGCGGCCTGGTGCGGCATATTCAATTTCTTGGAAACACTTTGAACGAGGGATTCATCTGGGTTCCAGATGAGTCTTCCGCAAAACCAAATTTGTTTGCAAATGAGTGAACTTGGCTGGTACAATGTTGAAGAAAACTCGGAGACTGTGCCTACCTGATGAGCCCCGAGAGGGGCGAAACCGGTCGTGGGCTGTCGAAGGGTTTCGGTAACCTTATGAGTAGTATATCACGTTTGAACCTTCTTTCTGAACAGTTTGTGTATGAAATGGAATAACTGGAATAATTGTACCAGGCGGACGACTCATAGTGAGAAAGTGAGTAAATTTCACAACAACTCTGGAGTCATGATGTTGATGAGATACAAAGCTCAATTTAACGTGTGTCCCTGGTTTTTAGGATTATTCTTCGGAATCGGGTTGCACATGGATCGTCTTACGTTTCCGACGGATATAGCGGTGAATTTTAAACAATGGAAGCTCTCCACACTTGAGAATGATGGAGTTTTGAAGACTAGGCTTGAAGGATGAACCCACAGAATGGTGCAACTGTATCGGACAGCTTATAAGTAATGTCGTATCAAGAAAACGTATTTTAGCACCTCCAATGGATTTAGCTGGGGAGCTTTATAAACGAGGAATTCAGATGAGATTAAGTTGAGCACCCTGTCTGCCACAAGTTGAACTGCAAACGCGTATGTATCGCGGGAGAGCACAACGCTGACGGGGATCGAGAGACTAGATCAACCTGATGAGTACTCAAAAGGGTGATATCGAGCTGTCGAGAGCTTTCAGTGACCTTGTGAGTACTATCGAGACTTTGTAACAGGTTTTAAGCTTTCGTGATGCAATCTAAACGGGGACCAGATTTTGGTTCACGATATTACCATGTCACTCGAGCGTGGACATGCATACCTATTTAGGAGTGTCCAGCGCACGCTAGTGAAATAACCGAATGACGTGAAATTCAAATCTGGGCCTCATCAATAACCTAAAGTTCCTTTGAGTCTAGTTCAGTTCTGAGTACGAATTGAGTGAAACGAATCAAAACAAGTGTGACTTAAATTAGGCTAATAAAGGCATTGAGTGTGAATCAATCAAACAAGTGTGGCTTAAATTTAGGCTAATAATCCGTTTCCAGAAGGGGGAAAACCGAAAACTGTTCTTATGCAGACAGAGTTACAGGGGAGAAAACTTTGGCAGTTTTTGTAACCGACAAAGGTGTTTAAGGGACCTCGGTCCAAAAGTCGACAGTTTCCGTTATTGTATCTTTCCTTTGGTGTGAAGACTCTTATCCTATGCTGTGGTTTGCTTGAGTGCTAAAAGTTTGGACAATAAAGTTACAACCAGATACGAGAGGTCCAAACATGCGAGAGTTTTATCCTCAATGAGCCAATCAGGTGAGCCCAGTTGGCAGATTCCATCGACCAAAAGGTGTCTCTTTTCAGGACATACCGGTCTCTAGTGTACATTAGTGAACCGGGATTCTCGACGTTGGGTTGCAAAATGTGTCAAAAGTAAACACAGTATGTTACTGAAATGCATTCAACTGACAGTTTCAAGAAAGCAGAAATTTTTGGAAAATGTTCGGTCTTCGGCAGACAGCCCAGCAGCTGCGTAAAAGTGCACCAACAAGACTGGATATCGACCAGTTTTTTCCTGGGACTCACTTGCTGCTGTATGCAAATAAATCAATCGGCATACTGGTTTTTTATGCAGCATAGTATGCACACGCGCAATGGTCCAAATCAAACCTCTTGACTAATGAAGCTGACAGCTGACACCTGAGTAGTGCTCACTGATAGATAGTTTAGCTATCGATTTTTGGAAATGTATTTGGCAGTGATGAATTTTCACGTATAATCAAATTATCTGTGATGCCTGGGGTTGATTTTTATGCCACTTTAAACTCAACTCCGGGGTTTTATTTTAGTAGGTGGGAAGGATAGCGGCTTGATCAAGTTTGAAAAGCTCTAGGACAGTAGTGTGAAGTGTAGCGATAAGGACATCAAAGGTTCCACTTTTACGCACTGTCCGCTATCGGTTCTCTTCAGGAAAAACAAATCTCATGTGATGCACAGTCTTAGAACAAACAAACCGAGACATGACATCACTGCAAATTGCGTTATCTCACTGCTTTGATTAATACTCATGCGTTCGCCATGAATTGGCAGAAGGCTAGAAGACAGAGCGAAACAAGAAAGCCCCTGCTTGCCGAGTCACACAATTCAAAAACCGGTCGAATAGCTGTTGGATCGATAACTTTTTGATGTGTAATAAAAACACCAAGCGTCGATTAACGTGTAGGTGAGCGTGTTTTCAATGAAATCATTCTGTTAAGCAATGACATTAGATGCGTACTTTGCTCCTCTTGGTTACAACGAACACAAAATAATAAAACAGCCGAATGACAACATTGGCTGTAAAAACTGGACTAGTTGCCTGATAAGTGTGCTAGTTCTTGTATCCTCATGTTACTACTTGGAATTCGATCTAACTGAAAAGTTCGTATAAATATGCGTTTGAATGTTTGAGCTGGGTACTAAGAGTAGACGGACTCGTGGTATCCATATGAGTAGGAGGTTTTTATATGCTGGTGTAACCGTGTATTCTACTGATGAGGCCGGGGAGTAGTATGTGGTTTTCCCAAAACTCCGCCTTGATCTAATGGAAGGTGGGATTTATTACGGAATTTGTGAAACTGCTTTGCAGCATTCGTTTGAAATTGCGTGACAGTCAATGAATATCTAGGAAAGTTCAGGAAGACGGGTTCAAGAAGAAGACGGTTTCTTAGAAACGGTTTTTTTAGAAACAAGGTGCATATGAGAGTTACTTTCTTGTCCAGTTCGTGTTGTTCCACTTTAGCTGAACGCCTCCCACAGACGTTCTGTGGGCGCAGGAAGAAAAATGAACCCTTGATCATATGAAACAAAGTCATATGGCCAGGTGAAGTAAACATGCCCTTTCGGCTGATGGTCTCATGCCCACCACCCATTCTATGTATCGCAAGCATCAAATGAAGAACGTGGGCGGAAGACGAAATCAGTTCTCATCCCTCAGCTAAGTTAGTAGTAGTAGTCAACCACCGAAATGAAAGGTGAGCGACCATCCCGTGGTTTTTTAACCACTGAACTGAACAAACGTGAGATGTCCATAATAGATCATAATAGAAGTCCTAATGATAACTAGGAGAGTGACTCAAGTGTTCGTCACCTGAGAGTCACTGATCCTGGAGACCTGATTTTTTCGATCTGACGGCACCAGTTCCTCAACTCGAGGAGGAGATCAGAACAACCGTCGAAGTAGATAAACTCGGATGTTCCTGTCCGTTCTCCAGTCAAGTGATATCCCCCAACCAATCAGGAACACTGCCAGGACGCGCCCAGACATGAAAAAAGCACATGTGTGGAGAGTGACGCATCCACAAGGTCACCATCGATAAGACACGTCCAGGAAGTAGGTGAGTCGGACGATGTACGGAGCGAACAAGTGAACGATCATATTTGAACATTTAGTCATCCTATATATTTACACAGACGCTCTGTATGTTTTGTCCTGGAAATACAGTCGTGTCCCGAGTTCTCTGTTTTCTCCCTATCGCCTAGTCAGGTAGGCTCAGTGCAGGCGTAACCAATAGACGGCCACGCACGGTACAACAAACACTCACTTCCACGGGGTGGCTAGCTTACTTAGTTTACCTGATTCATGGTAGCTAAACAAATTTTTGGCCCAGGGTGATACTGACTGATAAGATAAGCCGTGGTTTGGTCAGTGAGTTCCATTCGTATTCTGATACTCTACAACTTTGCTTGGATAAGTAGCACATCTGTACTGACTGTCCACCAGGCGTTGTGGATTGTATTAGAAGCGAAACAAATGCCTTCGAAGTGACACACATGATTTCTCTCGCGTAACCTAATCACCAGGCTGTTTCGAGTACTTGGGGTCCCTATTGTCCTGTGGTTGGAAAAAAGAGAGATTCGCTAATCTCATCCGACTCGATAGATCATACTTCGCAATCAGCCAATCAATAGGCTCGCGTAAACGGAGGACGCTCATTGGTCGAAAGTAGCACGTCATCCAAACCGATCTTGCTGTCACAAATTCAATGACTTTTTTGAATCAAACTGCGCGATCGGATCGATGCTGTGGGTCAGAGCTGTTCAAGCTTTATGGTGAAGGGCACATGACTGTCAATAGCCTGATGCTGGAACGGCCTTGGGATTGGCCTAGACGGTCTGAGTTTGAGAGCCAGTGTTCAGTCATTTGAGCTACAAATAAGCGATCGCAGATGTCAGAAAATATACTCTCGTTTCGACCGAAGGAATTTCTTCCATACTCTCATGCATTCTTATTGAATATCCTCAACTTAGATTTCATCAAAAAACATTACAAATTCAAACCTCTCTGATTACGTTCTTTTTTCAGACAGCCGCGAAATGAACCAATCAACAAGTTGATCGTGCAGGAAGCAAGTAGTCCGCCTAAAAAAGCACCTACTTATTAAACAAGAATCAATAAACAGATTGATAATTTCTCTCTTGTACGGACGAACACGGAGACGTCAATTCTTGCTGTCTAATGAGTCTCACCAACTCGACAATTATGAACGTGCAACGTGGGGTAAAATTTGTCCCCGCTCATGCTTTCAATTTTTTTCTTACGTTCAGTTACTGTCACACGTATGTCAGTGGATTGCTTGGGGAAGAGACCAAAAAATAAACGATAATGCAGTCACTCTAGTTGAAGATCTTAAAGACTTTTAAACCTGGAATCTATAGTAAACGCAATATTTTTGCGTAAGCAGACATACAACCGCATTTAAATTTTTTAGGGGTCAGAACGATTCATTTTGTATCAGTCAGAACCAGAAAGAACAAAGAGTATAAAGTTGACCCCTGAACAGAGGAGTATATGAGCAGATGGAATGCTTTCCACTCCGAGCAACAAGAAAAGCCGACCGTTTTTGATGATCATCACTTGACCGAATTCCAAAGAACGATGTCTTAGAAAATAAAAAAGCCCAACGTTGTTCTTTTTGGGGAGAACATTATCGTAGCAAAATAAACTGGGCACAGAGAATTATGACCAGTGAGTTCATTCAAATTTGAATCCTTGTGGCTAGGTTACATTGAGTAACTCAACCTCACGTAATTTGGTATAAGCAGTCTTGATTGTGAGGTGGAGAGCATATCTCAGTTTGTTGTATTGGATGACAATAAGGGAGAGGAAATTTGAATACCCCAGTTGTTTTTTGGTTCCTTTTGGCTATCAGCATTGTATGTACTTTTATCCGACACAGTTTATCTCCCACGCGCGAGACAGCTTGAAATGGCTCAATGGTTGAAGCCGACTTACTCACCGGAAGGTCCGGGGTTCGAACCCTACACCCGCATCTCCACTGTCCCAGCCTAAGTTTAGGTAACCTGATAATATCTCAGCCCTCATGATTTCTTCGAATATCGTCGTAGCTAGGCATCTATATGGTGCTAATTAATTATCAGTTTAATTTAATTTAATTAGTATCTTAATTATTAATTTATTTTCATTATCTCTCTCAATATGGATCCGAGGCCGAAAGTACTCCGTAAGCAAGATGGTCAACCAAGAAATCGTAGCGTGATCAAAATACAAATCGATAAACAGTCAATTCAAGTCATTCGAATGCATCGCGTAACGCCCTAAGAGGATCTGTTTTCTTAGAATATAGGGTAACTAAAACGCTCAGCAATGAGAACAATCTTACGTGGAAAGCGATGTGAGGGTGACACATACCTATCCTGGTGATAAAGTTTACCGTGACCTAAACTTGCATCATATACTCGGTTCAGTCGATTAAACATGAACTCATGTAGCAAACCAACGCTGTATCTAAGCAAACGTAAGGCAAATAAGTGATCCGCACTTCTTCCAACTAAAGAGGGACCTGCTTTGAGAGAATTTCAACAGTTGGAAAGTCATCTTCTCAAGTTTACTTCACTGGTGTACTTGGAAATATAAAAAACTGAAAAAATACGCCTTGAAGCAGGGATGATACAGACGTACGTTGTTTTGGGGCTGTTTTTTCTATTTTATTTATCGACTGAAAATGGCCAGATATGAGTAACTCTCACGCCGAACAGCTCAATGTGTTCGCTGGTCTCTTACACGCGTTTCTAAGTTACGTCGTAGAAAACGATATTGGAAAAATATACACTTACAGATGTGAATAGTCATGTTTAATCAGTCAGCACAACAAACTTTAACCTGAAGGAAACTACTCACCACAAGGTTGCTGAAAACTCTTCGACAGCCCACGACCGGTTTTGCCCTTCTTGGGGCTCATCAGGTAGGGCAGTCTCCGAGTTTCCGTCAACCTTATGTTGTACTTGAACCTCGAATATCGTGCCAACTGAAACGTGAGGCGGCCTGTGTACAACACATTCAGTTTAGAATATCATAAGCGGGAGGTTCAGTTGAGTATCCCGTGAAAACCAAATCGATTTGCAAACGAGTGTATTTCTCGAAACTTTAAACCTGTTCATAATTTTACAAGTACATGTTTACGAAGGCCAATGTGAGACCGGAAAAGTAATGGAAACCTCGATCTACCGGAGGGTTACTGTAGTGGTCAGAATAAATACTACTATGCTCTAAGAAGCACCGTAATCAATACTGAATTTATACACGTAATGCGGTAGTTTGAAAACATCGCAAAAGAGAGATTCAGCTGGGTTCCAGGTGAATCACTGAGTTTTTGGCATCGTGCATTTCTCCCAGACATTTTTCAGAGTTGTATTCTGGGGTTCGAATTGTTTGCTACTGGTTCAACTCCTGATTGGTGATTCTTTGATTGATTTTGTTTATCTGTAGTGCTGATTGAAATCAATGAATCATGCTCACTGGTCTACAACTGTACGCTGTGAATTACTCGAATGGCTGCTGGGCAGATTTTGAATCGATTTTGATCATAAAGCCAAAATCACCTCTCACCACTACAGCATGCCCTAGTCTGATTCACGACTCGTTTGAACATTCTAAACACTTTAAACAGACAAATACAGCCAATTTCATATTGATTTTGTTTCCACGGGCCACTCATCAGGATCCCATTCGGATCTCGTTTTCATGATGGTCTGTCTCAATCGAATGCGCTGCACCAGGCGGCCTCATGTTTCCGTTGGTACGAATCTGGACACATCCATAAAGGAAACTACCCACGAGGCTGATTAACACTCTTCGACAGCCCACGATCGGTTTCGCCCTTCTTGGTTTCCTTTATGAAAAGATTCTTTGATACCTCTAGAAACACGGGGCGGCCTTTGTGAAACACATTCATCTGAAAGATATCATGAGCGAGCGATCAATTTGGGTCTCCCATGAAAACCGAATTAATTTGTAAATGAGTGTTTTTGTCGAAATCAGTCCAGTTTAGGTTCAAGTAGAACATAAGGTGAATGGAAACTCGAGGAGTGCGCTTAGCTAATGAGCCCAAATCGCAAGGGCGAAACCGGTCGTGGGATGTCAAGCGGTTTTCAACAAGCATGCGGGTGGTTTCCCTTAAGGAATAAACATTATTTAATTCATAAATCTCCCTCAAATTCATTAGCTGTCGTATTATTGTGTTGGGGTTACTGATCATCAAATTTGTAGAGTTTTTAAATTCTATCACTAAGTTGACCTTGAAATGACCTTGGCCCAAACTTCCGTGATCTGAATTGTCTGTCACCTACTATTCAAATCATACAATGGATTGTACGCAATTAACACATCTTTGTTTAATCTTAGACAGCATTTCAAGATAACTCAATCATTATCCATGCTTCATACTCGTATCTCAAAGTTGGAGATATTCACTGGTATCCGTGCGTGTGCATAGTCCTACAGTAAGCACAGAAAATCTGGCTAAAGCGGAACATCCACCACTGCGTTTGATTCTCAACCCTAGTGATCCAAATGGTCCCATTTTCTGTTTTATGTTCACACCTTTTCCCATTAGAATGACAGATTTTCGTTGCAATCCTCTCAGATAAAGTTTCATTCTGCCGCTAGCTCACGGTAATAAGACTCGGTTATCGTATCACACCGATTTCATACACAGCCTGCAACCGTTCGCTACTCTTTTTTAAGACTACGTTCTGCTGCAGGTTTCCAAACACACACCCTGTCGTTGAACTCAATTTACCATTAAACTGACAGCGTTGGCTGTGATTCCGAAAACTGGACTTTTTCTATCCACGAGGTGTTTTCGCCTTGCCTGGTTGCCACAGCTGTCCTAACACACGCCTCAGGTCATCAGAGGTGCAATTTTTCGGTCCGGCTACCTTTGTGTAATAACGGTATTTCTGACAGCTTAGTTCTCCGTCTGAGCCACCCAAGCTAGCGTTTCTGACAGCTTAGTTCTCCGTCTGAGCCTGCCAAGCTAGCTTTCACAACCAAGAAAGGCACATTAACACTCAAAACGAAGTCGAGAACGCTTGGACAATGCGCGGCGACAATCTGGAAATTCTGACGCCTTCTGAGTGCGCCACGGGCAACCGGCATTCGGCCACTGCTGGGTCATGATTGGTTGTTGGGTTCAGACTTTCAACCAATCAGATCTCGGCTTGATGCCGGACCGGCAAGTGTCCCGAATTTTTGACCAATTTCGTGTGGAGTAGACTTCCAAGCCGTAGCAGCACCTGGTTGCGAGCGGTAAAACGGCATCAGTGAGAAGTTCCGCCTAACACTTTGACTCAAGTTGTTATGGCTGTAGAAAACGTCAACTCTGTGGTGTTTAAATGTTTCTGAGTAGCGCTCACTTCAGGCGCGAAATACGGCTTTGTACTGCCCGATATCATTGCTAGTGAACATCCATACAGCCAAATTGATCACACTGTCATCAGTGACTAAAGTTGAGGCTCTACTGTCGACTTACCTGCGCACATATTGATTCTGTCCTTATGGGAACTCTAAAAAACCTCACGAAAGAACTACTCCTCTAAATATGGAGAATTTTTAGCTTGAAAGTTTGTCAAAGCAGCTCGTGTGAAGCGATGTATCCTCTGGAGACGTCATTCGTTCAGTTGGCCAAAAATTTAGTGTCCGGTGTATTCTCTTCGATTCTGAGCAAAAGGTCAACCAGACTTCAGCTCAACTAGAGTCTGTGAGCGTATGGAAGAACCTGGCGAATGTAAAGACTATAAATGGTGCGGGACGACCCACTGGTTGGGGCTCTAGCCTACAAACCAGGAAGTCCGTGGTTCGAACCCAACACCGGCATCTCGACTGCTCCTATCTGGGCTTGGGCAACCTGGCTTTATCACAACCCTCGTGCTTCATTTGGTGGCGACGCCGATCATTTTTCATAGTACTATTATTATTATTATTACTGCTATTATAAAGGGCTCCAGAAGGCTGCCAAGTTACAGGAAACGACCTTCGCAATCGCAGGCTTTCCGCGGTAAGAACACCGCTGCTGGCTCCGATAATCTAACGACGCATTACTTCATCCAAGCGCGAGAACATCCGCAGGGATTTCGACGAGGTTTTGGAATCCAGCAAACCCAAATTCATTTAAGTAGCTCCATCAACGAAGCCAAACAACAAACGAATTTGAACGCTTGTTCAACCTCAAAGATGAAGTGGTTGTTCATTTTATACGGGGCGACGATAAATTCATCAGCAAGGTTTTACTGTCAACCCTCGGGTTCTGTTCGATTTTGCCACCGATGTCATCTGAGCACGCACTATCTGAGTTATCGAACCAACTTACAATGTGAGTGGTCACCGGTCTGATATCCAGGCTCGACCCCCGCGTCCGACGGAAGGTGAAGAATACCACGGAAATTAGGGAACCGTTTTGTGTTCATATTCACTGAACGTCCGGACCTTCAAAAAACCCTGTGGTGGCTTGTAACAGCCTAGTTCTCGTTTGCTGGTAAACAACTTTGCAACGAACGGCGGTTTTTCCTCTTGCTAGTTTACCTCAACGATGAGGGTTGTTGGTTTGTCTAGACGGTCTGAATTTCATGCCTTCGAACATCAGAATATGTGGTGCGAATGCATTGATCGTCCACTAATCTTGGCAGCAGGGTCACCAAGTTGAAATTCTCTCTCGTTGAGCTGTAGCAACCTTCTGGTGCCTAGCTTCCGTGTCACCCGAAGGATACTGCCGGGTTGCACAAGCCTAGACAGAAGAAGTCGAGAGGCAGAGGCTGGGTTCGAACCATAGACCTTCCGGTTAGTACATTCGCGCTCTAACCACTTGATCCATCGCGCCCCGTGAGGCAATTAGTGCCCCAAATATCTAAGCATATACAGCATCCATCAGTTCGCGTCGCATCATAATTACATCATTTCAGTGAAGCCAACGAGACGAGTAAGTCATCAGCTTCACTTTATGGTCGCGAAAATTAGTCGCTCCGCTTCTGGATGCGCAGATTTCTTCCAATATTTGTCCATAGATGACCTTGTAGCGTAGCCCGCGCTTTGTATATTCGTAAGCAATTTGTTTCGGATGGGATTTGCGAGTTTAGACTACTATAATGGCAAATAAATCCGGTCTGGTGAAGGCAATTGGGACATGTACTATGCCCCCCCCCACAAACCTCGCCTACCAAGTTAGCTCCAAGTTTCTGAGAGCAACGTGTTTCTGGGCTGAAATGATTGAACTAATATTTTTGGGGTTGTCGCAATGTTTAGGCTAGGCCACATATCAGTTTCTTTCCACAGGATTGGATACCCTGTCCAGACTGACTAGTTAATGTCTACGTGTCGTTGTATGATGGGCTTCTGTTGGGTTGGATTCACAAAAGATGTCAAAACAGCCCCGCCTTGCCCAAACACGATGCGTTTGCTTCAAGACTGTTCACAACTGTTTTCAACTTTTTCCAGGGTGTTCCACAATAAATATCCATTGGATTTCTGTTTCTTAACCTTTGGTTGGGACACTTAATCATTGGACACTGCTGTCCAAGAAATACTACTAACAATAATATAGTAGTTTTGGTCGCTGTCGTCCAAACATACATTAGTAACTGGCGATCATGGACACCATGAATAACGCATTACGTCTTCATCACTCAACTCATCAACAGTTTGAGAAGTTGGACACAGCACTGAATAGTAAGGCTTTTAAGCTGGAATATTCGTTTGTGTGAGTGTGACGTACACCTAGCTGCATTGCTAGGTGGTTGAGATGGCATTAAGTAGTAAGTGCAATAAAGCGGTATGACAGGAAAGCAGTGGAGAGATCGATCGAAGTCCATTCTAAACGCACGGTGGTGCTTCAGGGCCTTTAAGGTATCTGACAGTTTTGGAGAGGGCCTTACATAATCCAGCTACGTGTTCGAAAAATGCAACAGAAAAGCTGAAACTTTATGATGAAGGGTCGAACATGTGATCGTACTGTGTCTGTCCGTGCTTGCCCCAGCATTCAATCTCTCTGACGATTTAATCACCTCTTGCGTGACTCCGTAAGTTTTGTGGTCCTGTTAACTGCTATCACAACGAACTTTGACAAATCAATGTCCGGAATGGAATTAACAGTTATATCTTTGTAATGTACTACTCATAAGGTTGTCAAAAATCCGTTGGCAGTTCGTAAGCCCACGTCGTTTCGCGATTTGAGGTTTGTATAATTTTATTATTGTGTAATTTTATTTATAATATCGCATTTGTAGATGAACCTCCATTTGAACGATTTTGCTTTTGGGCCCAATGGATTGCTGGAAAAATCTATACTTGACGAGTCTGAACGAGAAGGGCAAAGCTTGCCGTTGGCTGTCGAATGGGGTGTTCATCAAACTTGTGAGTAGTTTCTTTCAAGAAGAGATTCTTCCGTTTTCTACTTAACAGACGTGGTTTTGCTAAATCGGTGAAGCTTACTGCTGGAGTTTGGAGAACTGGGTTCTCTAAGTGTTTGTCAAGCGATCGATGTGACTTCGATCGGGCATCGTCCTGCTTCGGCTTTGTCACAGGACTTGGTTTACCTAAAAGCCATATTAATAATCTGCCTCTGAGTATCGATCAGTTTTCGACATTTCGTTCCACGGCTCCTGTGTGTTACATGGTTGCTCGCAATGCAGCTGACCCTACCGACTGACTTAACCTACAGATCAGTGTTCAGGTTGGTCAAATATATATTGATTTTTCTAACAAAGCCAAATATAGAACGGTTGGTTAGCTCACTTTAGCGCAACGGTGTCATAATTAGGAGGTTCATGAATGGATTAAATTATGCAGAGGTGACGTGTTAATCTGTTTATGCCAACAAATACGTATGATTGATTCCATTCTATAAATAACATAACCGCATAAGCGGAAACAACGGTGCAAAACTACTGTAACGTCACGGGAACGTTGTGCGCGCCTCGCAACAACAATGTGAACCTAAATCGTGTCGTCAGTTATGACATTCCACATTTGTTCGAAAGTTTAGAACCCTGAACTTGCTAAAACATTTCAGAATAAACGTATGCACAGTTCACCTTCGACTAAGTTTGAAACATGGCATTTATCTAACTAGATGTGCCGCTAAAGAGACCAAATCCAGGGCTACTGGTCCTGACTGATATAGCTGAGAGTTTGATTTAGAATACATATTGATTTTTTTTAAAATTGTCATCATCACGCCATAACAGCCCTTTGGTGCCTAGCTGCCATGCCACCCGAAGGAAACACGGGGTCTGGGATACCGCCAAGTTGCCCAAGCCTGGACAAAACTAGTCTAGATGCGAATGGCTGGATTCGAACCACAGATCTTCCGATCTAATCATCAAGCTATTCTGCTTGACTTGTGCTGCAAACACGGGAATTTAAACTGATCGATTTTCCGTAACATTGGAACGTCAAGTGAAATATTCCCTTGCCAACTAGTTGGAAACAAAACTTGGTGCTGCTAAGACGGAAACAAATACGACAGCGAAGCTGAAACGTCTCCAAAAAATCGTCAGAATAAATTTGATATTTTTTCCAGCTCAAACTTGAGAAATCGGAAGTAAATTTCACGAACAACCCTGGTTGGTTCTCAAGATTTTTATAAAGAAAGTCGCAATTTTGTTGTAAAGCCACAGAAAATCGGATTTAAATTAGTTCGAAAACTCTAAATGTGTGAAAATGTACTTCTAACGGAATTCGAAACGCTCTCAGTGATGGTCTGATCTCCAATCTCTCGCTTACCAACTTAGCTACAGCTAGCGCCTTCCCAGTGGTGCGTGCGCACTTCAGTTTCCCACAAATTTGTCGTTCGAAAGGTTGTTTAATCTACTGAAATAATGGTTGCTGAGTTAACTATCGGGCCTATGGTGATCCTTCTGACCATTGTACATTAGTACTTTCTTTATAACTTATCATTAATCAGATTGTACCACTTTCTATATCTCACTAAATCTCAGCTTATCCCTCTTCTCTTCATACGGCATAACTTTTGTTAAAATGAAAGTTATCCACTACAGGCCAGACACCTGGATAAAGTGAACACCCCATCACTTATCAAATGTGTACAATAAATACAGCTGAATCTGCGCCGATATAACACCGGTTTGGTTTGAGACAACCCCAAACTCCACTGAGATGATCCAATTGGATTTGAGTACACCTTTCCTTTCTCGTTGCGTCCCAAAGTTGGGAAGGGAAAAAAGTTTATGGGGCTACCCTAAACGGCTGAGATTGTTGGCTCACCAAATTTGCAAGAAATGAAATGTGACAGGCTGGTTTTTTCAGTTTCTCTGACTGTCAAGAACTGCGACTGATTTAAGCTTGAACTTGGCGTCTCCGGACGTATACTGCATTTCGACTCGTCGCTCTTGGGCTGGGTTTTACAGTAGATAAACAGTTTATCGCATCTATGTTAACGCGCTTCAAGTACCGTCACAATTTGTTGCTGTCAATCGATCAGAATAGCACTTTGAGGTGAACTGTGTACACTTTAGATTTGAGTGTTACACATGTAGTCAACCGCCATTCCCATGGTCCTTGCCACGGTCCACAAGTGTGACAGCACTCGAGATGGCTATGTAGAACGTACACTCACTTGAGCTGGAGAGCCAGACAGCATTGCCAATAAGTAGACGGCATGGTCGAGCCATACCGAAGCTCGACTGTGGATACCTGAAAGCAGTTGCTAGGGCGAGTGTGATGGTGGGCTTTTCTGAACCAAGACGGGTGGTGACAGACAGCCAGTACCATATCGATGTGATTGAAATGAGTCTTCCATGACCGGCTTGCTTGCCGCAGGGCATCGGTTTTCAGGTCGGTAAATTCTTTCTCAGATAGATCTGGAGTGTTGCGGATGCGACGGGTTTCCTACCTCAGCAAACCATTGAGCTGTGTTGGAGGAGGTCGGTGTTGCATCCACAGAATATCTACCACCTGGGATCTTGGCCCGTCGGGTTTAGGTTTTGGACAAGTTAGTATATTGTGACGGTCGAACACCGAGCACCGCTTCCTTTTGGTCACAGCACCTTAGGTATGAACACGTTGGCCGTGCCTCATTCAGCTTGAAGCACACAAACCTTGATAGCACATCGGAGGTTAGGTTGTGACAATAAGCTGGTCACTTAATTCACTGCACACCTTCATAACTACCCACTGATCTTCTCGGCCTGACAATCAGTCTTCACTTACCCCAGTCACGGACATGCTTTCACACCACAGCTCTAATCTCCTACTGCTTTTCAATTAATCTGAATTCGTTCTCGTTTTTTTTTAACCGTTGATTGTCGAACCTTGAAACAGTTGTTGGCGGTTGGGAGACTCGTGATCTATGCTACGTTGCGGTCTACCTTTTTTTATTTGATTGGTATCCCGATACGTGGTTCTGATTGCCTGCCTCTCTTTTCACATTGTGGTATGGTCTAACCCTCTCAATACTGATTGACTGGTTGCAATCTACACAAGGTCAAGGTAACTCATGAGTTAAGGCGCACAGTTACTGACCGAAAGTTCCGTGGTTCAAACCCAGCCTACGCATCTCAGCTGCTCCTGACTAGGCCTGAGCACCCTAGCCAGACAACCAGCCCTCATGCTTGCTTTGTGTGGCATGGGAAGCACACAAACCTTGATAGCACATCGGAGGTTAGGTTGTGACAATAAGCTGGTCACTTAATTCACTGCACACCTTCATAACTACCCACTGATCTTCTCGGCCTGACAATCAGTCTTCGCTTACCCCAGTCACGAACATGCTTTCACACCACAGCTCTAATCTCCTACTGCTTTTCAATTAATCTGAATTCGTTCTCGTTTTTTTTTGCAACCGTTGATTGTCGAACCTTGAAACAGTTGTTGGCGGTTGGGAGACTCGTGATCTATGCTACGTTGCGGTCTACCTTTTTTTATTTGATTGGTATCCCGATACGTGGTTCTGATTGCCTGCCTCTCTTTTCACATTGTGGTATGGTCTAACCCTCTCAATACTGATTGACTGGTTGCAATCTACACAAGGTCAAGGTAACTCATGAGTTAAGGCGCACAGTTACTGACCGAAAGTTCCGTGGTTCAAACCCAGCCTACGCATCTCAGCTGCTCCTGACTAGGCCTGAGCACCCTAGCCAGACAACCAGCCCTCATGCTTGCTTTGTGTGGCATGGCAGCTTGGCATCGAAAGAGCTCTCAATCCTTCTGCGTACCGTTGGAACTTTGGGCGAAGAACCAGAATTTATCGACCCATTTACTTAACTGGACACCTGCATAAGCGGTCACCTTCAATCAAAGCATGAGGCAAACAACGTTTCCAAAGTGGCGCCATTTATGGCGTCAAAAATGAATTCGACTAGAGTTTGCACAGTGTCTTATTCTGTAGTTCGAAACTGAGGACCTCAAAAGGTTCCAAGTGGTTTCGCACCCATTCCTCGGCAGTCTAGGAGTGCCTATCATGGCACAGCTTGTTCGCAATGAAATAGTGTTTGATGACAAATCAGTCACCAGTGCGTCGGACAATGCAGTACGGATGCGCAACCATTGAGAGAAGAAAGAAGAAAGAAGAAATTTTCGTGGGGTCAGGTTATGAAGGCTAGTGGGCATCTCCATGCCCTTCTAAATGGATCTACATGACTTGTCTGGGTCAGAAACACCAGGTTTCTCATTCCAGTGGCGATATTGTTGCCACTCACTGGTCGGATTACATAAATAAATTTTTTTGACTGTTGTAAGATGGATGGAGGTGTGTTTATCTGGCCTCTGTTCCAACGCTCAAGTGCCTTGTTTGTTTAATCGCCTTCCCTCGGGGCGTTTTTATGACTGACTCTCAGCCCCTCCAATTGGTTCACGCCCTCCCCAGGGCGCGTCTCCCTCATGGATGTGTAAAAGTTAGGCATCGCTGTCGGCGAAGAGGTAGAATCCTACTTAACGTCGTCCGGTTCACAGGGGCGTGATAAACCTTTCCTTGGACAATATATTTAGAAAAAAATCCGAAGTTCACACAGCGTTTGGAGTGCATTTACATACATTTTCGAATAAACCACTTAATGCTATTCGACTGAATCCATCCCATAGAGACGAACATAATGCAACTCCTATTGGCTTAAACCGAGGCACGTAACTCAGGGGACGTTCGTTATTGAGATCTGTTAGTGATTGGTCGTCTTTTTCAAATTCGAAATTTCAATCAGAGCTATTAAAGGCACATTCGTGCAAGAAGTCACTGACAAGCACTCAGTAGTATAGCATGATCAGTAAAAAACAACCCAAAATTGGCTGCTAACCGATAATCAAGTTTGCCTCATTTTTCAACGTCGCACTTCGCATCCTAGATATTACTTAGTTAACTACGGTGACCAAAAAATATACCTTAATTTCAGAGTTCCTTCTTCCTTTGCTTATAAGACGTCAAATGGAACTTTTAAGTAGTCTAGTGAGTAATATCTGACACCCAACTAAAATATCGTTGCAAACGTCCGAATTTATTGACAAAAGAAAGAAGTGCTGAGAAGTAGGAGCTCATTTGAAATTAGGAGGTCTGCCCCATGTTAACTAGACAGTAGTGGTAAGGTTATCGATTTGAATTCAAATTTGTTCTGTCAATCGATCAGCTGGAAGTCGTTCAACCATGTCAAAGCGTATGGTCATTTCCACGGCGTTCTCGACTTGTTTTGAGTTGTACGTCATCCATTATGTAATAAACTAATAGAATTTCTTGAGAAGTGGCGTTCTGGTTTCTCTGGAAAGTAGAACGGTCCTTAGAATCCAGGAACTAACTTGGGGTTGGTTCGAAACTCGACGAGTCTTTCCTAATTGAACTACTCCGTCTGGTTCAAGACGGACAAAAATTATCCAAATGTGTATGGCCGAACAGAACAGTTTTCCGAAATGTACGCGTCAGTTCTGCTTCCGCCAAACAAATTTCACTACAATCAGTCAGATTTGCGTGGTCTGATTAGTCCGGAAAAATTCAGCGCGATTAGGGCGTTCGATTTATGGCAAGAACGCGATTCTCAAATGAGAAAAAACTCACAAAAATTGAATTACGCTTTACGGATTGATGGGGAGGAACCAGGCGAGAGTTTGTATGCACAATGACTGAGGCACTGGCGTCTTAGTTGACGATTTTTACGTTTAAGTTGGAAGTGATAACGTTAAGCTGTGATGAGAAAACTCAGTTGATGAGTTGACGGACATAAGTAACTTCCCTACTAACAGCCCGGGAACCTTTTCTTGGGTGTGGTTGCTTGAGCATGTGGAAGGCCCTGCCAACTGAGGGTTTTCGAAATTTTTACAAAAAGAACCAGAAGCAATATAGAATTGATAATAAGTCTGCCTTTCGGTATAGCGAAACGGCTAGTTACTCTGCGACAATTTTGACAACAGTGTCGTGAAATTTGGTTCAGCGAAATTCTTAGCCGCGCAGTCACGACAGGATACACGTTTGGTACAACCCCCCGCCTGTGGTTATCAGTTTGACATAATAGAAAAAACATCAAACAAGTTGTAAGGGAATTCAACCTAACCACCCCCCCCCCTAAGCATACAACAGGAAGTAAGTGTCTCAACCGGAGAAAAGAGAGAGGAATTTCCAGACAGGATAATGCTGCCTTTGGATAACCAAAACGTGACTGAAGATTAAAAGTGCGTGGAAGTGGCCGGGATGTCAAGAGTCTACCAACAAGAAGCCCTCCGAAGAGGGAGCACACACACCATTTACCCATTGTTTTCTTGTTGTTGGAGAACGAATGCATTGTGGGCAACAGCTTCCATGTGAACCATCTACATAATTAGATTAATTTATTTTAGCAAAAAGAACGAATGTGGTCTATTGGAATCGAGTTGGTAAGTAGGTCCTCACCGACAAGAATAAGAGAAAATCGGACGTGAGACTTGTTCATCAGTTTTCTCCCTTGTTTTTGTTTAGTTATGGCAACAAAAGCCTGGTTCAGCCCTTGTGTATGAGCGTTTTTTTTAGGTGCAAACGACTTTCCCCCAATAATAACGAATCAAAGCAGAATGGGAACCCTGTGCCATTTTGCCTTGATCAACGCGAGAGGCTAGACTCCGTCTGGCCAACTCCCAAACTCAAGCAAATAAACTTGAGTTGGTTTTTGATTTAGTCACTCTAAGACCTTCCGGATTTACTCGTGTAACGGTGATACTACTGATGGGGAGGTATGTAAGTAGCATGTTTTCTTCTTGTAAATTCGCTTTACGTCTCTTGAAAAGTGAGATCTATTACGGAATTCGCGGAGTCGCTCTGTAGCATTTGCTTGCAATTGATTACCAGTCAATGAATATCCAGGAAAGCTCAGGAAGACGCGTTCAAAGACCGTGTTGTGAACAAGATGCATATGAGAGTTTTGCTCTCCTGTCCAATAGTTTGTAACTGTTCAGTTGGTGTTTGCCTAATAAACAACTCCAAAGCGAAGGCCTTCTTCGTTTCACTGGTAGTAAGCGAAATGAGTCTGACTGACGGAAGTAAAAAGTTAGCGTTTCTAATAAGAGCGACTGTGGTTGCTGGGTTCTGAAGGCCAATCTATTCGTTGCCGATGGTCTAGACGTAATACACTACTCATGTGGTTGCTGAAAACTCTTTGACAGCTCATAATCGCTTCCGGCCTTTCCCTTTGGAGTTTTGTGGAGTTTCTTTATACTTGATTGCGTTAGTGTCACCTGTGGTTTCTCTTGTTCACTTCTGTAGTCTCTGCACGTCCATGGTTATTCAGCAGGGCAATTCCTGAGGTCTAAAAACCGTCAGGACGCGCCCAGACATGGAAAAGTGCATGTGCAGAGACTGACGCATCCCCAAGGTCACCATCGGCAAGACATGTCCGGAAAGTCGGTCAGTTGGCGGCTCGCACCAAACACGGCTTAGCAACACACGACCAGCGGAGTGGGGCTGAAATTGTTCACGACCGGAACGCCGCCATTGGCCATACAGAACGAACAAGTGAACGACCATATTTGGCCACTTAGTCATCCTATATATTTACGTAGATGCTCTGTATGTTTTGTCCTGACAATACAACGTAGTCTGGCAGGCTGAGTGCAGGCGTAACCAATAGACGGCCACCCAAGATACAACAAAAACACGGACTAAATTTGCCACCGACCCGTTCACCTCGGATATCGTTTTCCTGGTACCTTTGGGCCGAGTCACAAGGAGTTCGGAGATTAGACGCTGGTGGAGTAGAACTCAGCTCCATCAATTTCATGTGAACACTCGTCACTCCATTGCCCACTAGCCTTTCTGGTATGTCAGTGAAAACTCGAAGCACGCATCACGTGTTATTCTAAGCTTCTGACCACTGTGTCAGAGTAGTAACCTAGTATGATACGTGAATGAGACTTCACTCGAACACGAGGGTCTCTCCGACGAGAGAGCGAACTCTTTCTTCGTTCAGATACTATGCTCACCCTAAGCCGTTTCACTGTAAATTTTTGTGTTAATCTCATATTTATGTGAGGTTATGTAACTCGAACTAGAATGGCACTTCCACCTCAGCTGCCGGTAGAAATACGACGTTCTGCTGTTTGAAATACGTCAAATTAGCGTCAAAAGCTGACCTAGGCTGTTGTTGCTAGTCACGTGGTTAAAATCACTCCACTATACTCGGTACCGCTGGTCAGACTCTATCAGTTCGATATATCCATGCCTATCGATGGTTATTTTGAAAAGGCGTTATTGATTTATGGATTGCATTGATTTCTTTACCCTTGGTTGTCCGACTCCACTAATCGCTGATTAAATCAACACCCGTGCGGTGGCAGAACAGATAGCGACAAGGGAAACAGACGAGAGAGAGAGAGCGCGCAATGAGAGGTTCATCCTTCCAGAGAGAGTAAGATGACAGATAAAACACACGAAGCGCATTTTGAAACGCTGTCAGTAACAGGTCAGGAATTCAAATTCAATTGATCACGACCTGCAAAGTGTCACACGAAGCATTCGTCTGAAGATGAATCTGGGACCTCCAACCTTGAATTCAAAAACTCCGGCTAGTTCATTCTGGTCAGTGTGAACATTGTACAGTTCCTGAACACAATTAGGTATCCGTTCGAACAATGTGGAGTGATCCCTAAAGCGCCTAAATGTCATCACCGTGATTTTGATAACGATACACTACATCAAGCCGTTGATCGTTTCGTATGATTACGTAGCTGAGTAAAAGATATCGATGGGCGTGTCACCTTCCCCACCGGAGGTTCATACCCTTCTGCGTATGGGAGTAATTCGCTTTGGTTTTGAATACGTTGTTTGTGGTCAAATTGATGGCGTTGATATGGGTGTCCTCTGAATTCTACGCCCGTATATTCCCATTTATATGCATATTATATGTGGTCGGAGCTCGGAAGGTCTGTAGTTCGAACCCGACCTCAGCATCTCGACTTCCCTTCCCTGGGCTTGGGCAATCTGGCAGTATCCCAGCCCTCGTGCTCCCTCCTGGTGGCATGGCAGCTAGGCACCGAAAGGGTGTGTATATATCTACATATATAACTTGGGGACTGCGCTCACCTGATGAGCCCCAAGAAGTGCGAAGCCTACTGTGGGCTGTGGAGGAATTTTCAGCAATTTTATGAGTAGTATATCGCTTTTTGGCCTTCCTAACGATATTCACGCCAGTTTGTGTCTTAAGAGAGGTTGTCAAACAATAGTCTGATCAAAAGAAGTCGGGGTAACACAATAATCGGCAAGAAGCCACGCAGCCAGTTCGTTCTCACGTTTTTCACATCTGTACCAATAACTCGGGAAAGTTAAGTCTGTCTCATGCACCTGCTCCAAGTTACATCTATCACCTGTCAAAACGTTCAGGTAGCGTAATTAAGTGACCTTATATGTGACTTGTTACTCGCTAGTTACTTCCACGGTTCTCCGTGATAACCTTATCTGTCGTTCATCTTTGCAAAGCGTGATCGAAGCAAACTACTTAACGGATTTCAAAATTTGAAACAGTGACAACCGTTTATCGATTTCATCACAATTGTGGAAAGACAAGATTGATCAGCCGTTCAGGTAAAACACATTTATTTATGGATGGAATGCTCAGTAAATCAACTTTTAAAGTTTAAACCAGTGGCTTGCAACTGTTGCTTAGACAAGACTATAGTTTGCTGCACAAAGAAGAGTCCTGGAAACAAATTCTACTGGAGGATGGCTCTCTGGAGCGTTCTGTTCAAACGCACTGCCTGCACAACGTTTCATCAATGGAGGGAGACAGCTCGGTGCTCTGGCCCGACCTGAACAGAGAACCACATACTGGTTTTTCTTTCAGTTATCCAAGGCAGATCACCGTGCTTTCAGACCAGCCTATTCTGACTGAATTGGAATTCAAACTGTCTGATTTGATCGATAATCGAATATGTTCACATATATATGTGGCCCCAGCTTCACACGATCAAATGGAAAACGAGGTAATCACAGCCAAGAAATACGAGTGTGCGCACTCACCTTGAGTAACAATTGTATGAATGTATATCGTCGAGCGTTTATTATATGTGCATCTGAAAACGTGCATGGTTGACTTTGACGGCAACGAACATTGGCATGCAGACACGTGACTTCTTTCTATTGCTCAATCAATTTAATGCAAATTGCTGATGTGGTGCGGTCAAACCAATCATGAGTCGTGCACAAGATATACGCGCCCGCCCGCCCGCACACACACCAATAAGAAACTGTGCACTTTGCAGTGAAACAGCAATCAATCGATCTGTGAAGGCACACTCAAAACTGAGTCAGATCAATCTGTGCCATTCACAAAAGGTCGCCACAGGTCAACTGTGTGATCAGTCGCGACAAAATGAGTATTTACGAGTAAATCAAATTAACCGCGCAGTCAAGATCGGCAGCTACTTGGATGATGCAAGTTTGTCTCATCTGCTGTCTAGCTTTCGTTGACCACTTCAGACGCGTCCACGTGGTAAAACTTAGTGAAGCCGGAAATCGAACGGTCTGGTCGTAACGCGGCGAAATACTGGGCCCACCCTTGTCTGTCGTAACAGTGCCAAAAGAACGCCTCTATCGTGGGGGCTTAGTGTTCATCTACCCCCCCCCCTCAGGCGTAAGACACAAAGTAAGCATTTAAACCATGTCACGGCAACCAAATCAGCTGCTTTAGGAGTAAGAAGAAGTCCCGTTGCAAACGACAGAAGCGGAAAAGTACTTTTGAAGGTTAAATGAAGTCGCATATCTGTCGCGATTATCGCGGGAAAAATTCGGAGGTCTCACTGGTGGAACTGCTGTGTGCCAGTTTTCATTCACAAGATGAGGGGAAAGTTCATCTGGGAGGTAGTAACCCAAAGGGCCAACAAATATACGGTCACTTGATGTCGTTTCCCTGATTGAACAATCATCATCATCAGCACTGATGGCAACAACAGATCTTCACTGGTGTACAACCATGTCAAATTACGTGGAAAAAGGCATTATAGTGAGAAAAAGGTAGATAACAAGTATTCGAAAAGCCTACACATCCAGCAATAGAAACCGACAGGAACAACGCCAACATATCGTTCGGTGCCTCCAGCCAAGAATGAAGAGGGTCGCGTGGCCCCCAGCTTGGCTGGAAATTTTTCGAAATATCCTTCGTTTCGTTGTACTATGTAAAATTCTGACCCATTCTGCGTTCCCGCCACTCCGAACTAGGCGCGCAAACAGCTGTCATCTCGGCAGGTGGTAACTTTTCATATGCAACACGTGGCACAGCCAATATAGTTTTTGTAATACTGAATTCACTCAATGGGGAAAGTACCCGCTGCTTCATCAAAACCCCGCCTCCTGATCATGTCACTGCGAATTTGATGGTTCCAATCGATCCCACCTATAATCGAGACATCGGTGGTCAGACACCTGAGGATATCTCACAGGCGAAGTCTCTCAGCCGTACTGCGTTCCATTGTGAGTCGTAATGCTATTTGGCGGATACATCTGGAATAGTCAGTTGGTCGGGCCAATCGGCTTTTTCGACTAGTTCAAGGTCGATTAGTTTTAAACTGGCTCAGACACGCAATCACAAGAAGCTCAGGTTGAAAGTTTGAAGCGGGGACAACAACTAACCGATGATTGTTCTAGAGAAATACACTCATTTGCAAATCAATTTGGCTTTCACGAGAGACTCGAGGGACAGAAACTCGGGGACTGCGCCTACCTGATGAGCCCCAAGAAGGGTGAAACCGGTCGTGGGCCGTCGAAGAGTTTTCAGCAACCTTGTGAGTAGTTTCCTCTATGAAAATATACTGCGATATCTCAAATATCTGTCAACTGAATCATGAGGTGGCCTGTGTGCAGCACATTCAATTATAGAATATCATAAACGAGAGATTTAGTCGAGTCTCTCGTGAGAACCAAACTGATTTGCAAATGGTTGTATTTCTCGAAAACAGTTCAATTTGGGTTCAAGTAGAACATAAGGTTGACGGGAACTCGGGGACTGCGCCTACCTGATGAGCCCGAACTGGAAGGGCGAAACCGGTTGTGCGCTGTCGAACAGTTTTCAGCAACTTTGTGGTGAGTGGTTTCCTTTATGAAAATAACTGATGGTTGCTTTCATGGTGTTTTGGCTCGATGAATGTGACAAAAGCAGGGGAAGACTTGCTCACGATCAGAATTAATCCCTGATTCAGAAAGACCTTGCTTCAACGAAGGTTCCCATTTGGATAATGCACGTACAGCTTCGCCATTCATCAGGTGAAACAAGCGGAAGACGCGTAAGGTGATGTGGCCTGGACCATGCGGCATTCACGACAAGAAAACCTACGACCCTTGAGGTAAATTTCTGAGGTAAATTTCCAGTCGGAAAAGACTCCCAGATCTCCTCCTATTCGGGAGGTCTGGTAAATTTCTGTTCTTCCAGTGGGCTCAATCTATGCTGAAAAGCCTAGAATGATTGTGCATCTGTTTATCCACATTGGGAACCCACAGAAGCACGCTTCGAACCCCTCGGTTGGTGGCTTGAACAATTGACCGAGCGACTGATCAGCAATGTGATCACCTCTCATTTAGACAGGACGTAGCGCCACTCATCATTTGATCGCGAAAACCCCATCACGTGGTCACGAGTATTCACGCGTTCCTGATGATGACTTTTTTGGAAAAAGTCTCACTGATCTCGTGAAAGCACTGTTCCCCCGTAGCTACTTATTAAGTGTCAGTAACAAGAAGAGATTTGGCAATTTTTAATTCCCACTCCCCCCTCAAAAAAAACTGCTGAGCTGTGGTTGGCTCTGAACTGGACATTTCACAGAAACCGACTGTAATACTGAGAACGTTATGGACATTTGAAAATTTAGTTAAATGATTTTGGGAGAACTAATGAGTTTCCAAACTTCTCCGCTTTCACGACAGTGAAAAAACCCTACGGAAGCTCAGTGGGGGCGTTCCCGACCTTCAGTGCACTCAGGATGCCAAAGTGGTGGCCTAGAAAATTTATTTGCTCATAATTAATCAGTTATCTGTTCACATGGAACGTCTGCATCAAGTCCCAATTGGGACCCTACAGATCGATTCTAACAACCTATTTCAGCACAACTAATCCACTGTTTGGAGTTCGGGATACGTGGCTGATGAATTTTTACAGATGTTCTCAAAACAAAGAAACGCAACGGCTCATTCAAGTCTGTGTTTACGCATCAGGATTGCATTTTCACTCTACCTATGCAGGTATCCCACTCAGCAGCTTATTGGGCGGTCCCCATGAGGAACCCTTGATATCCTACCCAGAACCGTTATGTCACAGAAATCTAGAAATGTCCTCAAATGACCGAATATGGTGCAGACAACCCTTGCTTAAACATATTCATCTTTTCGTTCGAGTAGACAGGACCGTTAACTGACATTTTAGCGGCCCGAGTTCGAATCTCACGTGGCCGCCGATCCCTGCCTCACTTATGTCCCCATAAGTCGTTTCCTAGAAACGTTCACTAATGTTTAAGTAATGGGTGACCAGTCTACCTAACCTACAACTGAGTGTGGCTCACGTAGGAACTAGCAAACCCTGAATCTTGAGCGGCTTCAGTTGGTGCGTCGACAAAGCGCACATCCTAGTGTACATCAGGTCCTTCACACCATTTGCAGAGACAATACAACTAGCTACCCACGATGACTTTGATCACGGGATCACGCGTCGGAAGACGCGCTTCTGATGTGACTGAAAATTTTACGATGTAAAAAATCGGTCACCCGTTGGCTATTCTCCGTACTACTTTCATTTTCCGAGTATTATACAGCTTCCTAATGGCCAAATCACCTGAAACACTTTCTTTAAATTCTTTCGACAAAACGGCAGTCTTCAGTTTCAGAGAGGTTTGGTATCCAGTCGGTGGATTTATTGCTGGGCAACGTTTTGCCTTTAACACAAAAGTTTCGTCAGGCAAAGTGAGTAAGAAAGTAGGTTTATTGGGTTTTGAGGCAGTCAGAGAACCGGTCCGTAAGATTTTTCTATGACTAGTCGAGTTGAACAGTGCTGGGTTTTTAGTCTGATGCTCCTGTTTGTTGGTTAGTGGGGATGATCAAGATTTGCGATAGCTTAGTTAAGTTGGCATGGAGCTAGAGTCCACATCGGGTACACTAGCTTTCCTTGACTGCATGACACAAAAGAGTGGTGGGAAATTAAAAATCACTGTATACCGGAAATCAAAAGATAGTGGTGCGGTCTTAGACTACTCGTCTGCACATCCAAAAGCAGTAGATGCTAGCATAGCTTCAGCGATGTTTGGGAGAGTGAGAGCACTGTGTACAGAGGAGGTCGACCGAAGAGCAGCACAACTTGAGGTAAAAAAGCGACCTCAAGATAGCGGATACCAAGTGGGTTTAACTAAGCGGCAACTAAGACGGGTATTGGTGCCAACACCAAGGCTTAACAAGGAGTGGATAGGAACAGCGGCTATTCCATACAAAACAGGGATATCTGAAGTCATTAAAAGGGTACTGAATACGACTAACATTAGAGTAGCTTTCCAGAAGGGCAAAACTTTACTCTCGGTGTTGGTGAATTTGAAGGATCACCTTCCGGTTGATAGGACCAGGCACTGTGTATACAAAATAAAATAAAACGACTGTACGAAGGTTTATATAGGTCAGACAGCCAGGGAATTGCACACCAGAATCGGTGAGTATAGACAACCGAGAAACGCAGAGGAATACCAGGCGTTGGTCAAAGATTTAGCAATGGCAGGGCATGCTCTAGACACCGGGCATAAGATAGATTTAGAAAATGTGGACATCCTGAGACTGGGTTTGAGATCCACACCACAGCGACTGGTGGCCGAGGCTGTGGAAATCGCCAAGCATCCGAGTGTGAATAGAATAGAGGGGGTAGAACTTGCAAACGTGTGGAGATGTGCAGTTATCAGAGAAACTCACCTGGAAATCAGCTGAATCTCTTGTTTGTACTGTCGACGGATTATCAGCAACCTTATGGGTAGTACATTACAAAGCTTTACATGTATCGCGATATCTCGAATATCGTAGCGACTGAAACATGAGGCGGCCTGGTGCAGCATATTCAGTTGCTTGAGAACATCACAAACGAGAGATTCAGCT
>NW_008751706.1:425389-434100 GCF_000715545.1 Opisthorchis viverrini
TTGGAGGCGGTATGAGATGTGAGACACAGCAGGTTTTTCTTCAAGCGACACTCGTGCACACTCCAATTCTTGCTCTTAATTCCACCAAATTCTTCCGTTTATTTTCATGATATACGTGAGCCTTGATCGTTTCCCAAAACCAATAATCCAGAGATGTGAGATCAGGTGACATTGCAGGCCAAACGTTTGGAAATCCACGAGCAATGACTCTCTCGTCAGAAAATTGCTCTCGGAGGTGAGTACTCACTTGGTTTGAGTTGTGGGGTGGAGCAACATCTTGTTGAAAGACTATCGATGACTTCCTGTCCTGCTTGAGTCGCGGGATAACATGCATCTGCAGCATATGGAGGTTACTGTCGCCGGAAACCGTAACATCAAAGAAGAAGGGACGCAGGAGACACTTTGGGGAGAATCCCATCCACACACGGAGTTGAGGAGAATGGGTACTCTACTCGTGGGGAGCTTCACGGGACTTTATCACGCAATCGTGCTTGTTGCTTATGCCATCCACAGAAAAATTTGCTTCATCGTAAAATGTTAGACTTTCTCCCTTTGCCAGGAAAATTCAACACAGATCCAGTGGACTCAAATTCCGCAACAAAGCGTGTAATGGTCGACACGGTGAAAAGATCTTTGATGAGACCATGTTTGGTTTTGTAACCACGAAGTGCAGCGGTGGCGCTTTCACCAAGGGAATAATAGAGTTTCACAATTTCAATGTGCGTAGTGACATCCATCGTATATAAAAAAGAATGTCAGCGCTTGCACGCTAAACCTCCTTTATGTGGCTACTAAAAATGAAAAAAAACCATGAAATCTTTTTGAGTGTCTACGTTTTCTTACCCAATCAAATTTTGCGTTTATTATGAGACACCGTGTAGGTAGGTATACTCAGCAACTAGTTTTACTGGTTGGCCGATGTTTCCGTCCAATCTTGAGCAAAAACATTGCATTCTGATGTTGAAAAGTGTCCTGGAAGATGGCTGTTCGACAGACCAATTATCAAGCAAATTTCCTACTTTGATTGGGAGCAAACAGAATGCCATTTTCGGTGTATTCGAATTTAGTAGTCCCCTGCGAGGAGTAAGTTGAATCCAGAGGTCGCTGACTTCTGAAGTGATTCCTGCAAGGCATTTTGATTAAGAAGGTGGGAGAGTTGGCGATGCAGGGAAGTAGTGTTTTACATCGTTTGGCCATTCTAGACCTTTTGTTGACCTTTTAAACGGGTGCCGATGTCTCTATTGATGAGAGAAATGAACTGAGGCTTTCAACGATACATCATTTATCTACGCAGCGTCAGAAGGCCCAGCGGTCGACAGAATCAAAAGTTGTTCAAAGCAAAGAAGATGGTGATTTTCGGTCAAGTGTGTGTGTAGTTTTGTTCCAGGAGTTGTCAGAAACTGAAAACACGGTTAATACTCAGCGAAATTAGTGAAATACACTCATTTGCAAACTAATCTGGTATTTCAGGAGCCTCATCTGGAACCCAGCTGAATCTCTCGTTTGTGATGTTTTCAGGCAACTGAATGTGCTGCATGAGACCGCTTCATGTGTCAGTCGCTAATAATTGGTTGTTGGCCTGTCCGCCAAGCTTAGCAGTTGGACTGCAAACGTCCAGACCCGAATCGAGGAGATATTGTCGGTGCAGGGTTGTGTGGGTGAATTCTTCATGCGGTTATGCAATATCCACGTGTGGCTTTTAGTAAGCTGATTTGGCAACTCAGAATCTGAGTTGGTTTGTGGTCTCATTTAATGGTTGGTTCCCTTAATGTCTTCAGTTCGATAGTTTTGATTCTTCGTTATAACTAGTCCGTTTCCTTCTTTCTCTATGGTCTGGTTTTCGTCCATTCGATTGGTTGGTGACTAAACTTCTATTTTTGGTAGGTTTTCTTTTGACCTGATCGTTCCGTTGGTTACTGTCATGTCTATTGATTCTCCACGTGCTTCAGGATATAGTAAATGCGCAACTCTTTTGGTTCCGTGGACTGAAAGACCTGATCTTTGTTTGTTGATTAGTTTCTGTGTGACAGACCGCGCCTCAGCAAGCTCTTCTTACATTTCAGTTCCTGCTGGAGCAATTGTTTGAACGCTATCCCGAACGAAATGTCTTCGTGAACTGGACAAATGACATCGCACCATTTCTTCTGCCGATGAGCTTTTGTTCGGTTATTCTGGCGGCCAACTTGCTCCCACCCTGATCAAAATAGTGTTTGACTCTATCGTTGCATGGAAGTATGTACATGACTTTTGTCATGTTCATTACATCCATTGTTTCCTTAGTTCCACACGATTTCTCTTGAAGATGTTTCCAGCCTTCAAGACGATTGTTATTCTATGTCGTCTTAAATTTATTTCGGTCATTTCGGTGATCTTTTCGATATACCGAAGCACAATTCTTTTCCGCTCTGGCTGTGCAGAAAAACGTCTCTTTCGAAACATCACCAACATGGTTAATGCCTCCCCAAATGTTATGGACCACAGTTTTCTTAATGCTTTCTTAATACCGTGAACTCGAGCCTGGATTGCCGCTTACTAGCCTGATGCGCTTAGCCAAACCAGAAAAAAGCCAATGAACGTGCGACTCAGCTGATCGATTGAACGCTGACGCGTACAGGCGTGTCACGTGCAGCCGAAAACGGGCTGTTTATGAAGCTCACATGGAAAGTTCTAGTTAGGCCAAAAAGTGATGCTGTTTCTGATCTACACGGATTTGTCGTCCCCTCTCTTCACATAACTGGCTGTTAGAATATCCGGTGCGACAGCAATAAAGTTGATGCACCTGTGGTTTCTACACTCATTCCTGTGTCGTATTTGTAGCTAACAACAACAGTTGATGATCGTGTTTACACCGGGACCTAGCGAACTTGTCATATACGGAACTTCAATCTTGTGACCACACTCCCGGGCGCATGGCCACTCTCTTTGTGTAGTAACGGTATTTTTCTGGGCTTAGTTCTCGGTCTGAGGCTCCCAAGCTAGCGTTTACGTCAAAACAACCGCCAAAGGTGCACAAGGTATATTAACGCCTAAAACGAAGTCAGGAACAGTTGTACAGTACTTCATATATATAGCGTAGGCAGCAATAACTTTCTGGACGCGGCACTGGCAACCGGTATTCGGCCAATAGTGGGTGATGATTGGCTGTTGGTTCCAGACTTACGACCAATCAGATCTCGGCTTGATGCCGGACCGGCAAGCGTCCCGAAATTTTGGCCAATCTTGCGTGGGATGGACTTCTCGGTCGTAGCAGCACCTGACTGCGAGCGGTAAAGCGGGATCCGTGTGGAATTCCGCTTAACACCTTGAACAAGACCGGCGAGACAATCTTGATCAGATCTTTCGCTTTATTTTAAAGACTCCAGTATCTCACGGAACTTTTCTCCGGTTACAAACAACCTGTTGCGGGAGTGGAAGGACTACTGGACAGATTAACTTTGCAAACGGAGCTTTTGTGAATGGATGACAGACCTGCCTTCATCTAGGATGATTACACTTACCGTAGATTTTTTCAACTGATCTTCCAACCACATTCCGGCGACGATCCCGTGGGCTACAGACAACCCTTCCCCAAAGCTTACTTTTCAAGAAGTTGCATTAACCTGAAAAAAGCGATGAGGTTCCATTTGATTCTTCAAAGGAGTGTGGGGTGGTGTTCGATCGATAATCATTTTTTTATGATTTTGTAAAAACGAAATACCGATGACAAAAAGAGTTTCTGTTCGGTTGACCAGACTACTCAGCGGTAGCAGCTGCAATCTGGTTCTCACACTAAGAGCAGGTAGGTGCCAAGAGAAGCCAGCGATCTTGAGGAGAAGACGTCACTCTTGACTACTGAATCCGTGCGTTGTGCTAGCGAGGGCACGATGGATGAGGGTCTCGCTGAGGGCATGAATCAACCCAAACCTCCGGAACAGGGCTGAACCCTATCTAACGCGTACACAGTTTGGGCGGTAACAGTTTTTCTGCATGCCTAGTAAATAATGGGACGACCAACTCCAAACGTAACTGGACTACACAATTGTCAATGGAATGACCGTTTTCGTTGAGACAAATTTTATTGGTTGTTCCTCACTTGACAGATGAGTTCCATTTTTAGCATCACTTTTTGGCCCACCTAGAACTTTCCACGTGGGCTTTATAAACAGCCCGTTTTCGGCTGCACATGACACGCCTGTACGTGTCATTGTTCAATAGATCAGCTGACTCGCACGTTCATTGGCCCTCTGGTTTGGCCAATCGCATCCGGCTATCAAGTGGCTATCCAGACTCAGGTTCATGGTATTAAGAAGACATCAGGAAAACTGTGAATCACAACAGTAAGCATAACAGAAATGAAAAAAATCAGATTATGCGTATACACGGAGCAAACAGAATGTACACGCTTTACTCAGCATTCTTTTGGTTGCTCTATGTAGCGGACAAACGCTAGCAAAAAGATTACTTCCGTTGGGCCACTCTGTCCTCTGTTTTGATACACTCATTGGGGGAGGATGAATTTCACTCCGACACCCCAACAATAAAAAGTACAGAAAGTGAGAGCACGTACAAAAAATTTTCGAGAGGAAACTGTTTACCCCGTAATATTTTCTACACAGCACTTAATACAAGGTTAATTGAGTCGACTCTTTGGATGCCGGACCCCAATAAGGACCAATTTCTATCCCACTTAATTCCGTATGACTGGATAGAAAGCATAGTTTCACACAGATTCAGCAATAAGGACAAGAAAGTCCAATAAAGCGGATATTACAGCACTTTATTACCATGTTGGTCGACGCAGTTTGCCACTTGCAGACTTTAAAAAATGTCCATCCACCAAGTGCATTCTAATCATTTTCGAAACTGCCTTGTGAATCTCCCGACAGGTTTCGAATGACAGTTCTAGTTGATATTTTCAGAGAATTTTTAGAATGCGCAATGAAAATAGATCTTGCACCGGCTGGGATCGAGTCACGTGATTGTCAAAAGGACAATGTCTGGCTGGTTTCTTTCTGGTCCTACAGATTTAGCAGAATATCTAAAGTGAAGTGAACTGCTGGAAACTACACGTGATGTGAAAACAGCCGGCTTGGTTCCGTACTGTTCTTTAGTTCAGTTGGTTAGAGCCTGAAAAATTCACATTTCGAGTCTAGACTCCGTAATCACGGCCAGTATTGTCGCCAAAACCAGTCACGTGAGCGACATGCGAGCGTAGGTCACACTGCTTCCGGTCATTATCTGGATTCGTTTTTTTCTTGCCTCGATAAAGTCATGTGAGCTAACCTAGACGCAACTGTCAAAATCTGCGGCACTCACACAAAAAGCGAAATCAACGTGACTGACACGGTTTGGTGCAGGAATGAACCAGTCAAAGCATTTGGTGCGTGCAGCAATGGGGAGTTAAACAGTTTCCAACACAAAGTTTCATCACCGAGCTCTGTGAAAACATTCAGTTTGTGAACCATACGAAAGCGTCCATCGTTCAATTAGCACAGTAGTCCATAGATCTTATTATGATAATTGTGTCGTCAGCCGCGTCACTCGCAAGATTTAAGTAGTATACCTCGTTAGTGGTGGTTTATGGAGGGTGAGTATGCGGCCATTTCGGCCGTTAAATGTTCTTCGACATCATATCTCTAAGACCGTAAAATTGAAATCGAGAGTACTCATGATCTCTTGTTTTGGATCGTTTGTAAAATGAATACAAGCTTTCATCGATACTCGCTGTGGTGTCTATGCAAACGTGCACCGCAGTAAAAGGGGTTCTTTGCGTACATTTCTGGCATTGGCGGATGTCAGCCTTTAATTTGTGATTGTCCCTTAGACTGTATGAGCTGTGTGAACTCTCTGGTAAATAATTTTGAACTCTCGAGAAATACACTCATTTGCATATTAATTTGGTTTCCACGAGAGACTCAACTGAATCTCTCGTGGGCTGTCGAAGAGTTTTCAGCAAACTATTGGTTGCAACCTTTCTCGAAAACAGTGCAACTTGGGCTCAAGTAGAACACAAGGTTGATGGAAACTCTGGGACTGCGCCTACCTGATGAGCCCCAAGAAGGGCAAAACAGGTCGTGGGCTGTCGTAGAGTTTTCAGCAATCTTGTGAGTAGTTTCCTTCATGAAAATTTTGAACTCTTTCAAAGCGTTATGGATGTAAACGTTTACTCCAAGTTTCATCTTGAAAGTAGAGCCAGTTTGTTCCGAAAAGCACTGGAAAAATGTTTCAGCTTTATTAGAAATAACCAGCAGCAGACATCTGACTGATTTCCACGTAGATTCGAAGTGCTGAAATCCGGGCTACTAGGCGAGAACTATACCGTTCGACCAAGATTTGTTGATCAGCAGTGTAACCAACTTGCGCTCAGACAGGATGCAGTCCGGGAAATCCCTCAGTCACGTGATTCACATCGTGCGGTCACGTGTCGACTGACCTACCAAGTAATGACGTTCTAGATACATGGCTTGCAAGATGTTTTCTATTCCGATCGGATTACTCAGAAGTTGATGGTGGTATAGAGAAAAAGTGAGTGTAACTAGATGACACCTTCTGCCTCAGTTCGGGGACTGACCACCAACAATACATGGTTTGAGCACAGTTCTCACACGGGCGCACATAATGGGATTTCTGACGGAGCGCTGTCCAAATAGTTCTTCTCATGATGCCCACGCGTACTGCTATACTCAACAAGGTTCGTTCTTCGGCTAGAGCTGAAATTTCCATCATCCTCTGAAGCCCAAACCGACACAGAATGAGAGAACAAAGTATTGAGCCGAAAGACTTTTCAAGGGGTTTCAGATATGGGAACACCGTAATGCACCTTTTGAGGTTAGTGAATCGAAAGAGCTAAAGACACATCATTTGAGAAAAAACGAGGAGATGTGCAACCCTACTAAGGAACTCAGAACAAAAGAAGTGGTGGCTTAAGAGAGGAGAAAATACACAGCTGCTTGTGGTCAATAAAAAACTCAGATTCAAACACAGTTGCCTCATTCGAATTTCGAAAATCGTGGATGAATTTGAGGGTCAACGGTGATGTTGCGTAATGTAGGTAGCTCGGATGCTCTGTGTGGTTTTTTGGTCACTTCGCCGAGCTGGGCAACTAGATTGAAAATTGAGGTGACATCATTAGTGTGGAGTTGGGTAGTTAAAATTCTCGTACGTCTGTCTTTAGATCCAACGAACCAATCAGATGCAAAGAACTGTGACCACAACGTAACTCAAATTTTGGGCTTACCAATCAAATCGCGCGAAAGCCACCTTGCAACCAACCAGTCACGGTACTCGTGTGGACACTGGTAATGTTTTATTGTAGTATGTCAGTAAACTTCACAAGTCAATTTTCCCGACTCAATAGGCACTATTTTTAGCCGCCAGCTTTAAATTGCCTCTCAGGAGAGGACGATCTCTGGTAATATGTTGTTCCAAACAAGGTAAAAACGTTACTTCCGGTTAAAGATGCATCTCACAGCAAATGCCCGTGTTTTAGTAGACAAAACGACTTGAGGTTTGAATTCTCAAGGATGAGTTTTAAGTCAGGACTTGCAGTTTATAGCACGTCCATCCGGCTTGCGAAGTTTATCCTTTTTCTCAAGAGGAAGCACCATAATATCATGGCATTTTGACAGTGACTCAGAGCTACCTGTCCGCCATCGTAAACGCTGCTCTTACTCTATTCCATATTACCAGTGGTTTCTCTTTGACCAACCTGGCTTAAGTGAATATTTTTCCATGATCAAAGGATCTTACTACATCAACAACTGTTCGCAATATCAGTAAACATAAAAACCTACCTGGTTAGTAGGAAATTTGAGCGTTTATTCTGACCAAAGTAAAAAATTCAGTCACTTTTTCATCTGTCTTCCAAAATAGATAAGAGTTTTGAACTCATGGGTGTAGTAAACCGTGTTTCATTATGCTCGACAGGGGGGGACAAACCTCTTCAAGTGGTTCGTTCAGTTCATCGCTGTCGGAAGCCATCAGCGGTGTGCATCCGACAACAGACCCCAGGGTTATTGGAACCCGTAATTTTTTGAGATCGATGACATTCAACGCCACCTCAGTGATCCACGGGTGGCATATCAAGCGGAACATAACACTACACATTCTTTGGCGAAATACACTTATTTTCAAGCAAATTTGGTCTTGCGGGGGACTCACCTGTAACCCAGCTAAATCTCTCGTTTATGATGTTTCTTTAATCAGCCAACTTATGTCACATGATCCGTCCCGTTGGGTGATGGTTTACCTGGAGCATATAACTGACCTTCCCCAGAAGGGAGACATTCCATAAACAGCATGTTCCTTCCTAAAATAATTGAGCACTTGAAGAACTAAGCGAAGCCCGATCACGTGCTATGAACTACGCGGTTGAATAATGGGTAGCGGTATCATGTATGGAACGCTGCTAAATAACCTGTTTTTTCTTGATTTGTCGCACACTAGTTCAATTTTTGACAGGCTGTTTTCAAAACGAAAGATTAAAATAGTTGTCTACTGAATTTCGGATGAATTTTGCTTGTGTAACCTCTGAAACCGTTGGTTGTATGTGAAGAACCCAGAAGCGCGAAGACTTTAGGGACTTTTTGTTATATCTGTTGATTCGCCAATCTGTGGTATCTACTGCTGACCGGCTCCAGTGCCTAGTTGCCGAAAACAAGACTCACAGAAGGGAACATAACAGCTGTATTCCGAACAAGCGAGCGCGAGAGCGTGGGTGCGTGTTATTTATT
>NW_008751706.1:434251-441364 GCF_000715545.1 Opisthorchis viverrini
GCGTTGTCTGTCTGGTCAACATCTAGCGGAGCTGAGAGTGTCGGTAGATTTCGGGCATTCAGTGGTTGCTTTCAGGAAGCTGACCTTCCTGATACTTTTTCACTAAATGAGGAAACTGTACAACCACAGATGTCCTCATCATCAGCCTATCAAATGGCTGGATATCTGTATGTGTCAAGCGGGAAATGATCGCTGACCTCATGAATTAAAGTCCCACCTGACTGGCTGGTCTTTGACAGAAAAATGAAAAATGTGTCGTGATTATCCCATCGATTTTAGGCTAATGATGTTTATCTGTCCCACAAATGGTTTCTTGAGTCACAAAAGATCATGCGTCATCATTTCGGCTATTGAGGACTTCCCATTTCCTTCTGCCGCGACGGAAGCCGTGAACTAAGTAACCTGGGTCTGAACATCACTCTATCCTGTTCCATAAGATATGGCCTTGTGCTCATTTGAGTCTGTGTTTCTTGCGAGATCTGGTCAGCCAGACTGGACATTCACCGCATCGTCAAGTGAAATTATGCATTCGACTTCTTACTTTCGAGGTGTTTGTTTGCTGGATGCTTACTGACTTTCACTCCTGAGACAAACACTACTTTTTTATCGTAACAGTAGTTTATTCAATTGTCGTTTGCATAGCTAGTCAATGAGTGGTATTTATTAGCGGATATACACTCATCTGCAAACTAATTTGGTTCTTTCGAGAGACTCACCTGGAACCCAGCTGAATCTCTCGTTTATGATGTTCTCAGGCTGTCGATGGATTTTCAGCAACCTTATGAGTAGTACATTACAAACGAGTGGTATTCATGTTTCAGAGAAATGCTCATGCCGATCGAATTCATGAGGGTCGAGCGCTTTTAGTACATCCCAGGTCTTGATCAATAGATTTAAATCTATCATGAATTCAGGAAGAGTGGTCAAAAACTGGATGGTTCACTTTGAACTGGAATGAAGAAAACTGGGAGAAAAATGGTCTGCCTCGGTGGCATTTCGTGTCCAGTTGCTACATAATCATCCACAACTTGTGGATGATTTGCAAACCCTAACTGGAACGCACTGGGGTCAAATGTGTCTAGAACTCGGTGGGTTTTACACGGCTGATGACTTTCAAGAAGGTCGTACGAGGATCTTTCGCTCTTCCTTCACTTTAGGAAAGAAGTACATTACTGAGTTCCTACTTGAACCATTGGAGCATCTACTGAAGTGATCCTGTTTCAGTTCAGGAATCTGATGAATTGATTAACCGAAGTGAAATGCATGGCGATCCACTCTTCGCGACTAACGACACTTGCCTGTTGTAATTACCATATTCAAATCTAAGTTTCACTAGCTCAGCGTTTATCTGATCACCGCATAGGTTAGGACAGGAAATTACTTTTTGAAATGCACTCATTTGCATACCAGTTTGGTTTTCACGGGACAGATTCAACCGAATCCTAGCGGAATATTTCGTTTAATGGTATACTTTGACTGAATATGCTGCAATATAGGCCACCTCATATTTCAGTTGGTACGATATTAAAACATACCTTTATATTTTCTCAGAAGGTTGCTGCAAACTCTTCGACAGCCCACGACCGGTTTCGCCCTTCTTGAGGCTCATCAGGTGGGCGCAGTCCCCGAGATTTGACTGAGATTCGCGAAGGCCACTGGTTATTACTTGAAGTGACTTCAAGTAGAATACGCGGTTGAAGGAATTTGGGAGAGTGCGCATACCTGATGAGCCCCAGGAAGAGCAAAACCGGTCGTGGGCTGTCGAAGAATTTTCAGCAACCTTATAAGTAGGGCATTACGAATACAAATGCATCGTGATATCTCAAATATCGTACCAAATGAAACATGAGGAGGATTGGTGCAGCAGATTGGTGCTTCAAAATATCATAAACGAGAAGTTCATCTGGGTTTAAGGTGAGTCTCCCGCAAAACCATCTCTGTTCGTAAATGAGTGTATTTTGCTAATTTCATGCAATTTGGGTTCAAGCAGAACATAGGGTTGACGGAAACTCGGGGACTGCGCCTACCTGATGAGCCCGAAAACGAAGGGCGAAACTGGTCGTGGGCTGTCGAACAGTCTTCAGCAACTTTGAATAGCGTTCCTTCAAGGAAACCACTTTAAATAGCATTTACCATGGGTGCAAGTGGCTGGATGGCACTGCAGATTTTGTCCACACCAACATTCGACCGGTCCCACCATATCCGCGTGATGAGTCCCAGGCAGGTACATCACTCGAATCGTTCCTGATTGCACGACTTGCTGAAGTGTGCTGATTTCGTTATCTTGCTATACGGACACTTTTATGCTGGATGAACTGCGTTCCACCAGTAAGAAATTCAGCTCGACAGTTGATGCCGCAGCTTCCAGAGCACACATTATGGTCTTGATACTTGACAAGGAGGAAGGAATCTTAGCTGTTATTGCTGGACCAAACTAATCCGTTTGATAACCGTGGTAGAAGGCTCGGCGAATGACCTTGGGTACTAGTGTAAACACGATTATTAGTTCTCAATCATGAGTCTTTCGGGACTCATCTTCCCTACGTCCTTGTTCTCCTTTAGGAAGACGAGTCATCCAGTAACCAGATGTGCCGCAATTTTGAATAGAGAGTTCTGAATTTGGATCGCCCCAAATGTCACTTGAGTACCATTCAGTTTTGTGAGTCACAAGTTACGATACTTCAGTTATTGAAAAATACACTCATTTGAAGATCAATTTGTTTTTTACAGTCCATAATGGGTTCAAGTAGAACATAAGGTTGACGGTGGAAACTCGGGGACTGCGCCTACCTGACGAGCCCAAAGAAGGGCGAAACCGGTCGTGGGTTGTCGACGAATTTTCAGCAACCTTGTGAGTAGTTTCCTTTATGAAAATATACTGCGATATCTCGAATATCATGCCAACTGAATCATGAGGTGGCCTGTGTGCAGGCCATTCAGTTGTAGAATATCATAAACGAGAGATTCAGTTGAGTCTCTCGTGAAAACCAAATGAGTGTATTCCCCGAAAACAGTCCAATATGGGTTAAAGTATAATATAAGGTTGATGGTGGAAACTCGGGGACTGCACCTACCTGACGACCCCCAAGAAGGGCGGCGCCTGTCGTGGGCTGTCGAAGAGTGTTCAGCAAACTTGTGAGTAGTTTGTTTCATGAAAATACTTCAGTTTGTTTCCGTTATTGACCAGAAAGTTTCCCAAGCTGCTAGGCAGTCAGATAACTAGGCATTTTACCATGCCCATCCGGACATAGCCCAACCTGTCTGTGTTCTCAAAATTCAAAAGGCTATCTTTATACTCCCTAGGACCGGAACATCCCAGTTTCGGGGGATTTTTAAGCTAGTTTCTGTCTTCCGTCTTGTTTTTTTCTTCTAGGTCGAAAGAAAACGACTGTATTCTGCTTGTCCGAAACGTTGGATTGTGGACTGAATGAATCTAGCACTTCAGAAGTGTATAACCTATCGTAAACTTATCCATCCTAAGCATTTCAACACAAAATCCACGTTCACGATTCAAGCTACTAGCCAGTAGTATAGCCAATTATGGAACAAATGCAGTCTCTTGTTCCAACACTGTGAGGGTGCCACCGTCCACTTTTTAGTTAACCGTTTGCGCAAAAGAAGCGTCAGTTTGTCATGAAAGAAACTACTCACAAGGTTGTTGAAAACTCTTCAAAAGCTCACGACCGGTTTCGCTCTTCTTGGGGCTCATCGGGTAGGCGCAGTCCCTGAGTTTCCATCAACCTTATGTTTTGATTGAACAGTTGTAGAATATCATAAACGAGAGATTCAGTTGAGTCTCTCGTGAGAACCAAATTGATTTGCAAATGAGTGTAGTTCTTGAAACCTCAGATTCTTTTGCTTTCGGTACGTCTCAACGTTTGGTTGAAGGAGGATTATTTGGAAGGATCATCAGAATCCTGGGAGAAGTGGAACAGGGACGGCGAAACTGAGAATCTTCAAGAACCTTTTGTCGTTAGCGACTGGCGGAGGAACGCCAGGACGGTCGAGGAGCGAGGATAGTAAACGATACTCAGCTTCGGAAATGGCATGATAAACCTGAACGACTGCCGAATAGACCAGTTTCCTGGGGCCGATCTAACGGGTGGATAGAAATCGGTGGCATGTACCTGACTTTTGAAGGGGAAATGTAAGTATCGGCAGACACTACTGATGAGGTATATGAGTGGCGTGTGATTTTCTCGCCAAGCATCTAATGGAAGGTGAATATTGTTACGGAACTTGTGAAACTGCTTTGCGGCGTTTGTTTAGCATTGCGTGCTAGTCAGCTAATATCCAAGAAAGTTCAAGAAGACGCGTGAGAATATTCTGTTTTTAAAACCTACGTGCATATGAAAGGTTTACTATTTTTCTATCGAACAGTAACTGCTTAGTTGGTGTTTTGCCAATAAACTACTTCGCAGCGAACGGCTGTTATCCTTATACTGGTGATTGAATTGTCGGCCGAGATTGGCGGTTCTGTTGTAGGCATCTCGTCGCCAATCTAGGTGATATCCTCAATACGGATCTGCGAAGCGGCGTGTTTCGATTGGGGGATCACATCAGAGGTTGAGCTACCGGCTTTCTGCCTCATAGTAGAACCGAGTTGGAGTTCCGCTGTTGGTCACTAATATAGCGCAGATTTTTCAAGACGGCTTTTATTAGCCATGTCCATCGATTCAGTGTACTCGTTTGGATTCATGGAGATTCGTTTTACTAACAAAATTCTGGAGAGTTTTTCAACCAGCACGCAATGACCTCTTAACACTGGACTCTCTTCTTACTGGCGGATAGTACATTGTAAGTAATCGGTTCATTCTACCCAGCTGACGTTTCTTCTAAAGATTGCGTTTTGAGCCCATTCTACTCGAAAATATCGATTACCCCATCACAATTTCGACGCTGTTTGAAGTACGCTGTGTACCAAACATGGTTCGATTTTACCCGTCTGTCCATAAGTTTCCAACATCAGAATGTCAAACATAACTCAGAGTTTTGCAGACTAGACTTCTTTTGCCACTCAACGGAAACTGAACAAGACACCTGGGGGTGAATTTTTCCCTAGCATTCCACTCTTAAATGAAAAATGGGGGACGACTATGATTAGTAAAAATCTCAGTCGAAAAGTTGGTAACACACAAAGGATGCAACAGTGGAAGAAAAAGCGGCATGAAATTTCATTGTTTCCAGGCGGCTATAAATAGTTATGACAAGTCAGACAGCACGTGTGCCATGTCTGGCTATCCTGGAATTTCATTGGAAGCATTGTTCAAGGGCATCTATCGCATATCGATCCGTGATAGATTGGCTGCCCTTGATCTCACGGTCAGCTAGTTGATTGAATGATTTGTGACGTTCTATAACCACTATCTGCTGTGAGCAAGACGAAATCAGGAAAACAAAACCACCCTATTGGGTGTTTATTTGCCCTACCGCACATGCACTGTTGAGTGAATTTGTGAGGCTTTTGGAATTCAGCGCTTCCAGTCTCCGCAACGACAATCAGCCCTTATTTGCTCTGCAGCCAGAGCTTTTTAACATCAACCAATGGCTTGACTGGCTCACCTGAGCTTCAACACACAGCCGTGTGCTACTGGGGGAAATGATGGTAGCCCAGTATGGCGATTGTTTTGATAACTGAATATGACGGTATCGTTACGAAGGTTTTGTCGCAAGTTTAGGTAACATCACCAGTACACATTACATTATTATCGAAACGTTGTTTAATGGTGCATCGTTGCGCTTGCGTTTATGCAGGTCTCATAGGTCGGGATTGACCCTGATTGTAACCGGACAGCCAATCCTGTTGGTTGGATGATCGGGCCGTACTCTGATTGGCCAAAGTTTAGATTAACCTTCACCTTGGCCTCTGCGAATCGAAACCTGGCTACCATGTTTGCTGCCTGATCGGCTGTTCGACAAAATTGACCATCGTTTGCTTGGAGTGATGTGTAGATTAGGTAGGCCTCTATAAGCTGAGTTTGTGACCAAAATTCATTCTTCCCTTGCTTGCCTTATATTCTCACTTGCCAACGCCATCACGTTTTGTAGACAGAATTTGTGCCCACCTTAACCAGAGACAACCGACCGCGTTTTCTGATAGTTGCATTACGTTATTCAATCCGTGTAGACGGTTTTCAGCAGGTTTTTCCAATTCAATTTCCACTGTAATTACCGCATTTGATTTGACACACTCTCCATCTCTCTCATCCTTCCGTTTTGGAATTAGTTTCCTCAACGTAGCAAATGTTTTACTGGTTACTAGGATTCTTACTGGTCGCAGTAGCTTTTCCTGTCACGATAAGATTGGACCATACCGTGGTGTGACTGTTCGCGCACCTCAGCGATCCATTGAGCTATACTGGGGGGTGTCCCTGTGACACTCACAGAGTGTCTCATACCAGGTTGGTCAATGGTTAGAGGTCTGATTAACACAGTCTCCTGGCCCTCCATGTTGGGGGTTGGAATATGTATGGCGGCGTGTTCCGTAGAAAAATGGTAATGTACTTGCATTTCCAGCCGAATACCGATGCCTTGCGGTTGGGCTTTTGAGCCAAATGCTTTGGTTGCGGACTCTAATCGTCCTCCTTTCTAGGTGTGGGCTCCCTGGAAGTATCCCAGCCCTCGTACAACCATGAAACTCACAAATAACAATGCCCTCATGCCTCATCGGCCGTCGCGTGGTGCCATCAGCCGGGTCGCCTTATTTGCTGCATACAGCAGGACGGGCAAGCGAAAACAGGCTACTGCTGACGCCTCCCTTCTTTCTTCTTCACATACTTTTTCTTCCCCCTCTCTCCAACTTATTATCAACTCTATCCTTGTAGGTCCAACACCTAGGACTGACGACTCCGTTCGTCTTGCAACGGTTTCACATACAACATCTGCCCGTCAAAGAGCGCCGACATCCTGAGATCTCTTGAAACCGTCATGCATCGGTTTGGATCGGTTTTTAAGTTAACTGACCAAAATCATCCCTTTGGTGTGCATTTTGCACCCATTAAATGTAAGGTCATGCTCGTGGATATGCAGTCACCGAACAAGACACTTACAATCCAGGGAGAGGTACTGGAAGTTGTGGAGCGTTTTACGTATCTTGGAAGTTGTATTAGTTCG
>NW_008751706.1:442197-452604 GCF_000715545.1 Opisthorchis viverrini
GATGATGATGATGATGATGATGATGATGATAATGATGACCTGACTACGATGTACGAAATCACCATTCAGTAAACTTGGTCGAATGGACAACCGCGGCCTTCCCGGATGGGGTCCCCGGGAACAAACTCACCAATGGTTGATGATACTGGCAGAAATGGCCCAATAGCGCAGTCGTTTGTGCTCTTGGGTCAAAGATATCGCCTTCATTGCGTAGTTATCCAACTGAATGTCGTCTCCAATACTTGGCTATATCTTTCACACTGTTCGACTTTTTGGTGATGGGGACTGTAACAGCTGGGACCAATATGCCTATGGCACATGGTTAATAGCTGAAATTTTTTAAAATCTGGTTTCTATGTGTGTCTTCTTCCAGTAAACCCAGGTTTGAGAATTCCCGCAGGCGAGTACGATCAAGAAAGGGACTTGATCGTTATCTTCAAGGTCGCTTGTAAACGTATTGTTGAGCAGCTCATATTGGATGTGCGGTCGTTCCTGTTCCGCAATGACAAACGTACCCCCTACGTAGGGAATTCAGAGTTTGGGATAACTCCTTCAATCACGCTGCTCAAGCAACAACTTCTCAGATGGACGCTTCACTTATCAGGTGGAATTTGTTCTTCAACTAAGCTACTTATAGACTGTTAGTAGCGTGAGGAGATTTGGAAAACTGCTATGCCGTCAAGCCAGTCCAAGCCGGGAAATCTGGGAGCACTGTACAGTTGTTTCATCCTTACTGAAAATCATTAGCCGTGCACAATCCACGAAAATCCAGGAGTCCAGAACGGTTGGACTTTCAGACTACTAGCTAGAAGGTCACGGGTTCGAGATTGCTTGGAGTTTTGTGAGATGTGCACTGTTGAGGATGAAAGAGTTGTACAATGCTTCCCGGCTTTTCAACACAGACTGGATTCACTTTCAGGACGAAATCTATATTACGAGGTGCTCGATTTCCTGCATTACTGCTATGACAATGAACCTGTTGAAGTTTCTCTTAATTGTTGATCAACTTGTCGATTAACGTTGAAAGTATGTACGTAAAAAGGTGTCCAGGATTTTGCATGCACTTCCCGTTTTGAGTGTCCCGTTATGTTCGGAGGTGAACCCATCAGTGACCTCAAAAGACAGCATAATTTCATCATTTCCCACATTTATCTGCTCTAGTTTGTTGAGAAACTTTCTGGCGTTCTGCATTGTGTTCTGATCCGGTGGCCAGTTGATCTCTTCCAGTTTGTAAGTACCAGTCCCTGATGAATATCGCTGAATATGTCATCTGTTGAAGCATATGCGCAACAGGTGGTCCTAAAGAGTTTATGAACTGGGAGACTTCGTTGTATGGTGCGAACTTTACAGGTAGTTGGACTCCCAGGGTTTCGTAATACGTCCGTGAGTGCCCTTACTCTGATGTGTAAGATTCCCGATATCAACTGAAAAGGCTCAGAAACTTCGAAAGAATTGTCTGAATTAAGACAGTTTGGCAGACTTCCAAGGGACTCTTGGTGTAGTTCAGATTAAAGGAAGAAATCCTGTGAAAACATATTTTATGCCAAATTTGGATTGGATAGTAAAAACTAATCGAATGCTACATCTGGTGGAAAACCATTCCCGTACACAAAGTTAAATAATGTGTGGACTTCACATCCTACTCATAAGGTTGCTGAATACCGCTCCACAACCCGAGACCGGTTTCGCTTTTCTTCTCGAGCCAGATCAGGTACTCACAGTCCTCGAATTTCCCTTAACCTTATGTCCTGCTTGATTCGCAAACTACACTCCGTTTTATACCAGTTCGGTTGCCATGGGAGACTCAACTGACACCCAGATGAAGCCCTCGTTTTTTTTAAACTGTCACTCACTAGATCCCGCGTCGCAAAAGCCGATAGCAGATACACCACAACTTCCCATCCACTTTTGGTTACGCGGCTACCACCTGTGTCACACGCCAGGCCCACCAACTTCAACCACATCAGGTCAAGTTGTATTCATCTTCGTGAAAGTGTCAAACACGAATGGACACCTCTGTCTTCGCACTGCACACAGTTAGTGGACATTCAACCACACACACTCGCGCGCACATGACAGGAAGTCAACCGAGCTCAACAAGTCTCCACGGCCAACTACAGAACACGTGTAGCAGCTATCTCGCAGAGTAGACATCCCGCGTCTGGGGTGTTGTGGACCACAGTCTCTTAAATGCCTTCCTTCTTATTACCATGAACCCCGTTCTGGATAGCCGCTGGATCGCCTGGTGCGCTTGACCAAACCAGAAAAAGTCAATGAACGTGCGAACCGGCTGATCTATTGATCATTGTCGCGTACTGAGAACACAACTCATCTGTCAAGGGCGAGTGAAGAACAACCAATGAAATCTGTCTCAACGAAAAACGGTTAGTCCATTGGCAGTCCCGTTACGTTCGGAGCTGGTTCTCCCTGATACGGAGGAACTTCACTCAGGAACTCTCAGCAGCTGTCCTCAAAAGATGAGTCACTTATTGGCTTATTCCCTTCTTGCATTGTATTTGTTTTTATCAATTGCACATCAGTCTGTCGAAACAAACATTTTAGTGCTTATCATCTTCTGAGAATCATCCTAATTACGTTCCAATCAGATCATCAACACCGCAGTACACTGTGTAGAGACGTAGCACACTATTTCGTTTAAAGAAAACATTATAAAAAAAGAGAGATTCAGTTAAGTCTCCCGTGAAAACTACTCAACTGATATGCAAGTAAGTGGGTGTACCTCACTAAACTTGAGTAAATAAGCACATTGTATTCCACGAAACGCCTGAACAAGGGCAGTAAAAGTCCCACTTGAGTTTCGTAGTTTTGTACATACAGGGTGTCTCATAATAGACGCAAAATTTGATTAGGTAAGTAAACGTACACAGTCAGAGAAAAGATGACGAAATTTTTCGGTGTTTGTAGCCACATAAAGGAGGTTTAGCGTGCAAGCGCTGACATTCTTTTTTATATACGATGGATGTCACTACGCACATTGAAATTGTGAAACTCTATTATTCCCTTGGTGAAAGCGCCACCGCTGCACTTCGTGGTTACAAAACCAAACATGGTCTCATCGTGTCGACGATGGTCACCGTGTCAACCATTACGCGCTTGATTGCGGAATTTGAGTCCACTAGATCTGTATTGGATTTTCCTGCCAAAGGGAGAAAGTCTCTGAGTGATGAAAGAGCGCCTATTGTACAGAATGCCGTCGAGCAACTTTAGTCCCAGAGCATCATAGCATCTTCGTCAATAGCTCAGATGTTTCAGTTGACCGGCATTCCCCGCCCCAGCGTGCATCGTATTGTGAGACGCCACCTTCATCTCTACCCGTATCATTTCACTTTATTACAAAACATCACGGAAGAAGACAGGTAGCAACGTCTCACGTTCGCTAACTGGCTGCTGGACAATGAAGAAATCGTTCCCAACATTTTACGGAGCGATGAAGCAAATTTTTCTGTGGATGGCATAAGCAACAAGCACGATTGCGTGATAAAGTCCCGTGAAGCTCCCCACGAGTACCTCACCCATTCTCCTCAACTCCGTGTGTGGATGGGATTCTCCCCAAAGTGTCTCCTGCGTCCCTTCTTCTTTGATGTTACGGTTTCCGGCGACAGTAACCTCCATATGCTGCAGATGCATGTTATCCCGCGACTCAAGCAGGACAGGAAGTCATCGATAGTCTTTCAACAAGATGTTGCTCCACCCCACAACTCAAACCAAGTGAGTACTCACCTCCGAGAACAATTTTCTGACGAGAGAGTCACTGCTCGTGAATTTCCAAACGTTTGGCCTGCAATGTCACCTGATCTCACATCTCTGGATTATTGGTTTTGGGAAACGATCAAGGCTCACGTATATCATGAAAATAAACGGAAGAATTTGGTGGAATTAAGAGCAAGAATTGGAGTGTGCACGAGTGTCGCTTGAAGAAAAACCTGCTGTGTCTCACATCTCATACCGCCTCCAACTTGTTATAGAAGAAAGGGGGCGATTTTTTTCAGCATAGTTTATGATGTCAGTTCATTTGCAGTAAACCTCCATAATGTATGTATGTCCGCGTAAAAAAAATGAACGTTTGAATTGGTGTTGAAGTGTTAACATGGGTATTATTTTTTGCGTTTATTATGAGACACTCTGTACATGTCCTCCTGATAAGATTTTTCGTCAGCACCATCTTCCGCCACGCGGTCAATTGGCTTTGATGGAATACTTTTCGTCAGCACCATCTTCCGCCACGCGGTCAATTGGCTTTTGATGGAATACACTCATTTTTAAGTGACAAGTAAGGCATTATATATCATTCCGACTGAAACATGAGACGGCGGAACTTTTACTTGGAAAGCGACATAAGCGAGAAATCACTTGTGTCATCATCGATCTGCATAAAAGTAGATGGCAAATGAGTGCATTTCGTGAACAACATTCAATTAGAACGTGAGATTGATCGAGGCTGGGCGTACTTGGTAGGCCGCAAGAAGGAAAAAACTGGGTGTTTTAAGCAACGTCGCAAGTAGTATGTCCGTTTCATTGCCTCTGCGAAAGTCGCTGGAGAAGCACTGAGACCCAAAACCCACTGGATTCCTGAACTAAAGCGAGATAGATCGATGCCTATCTTTTCATTCCACTTTTGAAAGGAATGGTGATTCCGTTAAGCATGCCTCCGGGCTCCATGTGGCACAGAAACCTCATGGTAACCAATAATAAACCGTACTCTCACACACGTGTGGTGTTTTACCATCTGCTTTTAGTAGCGTCGATAGAAAGCTTCACTGACTCTTAGAAGATAGCAGCGTTGATCGAAACCTCACATCAACTTGGTTGTCAACGTCCCACCAGTTGCTTGAAAACTACTCAAGTCGCTCCTCCGAGAGAGCAATCAGTGCACGAAGCAGCGGACAGAATCCAATTGTCACACGAGCCTACCCGGGGTATTGACTGACACGTCACTTGTCAAATAACCACATCAGTGGGGCTCAAGTCAGCATCTGGAAGGCTTGGAATATGACACTCGCAGTGTTGACACTGGCCTCTGAAGGATGACGCGACGACATACGAACCGTTGCCCGTTAAGATCGTGTAGAAATCATATCCGTCGGGGTGTGAACCTCTGGATGCTTGTTCTTCGGCAACGGCCCATTCAGCAAGCTCTGCAAACCTTCAGCGACATAGTACAGTGCATTCCACAGACGTTATCCTCTTGGGATCGTCTGGGTGTGATATGGACTAACATTCCGATATCTGCGGATTTCCGTCGGAAGCGGCCTCGCAGAATGGAGAGAGATCCATTTATGTTAGTTCCATATTACACTCTTTGGTGCAAATCAAAATGAATTCTGAGTTCCGGGAAAAATTTTCTCAGTTTGTCTGAGGACCATCTGTGTTGCATCGGATGGCTGTTCTTTGAGATGAGCACGATACTTACACTCCGATGCTTCTGGCTTTGAGTTTCAGGACAAACTCACGAACGGACTGATTGGATGAGTGAATTAAACCGTTTGACTGGTTTGAAATGACGCAAAAAAACTAGTGGACTAAAACTTCCCGCACGGTAGACCAATAAGGGTGACAAAAGAGGGTGATTCTTTTCAGTAAAACGAAAGAAGGCTGTTTTTGCGCACCTTTCAGGTCCGTTTTTTATTTTCGAACAAACAGTTTCCGAGCACTCCAAATAATAATCTATTTCATGAATGTGGGATTCAAACTCGAGGTGCAACTGTTCGAAAGAGCGAAAAATGAAAAATTCCGTTCGCGTTCTGATATTATACTGCAATGGATTGCGGTTAAATCGATTAGCATTTCGAATGAATCGAAATTGGCTGCCTGACAGTAGCTGTTGGACTATTGTCGTTCCCACACCAACTACTTATTTGAGAATTCAGTAAACACTATTACGAAACACATTAGTGGTTCACCAACTTACAAGTGGTATCAAGGCCGATTAACACTTTTGAAATTTACGAGCTCAGCATAAAAGAATTGTAAGCCTAGTTTGAGCAGACATCCTCCGACCAGGCGGACAGCAGTCCCAAGAATGAAACTCATTATTCGAGTGAGGTTTCGGCCGGGGACCACGGAGCGGGTCTGTTGGTGTGAAGCTGACAGACATCACCACGACACTCAGTCGAAACACGGCTAGCCCATTGCTATTCGAAGAATCCCAGCTGACGAAGGACAGACCCGACTGAGTTCCAGGTGAGTTTCCAATGTATCAGCCGAATTCTGTGCAATCTGGTTTCGCTTGGAAAACAAGGTTGGGGAGAATTCGGGGACTGCGCCTGCCAAGACGGGTGTCAGTCTTGGCGATCCGCTGCGTTATATATCACTCAATGTAAACAGCCGGGCAAGCTTATCAAACCCAGACTGGCTACCTGTGGTAATGTTCTGGTGAAATAGCGGTATTATTTTAACTACTGAATACTAACAAGTAGCAAATCTTAAATCAGCCTTGGCATGATCCTGCATGCGGCGATCCGACTGCCACTGAGAAATCACAACAGCTCCAAAAACCTCACGACCCCCGGGGTTACGATGATACTTCAACGTTTAACCAACGATACTAATAAACCACACGGTCTCCTCCACCGGAAACTGCAGCATTGCTCATGTTATTTACCTTGGAGGATTCGTTCATACTGATTCGTTCGAATCCACTGAGGATTTCAAATGTAGGCTGCATTTAGGGAAAACCAAGAATGTCTACAGGGATGTCCGCAAGATGCGCATTATTTTTGAACGAGAAGGTTTTCGACAACATCCACCGGATATAAGGCGCACGTGTACTCACGATTATACGCACTGTGATGCTGAGTTCAACCTAAAGAGGATCGTTAGCTGCCTTGTATCGAGTAGCTCACATGATGCCGTCAAAAATACGAACTAATGCTACAGCTGGACGAGTTTTTTGGATGTCGCCGCCGAGCTTGTAAATGTTTCTTCCTCTGTCGTGTACAACGCAGAATGACGATATCTCCTCGGCTCGAGACGAAACGGTGGCAAGCTACTTGTCAAGCTCTGCAAGCAGATCAACCACAAGGAGACAGGTTTCATCTGATTATTCCGCACCACCTTGATCCTTTTCATTGCATGCTTGGAAAAAATTCTAACTGGTGTTGCAGAGAAGGGCACTATTCAGATTTAAGTTTCTATATGGCCTTCCGGTGTGAAGATCAACCGAACGGAATGAACCGTCTACGAAGCTCCGTTGCACTTTCAACAGAACTAGCTCGTTTCTTTTGTTGTTAACAGCAGGTGCGGGAAAACGGTACTGTTGATTTCGTGGCGTGATTATTTGTTTTCCGTATTCCTCAGAATAATCCATTGCTCTTCTGGTGACTTCTCAAGTTTCAATACTGAACTATTCCATTTTATACAAAGTCGATTCTATATTAACTGTTTTCATGACTCGATTTATTCACATTCATTTCTGGATTTGTTGTTGAACATTTTGTTCCGCTGCACAACGTTTTCCCCCTTTAATTTGTCCGATAGCACACTGCCGTTGTGTGTTGCTAACTACCCAAGGGTGCAATCTACCCATAAGCCTTCCTTTAATTCTGCTCATTATTTACTGTTAATTTATAATAGAAACACGGTCTACCAACAATCGGTAGTTTTTATTTGGTCAACGTTTCGCTTTTGACACTTGACCTCAACCCCCCTCAAACTAAATTGTCGGAACACTCACAACCCCACAAAGACTAAGGAAAATCTAACAGCGGCACCCGAGGCGAATCATCAAGTGAAGCTGTGTGAATTGGAACATTAAGGAACGAAAAGCGATCGGAACTAAGTTGGAACCCTTCAACACATCGATTCAAGATTTTGGCACCCACACCAGCCGACAAGAGCCGTTAATTGACACTCAACACCGATTTAGTCTAAACAGAACTTACTGATTGGTTCCCCGTCTGTCTTATAACCTGGCCAATTTTGTGACCTGTTCACTTGGCCTGATGAAGCTTTCGTAGAATTCGGTTTCGCCGTAATTATTATTGACCATCCGTCGTTGAATTAGATCACACGTTACCTGTCAGATAGGACACCCAGATCGTGCGTTTAGGCTAAGTAACCTATTCCTTGCTTTGATATCACGGCCTTGGCACAGGATCCTACGTGTACGGAGCCTCACAATCAACAGTGAGGTCCTATTTGGTCGCGAACCCAAAAAAAGCTCGTCAAGGTGCGGAAAACAGCTGCAACACACTTCAATATTGAGAACTCGACTAAAGTGCTGATGGTCTCCTCATCAGAATAGGGCTGTTCAAGCATCCCGCAAGTGATTAGATTCTACTGTCAACTAAATGAGATAAAATAGCGCACGAGCTTCGCGGAACTGTGTCTACACCACTGAATCAAACCAAAAACGAATACAGGAACTGTATCATGGCAAAGTGTTGAGGGGACTAGTACCATCCTCAGTTCGGTTACGAAAGGACTAGTTCAGGAGTCATTCACGTCGAACTGAGTTCCGGCACCCAAGACTGGAATCGCCATTTTCCGGCGGGAGTCCTAGTTAAACTTGATAATTTCGAAAGTTTGCCACACCCCCAGAGAAGCTGTCTCAAAAAGTGCACAGAGAAGGGCAACATACTGTTGTAAGTATTATAGACAGTCAACATCACAGAGCTTTTCCGAAAAAAACATGATGGAGGAAACTGTAAAAAAAGGCTCGCACACTAAGAAACACCCGGCAAGGTCAGTAGTGTAAGATTCCACAAAATAAACGAACATGAAATGACACGGTCGGGTGTTGAAGAAAAACAGAGTAAAACTGGGGTGGGAGAGCTAGAAAAAATCTCTAAAAACATCTGGTATACCTACAGATGAAAAATGAAGCCACACACACAGTCAGATGGCGCCCCTAGGAAAATAACGAAATGACGCAGGTTCTCTCCCGAATAAAACGAAGCGATTCTCTACCTGGAAGCGCGGATATGACGAAAGGACGAAAAGAAAATTGAGAAAGGATAGAAAACGCAGGTCGGGAATGAAAGACAAGCAGCGTGTGTTGGTGTCTCTCAGGATACCCCCTACGTCGCGGGCTCCTGAGTACTCACTGCCGGATTCGTGGTAGTTGCTGATGTATCAGATGTCACGTCTTGGTTGGGCGGGCATCCTGACTCTTCCATGATCCCGCTCAAACTAGGGTTGTGAAATGTACGTGTGTGCACCGGCCTGGTAAACGCGTGTCCGGGCACTGGTGGAGGTTGGGAAGAAGGCAACGCAATGGGGGACAGGGAACCAGTACCAGCGGTGGCAGCGCGTTGTAATGTTGGTGGATCGGACCCGGCTCCCGTGACGTCCAAGAGACCTCGATGCCCCGGCGGAGAACGAGGGCGAAGACGAATCGGTTCCGGGGTGACTTCTTTGCCAACGGGAGGTTCACCTTCACCCGGTTGTGTGCCAATCGACGCAAGAGAGAAGGGCAACAGGGATGAAACTAACGAGCTCAGGGAAAATTGTCCTGTTACACAAGGTTCGGGCGGGGCCAGTGGTGGTGGGGAATGTCGAGGCTTGAGTTGAGTGGGACCGACGTCAAATCGGTTGGTTTGACGGACGAAATGTTGTATGTGTTCGACAGACCGGGAACGAAGACTGCTGCCCAACAGTTGTGAGGGTGAATTCAGTCCGAATCGACTGGAATGGAAGGAGACAGAACAACATCACGAGCTTCTTTCTATAGCGATTGTAATGAATGAATGAAGGAAGCGCGGGGGGAACTGCTCGGTTTACTCAAATCGGTTGGTTTGACGGACGAAATGTTGTATGTGTTCGACAGACCGGGAACGAAGACTGCTGCCCAACAGTTGTGAGGGTGAATTCAGTCCGAATCGACTGGAATGGAAGGAGACAGAACAACATCACGAGCTTCTTTCTATAGCGATTGTAATGAATGAATGAAGGAAGCGCGGGGGGAACTGCGCCTATCGGTTTACTTGCTTGCACGCGAGATATTTCCATCCATCCTGCAGAACGAATGACTGTTACCGCGGGGTGAGTAGGAAAAGTTCGTTTGCTGTATCATGATTTATTTCAAAGTCCGTGGACTTTGTTTAGATAAACTGATGGTGCACAGAAGGTCTAGGCATAAAAATCAGCAGGCGCACGCAACCTGTACAAAGTTAGATGAGATATTCTACGTAAATGCTGTGGATTGTTTCCAAAGGGGCGACAAAGGCCCTAACTGAGGAGGGGCACCACCGGAGAAAAAGCAGGGGATTTAGTCGGACAGAGTTAGCATGGGCATCAGTTGGAAAACGCGACAAACCACGGATTGTCCGTCGTCATCATCATCATCGACAGCACGATATCAGTGTTCAACACCGATGCTTCACTGCCGTACAACCATGATTTATTTGAAAGCCTTATTGTAAAGAAAAGAATAAAGGTGGATGGGGG
>NW_008751706.1:453163-456552 GCF_000715545.1 Opisthorchis viverrini
CAATCAGAACTAATACAACTTCCAAGATACGTAAAACGCTCCACAACTTCCAGTACCGCTCCCTGGATTGTAAGTGGTGTGTTCGGGAGCATGACCTTGCACTTTGTGGGTGCAAAGTCCATACCGAGAATACTTACTCCTTCTCCTCCTCTTCGAAGACGAGAACGATGTCGTCTGCATATTCCAGATCGACAAGATTTTCTTCACAAGCTACGTGAACACCAGGGTTTTGGAGACCCTCCAGCGTTCGTCTCATTATTTCATCGATCACGAAGTTAAACAGCAACGGACAGAGTGGGCATCCCTGACGGACACCGCTTTGTGTACGGAAGCTTTTGGAGAGCTCTCCGTACACTCTCACACGTCCGGAAGTCTGCGAATACAAATAACGTATTACGTCTACAAATTTCCGGGGCATTCCTTGGTGGGCAAGCGTCTCAAGAAGAACAAACCGATCGACGGAGTCGAATGCGCCTCGGAAATCCAGGAATACTAGAATTATGGGTGGCTCATACGTATGGCGTTGTTCTAGCACCTGGTCAACGCAAAATTGTCCGTGGTCCAATACGAATATGAGGGGCTAAAATTCATTCCGTTGAGTGGTGTTTTTCGCTTTAACTGTGCCTGCTCCGTGAAGATTTTGTCTTCAGACAGCTGTAGAATGATAGTAAGTCGTCCCAGTGTTCTGGCACGACTTTATCGCACATTGCATCATTCCGGTGCGGTCGCACCGATGAACCAATCGCAACAGTACAGGGTAATTGCGCTAGAGGAACCAACTGCATTCAAGGCCGATGAAGTAACTGGCGATTTGATCATTCATGAGGGCAATTCGGACTTCACATTTGTCAGGTAGTACGACGGATAACTCTAAGGAATTATATACAACCCACTTGAGCCGGTGCGTACACACACACGAACACAAGTGCACACAAACGCAGATTGGCGCGTGCGCTGTCCACTTTGTACATGATTCGGGGTAAGACGCATAAAAAACACAGTGCCCATTAAATAGCAGACCGAAACTGAGCAAAAACCGTGTACGATACACCAAAGCGTTACAGCATACAACAGAGAAAACTGTGTTGGTGATTCCTCATATAGATGGCCAAACTGAGAGTTTCCGCAACTTTTTAACGTTTTACGCAGAATCCGGATAGAAAAAACACAGAATGCCAGGGACCAAATGGGACCAACCAAAATAATCAATAGGGAAGCCGACAATCATTCAGGCCAGTCAATCACTCAATCAATCAATTCAGCGAAATCTGATGAGTGTTCAGGCACGCCACGACCGAATAGGACAAGTGTTTAAACATTTTACAGAAGTACAATAGATGGTGATCGTTGCTCACTAAACGCCGATCAGACGGCCTGGATCAATATCAAAAAGTGCCCTTTAAATAGGCCGACGTCGTTGTAGCTTTTACACTCACTTATTACAACAAAGCTGTCGTGATCTTTGTCGGCGAGCCTCTTTTTCCGACATTAAGGCACTGGAGCGGGGACAACATCCGGCGCGAGAGGCTCTGAGTACGCCTGCCCCTCACCGTCAAAAGTGAGCTTCCGGTAGGCGTAAATAGGATCTTGCCTAAAATCTCGAACGTAGAGGGTCGGTGTGGAATTTCAGCCCACCATGTAACTAAGGTCGCACGCGTCCGTTTTGCATTGCATGTGTTGATCCGTGTCTCTGACTGTAGCGACCATGTAACTAAGGTCGCACGCGTCCGTTTCGCATTGCATATGTTGATTCGTGTCTCTGACTGGTGACGGTAAGCGACACGGCGATTTTCGACGCGTTACAGTAACGTGATTTATTATGACGCCGTTTTGTTTCCTCGCTGCTCGTTTTCCCCGAGTTTCGTTCCTACTTAAGGTCTGCTTATGCCTCAGTAACTAATGTGAATATTTTGTTGCCCGTCCGTCATTGCTTGCAAGTTCGTCTCGGTTGCACCTAGTTTCGAGTGTCCAATCCGACGAAAAGGCGGACTGACCGGGTGCCGAATCCGGAGCTCCCGAACGGTGGGCAAATGCACTGTCCACCACAGAAGCCTGACGCCCGGAACGGCTGATTGTTTTGCATTACCCATGTACCACACCTGCCAGATAGCCTTTGGCGAGATTTGTTTTAAACTGACGAAACCGCGCAATCTGACTTGTCACGTGACGCGGGCTGTCGCGTTGCACCGCCGACCGGAAGACAGTCCCTCACATCGCGAACGTATAGATTTCCGCGCCGCTGTCTCTCTATACGGCTAACTCATACTGTCAGACTGTATGTTTGTACATCGTTTGGTGCTTATTCGTTGCTGCTTCCAGCAATCTCTACTGCGTCAGTGACTACTGATTGCGTCATTGTTGATTGTACGTTTGTTTAATTCATGATGCCTACTAATCCGTTTGTCCGTAGAACCAGTTCCTGTCAGTCCTCAATACATCATCTGCCGCCCAGGTCTGTCTGATTCCACTGTGTACTGCCTACGAACTGCATAGAATCTGATAGCCGCAATCGTCCTGTGAGATCCATAGCCGCCCGGATCTTACAAACTAGCTCGGGCGTCGGGGGCAAGTAACCGAGAGGAGGAAGTTCGGCGGAATGTTCGTCAGACATGGCAAAGACGTCTGCTGAGCTTGTGTTATTGATTAGCTCTGCGCTATTGATTAACTTTGTAAATCACGTTACTTATGAGTAGTCAGGCAGCAAGGAAAATTACCGCTGGTCACCGTTAATTCGCAGGGGGAATCAACACTTTCAATAGTCCGGTAGTCCTGACAGACCTGTTCCCTTCTCTGCTTCCTCTATACATCGTATTGTTTGTTCCGTAAGTTCATTCAGGTGTTCCGGATAGTGTCTCGGTTTTCGCATAGCGACTGCCACAATAAATATTAGAGCTGCCTTCCACAGCTCTTCGCTGTGGCTTGTTTTAGAGCCATATCCCTTACTGTGAAAGGCTTCTCCTGTGACTGCAATGTGGCCAGTAGCGCTTCGGCCAATTCCTGTGCCAGATGCACCAGCTACTCAACGCTCAATTGGCCCGCTGCTCTAGCCAACCACAACTGGGCACCAAGCGCCGGTTGCACACCTTCGACAAACTGGTCAGACAGCAACTGTTGGCGCGACACTTATTCCAATCCCGGCCGCGGCGTGCTGACGGCGTCAAAAAACTTTCAGTGTTTGACCATCGATGTCTTCGGAGAATTGTCCGAATCTGGTTGGAACACCGGATCGGCAATTCTGAAGTTCGTCGAATGCTATTCAGGAGAAATAACTCACCCTCGATAGATGAACTGATCACACTGCATAGGTTGCGCTGGCTTGGCCAGTCAACCGACTTCCTCGAAGAGCTCTTTTCGCACAACCATGTGAAGGGTGGAAGAGAGCCAGAGAC
>NW_008751706.1:456982-467348 GCF_000715545.1 Opisthorchis viverrini
ACTTAGCCCCCCCCCCAAAAAAAAATCATCGAACGAAACTGTGGCAGCTACAACCACTGTACGACGAGTATGCAGTTATTACAGCTGAGAATGATGATGATGATGAAAGCACGCTGAAGACTGGCGAAGAACACCGTCGGATCGTATCCCCGTCTCATCCTGACCGCCTTGAACCACCTCATGGCCTTCTGGCGGTCGGCCTGTGCGTCGAACTTCCCTGCAGCGGCTTCCTTCCAAGCGACTCGGTTCATCTTCCCAGGACCCATTTGGCCTCTAAGGAGAGTCTTCAGTGCCACCAACTTACCCCGGTCGGTCTCCAGTCCAGCCACCCCCGCAATGTTCTCAGAATGTACCCATCCACGGGACATCCATCAGTATCCTGGTCACTGCACCACCAAATGAAACGAGGAACGCCCTCCACCGACAAGATCACAAATTCGTTTTCAACACCATTAGCAAAAAAGGAAGTGCAAAGTTCCGGTTAGGGGGTAAGATGTTCAAATCGCTTCCGGTCAAACGTGATATATGATCAGAACACCTACGACTGGTGCGAACGAGTGTGGATGTGTTAGCCCACACCAAAAATAAACAGTTGCATCCTGTGGATTAGATAGGGGAATGCACCGATTACACAAACAAACACCTACTATGCGGCACCATGAGAGTTACCGGGGTCACAAGAAAACGGGGGTTGGGGAGCTTGAGGAATGGGTAAGGTAGGGCGCTGAAACCTGTTTCGAGAGACACAAAAAAGACAGAACTAATCAGTCTTCTGTGAAATCCACTTACAATGAGAATAACAAAAAACAACGGTACCAGCCTCTCAGATGAGATTGAGTTCGCTTGAGTGATGTAACGTGTGGTGTGGTAGAGTTTTATGATACAGCAACACGTGAGAGTAGCATGTGGTTTTCGATTTCAAGGTAGTAGTTTTATTACGAAACCAACATCTTGGATAGTCTTGCTCAATGGCTTTTGAAAGTAACTGAATAGGGACCAAGTAAAACGGCAGTTAGGCAATTCGTTATCCCACCTGATTGGTGCCGTCTTAGGGAAAGGGTGTGGTTGCTGGGGCGAGATGGCCCAAGTGGTAAAAGCGCGAATTTACTGACTGGAAGGTCTGTGGTTCGAGCCTGACCTCTACCTCGCGACTTCTTCTGTCTAGGTTTGGGCAACTTGCTAGTATCTCAGTCCTCGTGCAGCCTTCGGGTGGCACGGCAGTTAGGCACTGAAAGGGTGCGACAGCTGAACGACGAAACGGTATTACAAACCAACATCTTGGGTAATCTTCTTCAAAGACTTTTAAAAGTAACTGAATAGGGACCAAGTAAAACGGTAGTTAGGCGTCTTCATGGGGACAAGTGTGCGGTCAGATGAAAACAGTGTGGTTACGTCCTTACAGTTCGGGCTCATCAGGTAGGCGCAGCCCCCGACCTTATGTTCTACTTGAGTTCAAATCCCATGAAATTCAACACGTCAATGTGGATTTCACGGGAGACTCACCTGAATCCCGGCTGAATCTCTCGTCTTTTTCAATTGGGCGAGTTTCCCATGAAAAGCACGGTGTGTTTGCTAACTGTGGGTGTTTCTATGTTCTTTATGCTTTCCTTCGTTCAGGTGACGTTTCATAAAGTCTGCATCACCGTGTAACTAACTAACAATGGTGTGAGATCGAGACAGCTCAGCACCAAACTTCCGACCGGAAGGTTCGTGATTCAAATGCAAGCTGACTTTTGAGTTGTGCGAGGCGAAGAGGTATCACCTGATCAACAGCAGTGTGCAAAACACAAGACGCAGTAAAACATGGGACTATGTCCAATGACCCCCACAAAAACGAGCGGGACTACAACAGTGAACTGTCGGTGACTTCTGACCAACCGTCTAAGAAGCGTAAAAACGCAAGCCAGTGGTTGGTACGATCTAGACGCGACGGGTGAGATACATCCAAAAAGCAAGACTTACAGCGCCAATTCACGCGTAGAGATCGGGGGTCGAGGTGCACGAGGACAGTCTGTAACAAAAAGACGGAATGAAAAACAGCGATCGTTGGTAAAAGATTGGTTGTCCGCTTGGAACTCGACTAGGTATAAGTTCATTGATTTTAAAAAAAACAGTTCAGCTGTAGCATCCTCCTGGTACCTAAGTGCCATGCCAGCTGAGGAAAGCACGAAGGCTGGGATACTATCAGGTTGCCCAAGCCTAGACAGGGAAACTCGAGATGCCGGGGTAGGGTTTGAACCATGGACCTCGCGATCCGTAAATTCACTCTCTGACCACTGGGGAGAATCATAAAAATATACTCTGGGACATGAATGATTCGAGGGTTTTAGACCCGGAATCACTATCTCGAAAACTGGTCACCGACGCATTCCCCACTTCCAAAAGCCCTAGGTACCCTAACTGTATAGGACGAAAAATTATACGAGGTGGACGAGCTTTGCAAGAGAGAGCGATGCACTGCTCTTCAATTGGGTGGCCTCGTCAGAAACCGCGGTTGATCCTGGCATTGGGGGACACTGGATTGTTTACTGAGCTTGGCAATCAGCTTGCAAACGTCTCGTCACCAATCAACGGGATCATCAACCGCGCACTCATGACGTCTCCTCGACTGCAGACGAAACGCTTGTAAACGAATTGCCAAGCTCGGAGAACAGAAGAATGGTTACCTGACCAACCACAAGTGAGCGCACTCGAGCCATGAATATTCCCATAAATTTCTACCAACATCGTTGTACGCACAAGTATTTGGAGTTAAACCTACGTCGCTGACTCTCCGTAAGCCATGTATCCACATCGATAAAAAAAATGAACATGGTAGGACGGTGTTGTGAAAATCTGAAATGAGAGCGCCTTCACAAGCAAGCCACACAACTGGGAATCATGCCACCTGCCTGCCTTCCAAGACGCTTTACCCACAGTGTCCGAATGCGTCCACGAGCATTACTGGGAATAACCACACTTGAACGCTTATCATCTCTATAGTTAACGAGCCCCCAAGCTCCAATCCCGTTTAGAAAGCTTCATAATTTAGACGGATAAAAACGTGTCTAGTGGTCATCCAGCTCAAATTTAACGTTTGAATCTGCAGCAGACTTGCCAAGCAACCGAAACAAGCACGAGAGTACAAATGGTGTCATGCCCCCCGAAGAGAAGACAAATAACAGCCATTGAGCAGTCGGAGGTGTACTAAGCTTGCGCCACGTTCAACTCCAAGATATTTTGAATTCTGCTAAGTCTCCAGAAACGTTGCTTTGATTTGAAAAGCCTCCCCCACCCTGTTCGTACGCAATTATGCCGCTAAGCTCAAGTAAACGGCGAAGGATGACCAGACCACAACATCGCTGCGACTAACACTCATCGAGGCAGGCGTCGGGATTACTATAAACATTTCACACGTTTTCAGATAACTGACCAAGTGGTTGGAGCGCGAATTTACTGACCGGAAGGTCTGTGGTTCGAACCCGATCTCTGCCTCTCGACTTTTCCTGTCTAGACTTGGGCGACCTGGCAGTACTCCAGCCCTCGTGCTTCCCCCGGGTGGCTTGGCAGCTAGGCACCGAAAGAGTGCTACAGCTGAACGATTTTTTTTAGAAAACTGACCGACAAGCTGCTGTCGACCGTTACGGTAAAGAGATGGCGGCTAAGTAAACACAGCCAAACTGTCGTTCTAGTCTGATTGGTTTACAAAACACACAAAGTGGGATTCCCTTACTTTTTGATGAAAATGACAATGCCGAAGATTTGTTATCAGTCGAGCAGGCAAGTGCTGGACTGGATCCGTTTGGACCAGAAGCCTCCAACCGTCGTTCCAGACTAACTGCGTCTGAGACTGCATGCACACCAGCACGACTTTGTACACCAGGCAGCGGGGCTTCAAAAAGCGCGTTTGTGAAACTCGGTGTGGCCAAACGCTGCCATTGTTGAAGCACTTCTGATCCGTCCAAGGGTTTGATCAACTGCAGTCGCCGAGGGAGACTGTTGGAAGGAAAGCAAAGGAGAATGGCTACACAGGTTAAAAAAACCCCCGGCTGTGCTTGGACGAGAATGCGACACAGTTGAAACGGTTAATATGCGTGACAGATTCATTACATACAGACATCGGGTTCACAAAGAGACAAGTCCCAGTCATCAGAAGCCCCCAATAGACAGGGGGAAAAGAAGCACTAACCGGGAGTACGATTGCCCATAAACGACCGTCGGGTCGCTAGACAGAAGAGATTCGGCCAACAGGTTTTCATCACTGTTGCGAGGATACAGGGTCCCAACAGCTGACAACGTCGGTTCATCCGGAAGCGAGCCCTTGCGTGGTTCACAACCCAACCAGCTGTGGCGCTTCAATTGTTCTTCCAAAGAGTCGTGTCCACACCAGCATCGCGCATTAAGTGGGGATAGAGGTCTGTGAACGAAATTGAAAACAACGAGGATCCACATCAGTAAGCCCCAAAGACACCGCGCTTTTTGGATGCCAAGCGTCCAGCAAAATAAGCCACAAAGATGGAGACAAAATTAGTCATGCTGAGTCGGCACCATTCAGAATCAAAGGCAAGAAAATCACAACTGGACTGATGCCCTACTTAACGTCTGGATCGCCAAGCATTCCCGGTAAATTCACGTATTTACGAGTACCGTCCATCTAGTGGGCTTGGACTCACGGTCCACTGTATCAACAAATTTTTGTTGTCCAACGATATCTGGGTGAAAAACTAACAGTCACGGTTAAGATGAATGGAAGAGGGGGAGAGATGAAGGAACCATGCCTTTAACCTTCAAGATTCTCTACCATTTGGTTGAACGGTGAACGAATAACGTCAAAATTAGCAACCCTTGATGGTAGAAAAACAGATGAGCGGCCACGGACCAAGACGCACACCCTTCAAAAGGTGGAAAATCATGAGCCTGAAGAATGACATAACGCATCAGTGGGTTGGCCAAAATGAGATCAAAGACCCGGGTTCGACCTTCACACGGGAGCCTTCTATCAACACAAGCTCTGGAACCTCGTACTAACAAGACTAAACCCACAACGACATATCGTTCTTTAAACGAAACAGCACACTTGGTCCGGAAGGTATGTACTCTGAACATTTCAAATAAAAGAGACGATACCCTGATGAGATATAATGGTGATGTTGGAAAAATAACAGAATATTAGCGGAATGGGTGATTTTTATATCTAAAGGAGTACAGAAATACCATGAGGAAGCCTTCGTAGCACCAGCTTGTTTAGTAGTAGCAAGATGTTCTCTGGCATTGCCTTACACAGTTCGATCGATTACATTTGTGGAAATCTATCAGGAAGGTGAACTTCCCGAAAGCAACCCCTAAATGCCCTAGATCTACCGAGAGTCTCAGCTCCGCTAGATGTTGACCAGACAGCCAACGCCCCCTCAATATGCAGCGCGTCACAGCCTCGTACCGTGCGCGTCAGCATTGGACCAAGTTCAGACAGTGTCCTTTCAATGAATAGCTTGAGACCGTTGTAATTTTGCACTTGCACGCACTCGCTTGTTCAGAATATGGCTGTTGTGTTCCCTTCTGTGAGTCTTTTTTCTGGCGTGTCCGATTGATTTGCTCACGTGACTGGGCTGTGGGTTGACTGGATATGTGACTCAGTCGTTTGCTGACCCACCACGAGAGCGGACCAGTTGGCCCCATGTACTCAATACACCCGTGTCACTACTTACGTGTTTTTCTGACTTACTGTGAACTCTAATAAGCAATCGTCTGAGTTCACCAGAACCAGATTGTCCAATCACGCTAATCCTCTGAAGCTCTTTCATTAACATACTGCTTGAAATGCTGGTTAGGCTGTGTAGTTCGTGTGCTAGAGGACCGTTTGCCTCGCAGAGTCCTCTTCGCCAAGTCTTGTCTCGGATGAGGATGGATAATAACCCGAAGGCGGTCAGTCAATGATTTGGAAACGAAGCATGAAAGTCCTTACTGATCAGCTGAGTCACGTTGGTAACTGCCGTCTCCCTGGTTAGGGACTGCGAAGCGACAAAAACCAATGGTTAGCGACGGTGTTGAGTCATTGCGTAACTCTCACTGGGATACTGAAAAAAAACACCATTTTGTCATGAATGCACAGATTAGGCCATCACCACCAATACATGGTTCTCATTCCCCGCTCCTAGGTGAATAAAGCTGGACTTCGGTACACGGCCTCTGAACCGACTGACTCATTGAAACTTTCCTGGCTGCCTCATGGATCGAAATACCCTCGGTGTACGATCCTGTGCTAAGGCCGTGATCTCAAAGCGAGGAATTGGTTAATTAGCCTAAACACAGGATATAGGTGTCCCATCTGACAGGTAACGTGTAGTCTAATTCACCAACGGACGGTCAGTAATAATTGCGACGAAACCGAATTCTACGAACTTCACCAGCGTCTGTTCAGCAGTCACTATTGGGCAGTGAACAATATGTTGATTTAGACGTGGGCGGACAAGAAGACCGTGGTTCTATAAGAAATTAACAGTAAATCGTGAGGAGAATTAAGAAAAGGCTTACGGCTAGATTGAACTTTGGGTAGTCAGCAACACAAGATTGCACACAAAGGGCAGTGTGCTATCGGACAAATTAAACGGGGAAAATGTTGTGCAGTTCAAAGTGGGACAAATTTTCAACAAACCCAGAAATAAGTGTAAACAAATCGTCTATAGAAAAATGGTTGAGGTAGAGTCGACTTTGTGTCTTGAAAATTAGCCTGAGGAATATGGAAACAAGTAATTACGTCACGTAAGTAACATCCGGGAATTTCGTTTACAGGCGATATCGCTCCCTCCTTGGTTCAGATCGTTCGAAAAGATGCAAATCACCTTGAATAATCCGAACAATTTTGTCCAATGGTTTTCCGCAAGCGCTTCAGACCTTCAAAGTGTAAAGTGTTCACACAAGACTTGGTAGACTGACGGACCGACGACACTTCGGATTGGTAAGGGCAGCGCAGCTGTCGCCAACCTTCGACACCTCTGGAGTCGGTATAGCGTCTACTAAGGTCGGGTCCGGTATACATTGCGAAAGTGCGATGCATACCACGGGTGTCGATGAAGCATCGGTGAGGCCTGGTGGGAGCATTCGATTCTTAGGCGCCGAGGGGGAGTGACTCCTACTTCCAGAGGTGATCTAACTGGTTACGTTAGTTATTGAACATACTTCACATGTCAGAAGATGATCTCAAAAAGCACTTTCTACCCATTTTTCAGTGGACGAAAAGATGGCAGCTGGAAACAACGTACCTTTGACCATCAACCTTTGAGCCATCAACCAACCAATCGGTATGTGTGCTGACTTTCTCACGTGACACAGTGAAACAAATTATTCAGTAGGTTCACGTGACTCACTGTCAGTTACAAATGGAGAGCCAGTGTCAGGAAAGTAAGACGCACGAGCAAATCAGTAGGGAGGCATTTGAAAAAAGTGATCCGTATGCTTTGAAAATACTGGCGACGGGAGTTAGCTGAGCTAACAAATACACGCAGGTCAGATCAACTAGATAACTTCAACGAACGATAAAAAAACGGACAGAGTTATCTACTCACCGTTGATTTCGCGGGGTACTTGTCTGATTATCACCGGTTTGGTACCCAGAGGAACGAGCGACCAGTTCTGATGGTTCTGTTTGAAAGGATTAAAGGAATACGTAAATACCAGCTATGAAAGTAGGAAGGAACTTGTGTTAAACGGGAAGCTGTGTTAGCGAAATACACTCATTTGTATACCAATGCGGTCTTCATGGGAGACAACTGAATCTCTTGTTTATAGAGGAGAATATCATGAACAAGAGATTCAGCTGCGTCTCCGTGTAAACCATACTGGTTTGCATTTTGGGCTCAAGTAGAACATAAGGTTGAGGGAAACTCGGAGACTGCGCCTACCTGGATAGGGGTGAAAACGGTCACGGGCTGTCGAAGAGTTTCCAGCAGCCGGTCGCAATCGAATGCACAGTAATGCTCCCTCAAAGAGACTATTTCAAGGCAGGTCACTGTCCAGAAGGGACCAAAACGAAAAACGCACGCGAGATTTTCTGTCTTTGAAGAGATCACCCCTCAACCACCTGTGGAGCCTACGGTTTTTCCCCCGAGGAATGCTATCAAAAGATACCTCCATGTTCCAAGAGTCAAATCACGATTCTGAAAGGTGTGAGCTTGGAGGCACAAAACTTTCAAAAACTGTTCGAATCCGAACAACGGTTTCCGACTGCACACTGGAAAGATGTTGCTCCGCGGCCACTCACTGAATGTTGCGCATTTCCTCACATTGCAACGAACGATATCGGGCTTAAGTGCTCTCCCTCTCTCTCGGTATTATAACAATGTTGGCGTGCCATACATCATTTAACACTTAATGAGCCTCACAAATAAGGTATCGATCAGAGGTGGAAGCAGTCTAAAGGTCACTGAATTACCAACTCGACATAAATCCTTGATGATATTACTCATGCGTGATATACAGTTAAGCGAGATAGTTCAGTGATTAGAGCGCGAATTTACTGACCGGAGGTCCGTGGTACCTCTGCCTCTGGACTCCTCCTGTCTAGGCTTGGGCAACCTGGCAGTATCCCAGCCCTCGTGCTTCCTTCTGGTGGCATGGCAGTTAGGCACCGAAAGGGTTCTACAGCTGAATGATATTTATAGTTTTTAGCTGCTAGTCGATTCCCCCAATCAGTCACGGAATCGATTGGAAAAAAGACTTTGATGACCAAACTTGAAACAAATGAGCAATCAACAAAATAAACTGCAAAACAACACAGACGGCCATGAGTATTTCAACTGCTAGTGTCTTAATTTGAGAATCCGGAGGATGCGCGTCCACCTCGAGGGAACGTTGGTGTCCCCAGGGCTACAGCCATGTTTGTGGGGGAGGGGTTAGGATATTTCATATAAAAAATGAAGAACAGTGTCATAGCATCACTAGTGAGAAAAACAAACCAAACATATGATGGATCACAGTTCGGATGCTTTTCGAATCCTACCTGCGTCAAAGTTGCTCAGACTCAACCACCAGCGTTTGGGACGGTGGATTTTTCCGCGGTTGGGAGACTGTTCTTGGGAGGAAGAAACGGCTCGTATCATGCTGCGAGAGCGACAGACAACTATCCGAAACTATTCTACCCGAGGGCGTGATTGACTTTGCTGCGAACCCAGACTGCTGCGTCAAACGCTCGTGAAAGTACTGGAAGGGGTTTGGCAGTGATCGATCAAATTCCATTTATGTGTGTGGAACAACTAGCTGTTACGTAACATCGCTTTCATCATCCACAAGATATGCAGTCACGCGTGGTGACAAGCCGAAGAAACGGCGTGGTTGCTAGGATGCCAGACAATCGACGTGATTGGTCCGGTTCAGTGTAGCCCACGCTCGCTCGCGCGCCAGCGAATAGCCTGGTTAGCAGAACCTGCGCACATGCCAACCAGTCCTTGTCAAACTGGTTTGCCTGTCTCGATGTGCAACGATCTGGCCAAACGTCCATGAACAACACTCAACGTTCGAATCGCTGCTAAATTTGGACTATCACCGCGCTTGGATTCAAATAGTAAATCAAGGTCGAAACAAGCGTTCGATAAGGCGGTCGTTTAGCTCCATCCAATCGATCACTGGGCGAAGAACGGCATCAACTTCAGGTAAGGCAGAGGGTGCCTACGTTCAAGCGGATCTCGGACAATTATTAAATAATCTGATGGAAAACGTGGGCGGACATTGTTTCTTCTACCCGCTTCTCTCACGCAATAATAAATAGAAACTCCAAATCGATCATCTTCGAATTGCATTCGCGACGCTCCCCAGTGCTGGAATGTCGTGAAAAAACAGGCGAGGAACAATAGGGAGAGCACCATGGCAACAGTGTTTGCTACTCTGTCTGGTTGTACGCCGAGGTGGGGGGGGGGAACGATGGTCAGGCGAAACAATAGGTTACCGCCAACCCTGGAGAGAGGAGGCAAGGAAACTGCGTCCTACGTGACATTTACAAAACCATACCGATAGCCAACACAATTAACGAGATTCACTAATTTCCATACCAATTGGGTTTTTAAGGGAGATCCAACAGGATACCAGCTGAATCTGTCGTTTACGATGGTCTACTTCAGCAACCTTATGAGTAGTGTGTTGCGTCTGAACTCAACGCATTTGTCTCTGTTCATTGCCATGGCAGCTGACCGAGGTAACTGACCGTTCCTTCTGGCTGTTCGCGAAAGAATGTAGGGTGAAGATGTGTGGTAAGCCTAACCCAAGCGTTTGCTAATTTGAGACACCTGTGGCGTCAAACTGGTGTATCCGTGAACCTCAAGGGACGCGTGTATCAGGCTACAGTACGGGCTGTTGTGTTGTACGGCTGTGAGACTTGGCCTGTTCGAGCATCTTCAGA
>NW_008751706.1:468119-468790 GCF_000715545.1 Opisthorchis viverrini
AATAAATTATCATCAAGATGCTATTTCTGCTTCAAAGCTCTGCATTGATCGACTGAAGAACATCTCGTGGAGAACAACAGCAGCTAAGATGCGGGACTTAGTGGGGGGCAAGAACAGGTTTCCCAGGATCAAATTCCCCAACCGACTGAATCACAACTACTTCGAGTGGACTAAGGCAACAGCCGCCCGAATGTTAGGAACTGCAAGGGAAAATTCCCAGGAATCTACTCCGGTGATTTCACAGAGAGTTCGCCTCATATGTAGTGGTGAGGCATCTGCCTACGACATAAAAGTTATTGAAAAATGTGGATGAACAAAAGCAAACATGTATGCGGATTTCCGGTCCCGTACACAAAAGTTTCCGTCACGACAGGTCTTTTAGAAAGGAGGCGTTCGCCGAGGACAGAGGGCGCAGTCCTGGATGGGGGGAGCGTAAGCTTACTGACCGCAAGGTCCGTGGTTCGAACCCGACCTCTGCCTTTCGACTTGCCCTGTCTAGGCTCGGGCAGTATCCCAAGCCTTCGTGCTTCCTTCTGTTGGCATGGCAGATGAGCACCGAAGAGGTGTTACAGCTGAACGGTGGTGTCCTAGATGGGAATTCATGTGTTTCGAAGTTAATACATGGTGGATGGAACAACAGGCATGGGGGAAATGGCACGGACACCTGAACG
>NW_008751706.1:469010-470698 GCF_000715545.1 Opisthorchis viverrini
GAAAATATACTGCGATATCTCGAATATCGTGCCAACTGAATCATGAGACGGCCTGTGTGCAGCACATTCAGTTGTAGAGTATCATAAACGAGAGATTCAGTTGAGTCCCTCGTGAAACATCAGATTGATTTGCAAATGAGTGTATTTCTCGAAAAGGGTGATTGGTTGTTTTTGTGCAGAAAAAAAAACGCTCCAGCTACTCACCAGATCCGCTGACGAATCCGCTGCTAGACACGTTGTCATCATGTGCGTAGTCCGGTCGCGCAGGCTGATCACGTGACGACGCAGCGTCACACCCCTCGCGCACGTGTCGAGCTTGATCCATCGCTCGAAATAATCGATCACTAGGAGCAGAATGGAACAGTGTTCACAGGGCGGATTCCACACTGCACTCGAATATCGACTCAAATAAAGGACGATAATAAATACTGCTCAGTCGGCTTTATAAAGACGGCTGGGAAGAAAGAAAGGGGATCAACACACAGGCCAAAAATGAAATCGGACACCTGAAGAAATGAGCTTAACCTCTGTTGTAGATTATGCAGAATTGATGGAATAACGAAGGGCGTAACCCGAGCTTGCTTCGAAGGAAGCAAAGTTGTCTTGTGGGAAATAAGGTTCGACATCATCAACCACTTGAACACCACGGTTTTAAGGACTTTGGGTTCCTCTTACCAGCTTGTACATTACGAGTTTACTCCTCGTCTAGGTACACGCGCCGAAACACAACTCCAGACTCCTTGAGAAAGAGCCAACAGGTTGTTGATGCGGCACTTACGGGCTTTGTTTGACTGGACGATACCTGACTATGAAGGTCACATCCCTAACAAAAATCAAGATCACTGACATTTTGGTGGTCTGAAGTTGCAGTGCACAATCAAGACCGGCCGCAGGTTGTTGCTCAAGTGGTGAGGTGAGGCCACTGTCAATGTTCAATTCAAACTGTCGATCGTCTGAAGTGAAGACGCTAGAAGAGCAGTAGCTGTTGGTTCCCATATCTTCTGACACTCCCCTTCAACGACAGTGGGGTTGTCCAGGAAGCGTTTTGCCTGCTAAACCTAGATGCTCAGTTGGAGGCGAAACTAGCCGAAACTGTGTGTATCGGCACCAGCGGGCAATCGCTCAATCACGGATGGCTGACTCTACGAAAAAAACACCGTGGTTATGGTGGCTAGCCACGTGGGGAAACTCTGGAAGCGGGTACTCACACATTGGAGTTGGCACAATCGTTCGCTGCCGTTCGAGCTAAGTCAGTGGCCAGGGAAGTTTCTCCAATGAGGTCGTTTGCAGTGCAATTGGTCGTTGTGTCCACCGAGGAGCTGCTCCCATCACTGGCCTGGGCGTGGGTCGAACAGGATACGGTGTTTGAGTCCATGCAGAACAAATACGGGGGCGTAGAATAACTGGTCATCGTACTTGGGGAAGATAAATAAGCCGATCGGAGGTGGGCCCGACGGGATCGTTTACGAAGGGCCCGAACTTCGGACTGAAACGCAGGGAGAAAAGTATGGTTAGGGATACAGGCAGCGGTACATGGACTTTAGTGAACTGCATGGACGTTATTCACTCCTTACCCGAGCCTCGTTGTACAGAGACAAGCACTCATCATACTTGTCACGCAGACTGGTCAGCTCGTTAGCCAATCGCTGCTGATTGCCTTGAGATTCTTTCAGGCGATTGACCAACAT
>NW_008751706.1:471685-474951 GCF_000715545.1 Opisthorchis viverrini
CTCGTTAGCCAATCGCTGCTGATTGCCTTGAGATTCCTTTAGGCGATTGACCAACATTTCGTTTTCAGCTGCCAGCTGAGGGTGCAAAGGGGGATAAACATATATTAATCAAAAAGTTTGACCAGAGGGAGCCCGAAACCACCAAGGCACCGCGTGGACTTTGCCCGACAAAAGGGAGGTGAAAAATACCTGAAGTATATATGTATATTTATAATGGAAAACAGCAAAGAAGGTAGACGGCAAGCCAGCTGATTGATCAACTTTTGCCTACATGAGAAATCTCGCTACACATCGCCAATCACGCAGACGGTGTATCGGTGTGGAACGACGCCTAACCCGAGTGGTTCCTGAGCTCTCCTCTTAAGTTTAAAAGTACCGGGACTACTTCATAGGCAATGAATGTTTTTCCCACGCGAAGTCAGGCGCCACCAACCGGAGAACTCATAATCTGTTTACTTGGTCATCCAACCAAACACACGGTGAAATGGATAAAAAGGTTCGCAAAGGAGGCAGCCTGTCGGCGGATCTTTTGAAATTTCTGATGGGCAGGATGTGAAACAGTAGAGCAATACTACACGGCATACCGGAGGGGAGAGGAGTAGCATAGAATGCCCATCGATGGACTCGTTGAGATAAGGAAGGCGAAGAGGACATCGGAAGTGAACGGGAGTCAAGACTCTAAGTGAGGCATAGCAACCGTAAAAAAAGTTGCGTAACTCAAGACAGAAGAACAAAATCAGCTTGACACATCTGTGAATGCATTTGTTTTCGTGGGAATGAAAACAACATGACAAGTGAAGTGGGGTTCTGAAGTTCCACCGGAAAGGACGGCTGGTACTCTCATTCAAAGTTTTTAGACGACATATATGCTCCAACCTCTAACCTATGGGCAGAGTTCTTCGCACCAATATCCTCTAAGACGGTCTCGTTCGATTCTTAAAAACAGTAATTTTTGAAGAAATTTGGTCTAATCTTCGATACCTTTGTTGGACAAAATTTTGTTTACAAATGCGAACAAGGTCAATCAAAAGCTCAGTAATGACAAATCTCACATTCGGACAGTAGTGCTCCCGGAATTCTACGCAAGAACCGGCGCTAGGAGAGAGAGAGCACTTTGTTGGAACAAAAGGTGACCAGTAATCAGCATGCTCTCCAGAATGCCGACTTCACTAAGCACCTTAAACGGTCTTAGGTTGAAAGTACACCCATTTCGCTGAGAGACTCGCCTGGAACCATGCCGAAGCTCCCATTTATGAAGCGACATCTCGAATATCGCACCAAGTGAAACATGAGGCGGTGCAGCACATTTGGTCGCTTGGAGACATCAGAAGCGAGAGATTCAGCTGGGTTTCAGGTGAGTAAGCGCTATAGATAAAGCGTTCAGCTGTAGCACCCTTCCGGTGCCTAGCTGCCATGCCACCCGAAGGGAGCACGAGGGCTGGGATACTGCCAGGTTGCCCAAGCCTAGACAGGGGAAGTCGAGTGGCGAAGGTCGGATTCGAACCGCGGACCTTCAGGTTAGTAAATCCGCGCTCTAACCACTTCGGCCATCTCGCCCCCCAGGTGAGTAACCCGTCAAGACTAAATTGTTAAGCAAATGAGTGTATTTCGCTAATTTCGTGCAACTTGGGTTCAAGTAGAACATAAGTTGAGGGAAACTAGGGAATGGCGCCTACCTGATGAGCCTGAAGAAAGACGAAACCGGCCGTGAGTTGTCGAAGAGTTTTCAGCAACCTCGTGAGTAGTTTATTAGGTCTTATATTAGGTCGTTCGCATTGCTGATCATCCAATTGTGGTTGAATGGTACAGTGTTCGACTGCTAATGATTTTCAGCGAGGACAAAACAGTCGTACAGTTGTCTCAGCGTTTCAGCGTGGATTGACTTCAACAGCGGAATGATATCCCGGTTGAACCTTGCTCGTAAACTTTTTAGAGCTGCTTTAATAAAGTAGTTACCACCAGTCTTCAGATCAGAACACCGCTAGAGAGATTCAGCAGTAAGTGCGCAGAAGTCCAGTGGAGCGACCGTGACGAGGTAATTTTTGTTAGCTTGCATAGATCTCACGTCTAACCTATGAACTGAACAACTAAACAGTACTCATATCGATCGACATTCGTGCGAGCAAAGGTCACTATGGAAGCACATATATCCTGTCCAAGGTTTGCAGTATCGAAGTAATCTTTTACGACTACCTGACTGGATATTGATCTTTGGATCTGGGGTCAAGGTCAAACTCCGAGGGCAAGTCCAATCGAATTCCCTGTTAGCTGTGGTCTTTTCAAAGCAGTTCCCTTTTATGCTTTTCAAACAATTTTCGATTGTATCCATGCAGCCAGCAGTCAACTATTCTTGAAGGAAGATTCACTTATACAGTATGGGGAGGGAGCAATCATTACAAGCGAAAGACGGAAGAGCAGCAATGCCAGTTTAGTTTCACAAGAACAGAGTAAGGGACTCCGTTTTCTTCTACCGTGAAATCAGAACCCCCAGATCAGTCATCCTCAGTGTGGTTTTCTCCTGAGGACACTGTCTAAAGACAGGGGCTAGAATTCATCCCCTCCCCAGGGGGCTCCAATGTCTTATCAGAGTCGAGAAATGTGGTTCGTTCCACGGCTACCTTCTACGAGATTGGTATCGTTTCCGTAAGCTGTGTTAGCAATTGAGAATTCGCCACCAGCTGAGTGAACAAACAAGCGAGTCAGGTTGAGGAATGCAGACTGTATGCACTGCTGCGAATTGATGATCGACTCTGCCGCACGCATAGTTCCGAAATAGAGTTTGATTGTCGACTGGCAAGACATCATAGGCACTTGGCGAAATAGAGTTTGATTGTCGACTGGCAAGAGATCATAGGCACTTGGTGAGGAGAGTAGTCGCGCGTACCGAAGTTATGCCTTTTGCGAGGCGATCCCAGATAGAAAGTTTTTGAACAAGGACGAAAGAAAAGGTCTCGTCAGAGTGCCTACAGAACTTCCAAAAACTCAGGTATAATCGGAAAAAGATCACAGTGGTGAGGGAATGAGCAAGTACACGCGAGTGTGGGTTGACCTATACTATATCCAGTTTATACACAGCACGCGTCTGCGGGTACTTTTTAACGATGTTCACAGTGTGACAACAATTGTGCTGCTGCGCAATTGGTCGAAATGGGTTTTTCACCGGGTCCAGGTGGCTCAAGGGGTTAGAGCGCGAATTTACTGACCGGAAGGTGCGAGGTTCGAACCCGACCTCTGGCTCTCGACTTCCCCTGTCTAAGCTTCGGCGA
>NW_008751706.1:475456-482168 GCF_000715545.1 Opisthorchis viverrini
GGGCTCCAATGTCTTATCAGAGTCGAGAAATGCGGTTCGTTCCACGGCTACCTTCTACGAGATTGGTATCGTTTCCGTAAGCTGTGTTAGCAATTGAGAATTCGCCACCAGCTGAGTGAACAGACAAGTGAGCCAGGTTGAGGAATGCAGACTGTATGCACTGCTGCGAATTGATGATCGACTCTGCCGCACGCATAGTTCCGAAATAGAGTTTGATTGTCGACTGGCAAGAGATCATAGGCACTTGGTGAGGAGAGTAGTCGCGCGTACCGAAGTTATGCCTTTTGCGAGGCGATCCCAGATAGAAAGTTTTTGAACAAGGACGAAAGAAAAGGTCTCGTCAGAGTGCCTACAGAACTTCCAAAAACTCAGGTATAATCGGAAAAAGATCACAGTGGTGACCGAATGAGCAAGTACACGCGAGTGTGGGTTGACATATACTATATCCAGTTTATACACAGCACGCGTCTGGGGGTACTTTTTAACGATGTTCACAGTGTGACAACAATTGTGCTGCTGCGCAATTGGTCGAAATGGGTTTTTCACCGGGTCCAGGTGGCTCAAGGGGTTAGAGCGCGAATTTACTGACCGGAAGGTGCGAGGTTCGAACCCGACCTCTGGCTCTCGACTTCCCCTGTCTAAGCTTGGGCGACCTGACAGTATCCCAGCCCTCGTGCCTCCTTCGTGTGGCATGGCAGCTAGGCACCGAAAGGGCGCTACAGCTGAACGATTTCACCGACACTGACCCCAACGTCCCTTAGCGACATGATATTACTGTCGTTGACTATGAATAGCACGATGCAGAAGGGCGAGATGACTCATTGGTCAGAGCGCGGATTTAGTGACAGAAAGGTCCGTGGTTCGAACCCGACCTCTACATCTCAGCTTGTTCTGTCTAGGTTTGGGCAACCTGGCAGTATCCAGCTCTCTTCCTTTGGACAGCATGGCAGCCAGACACCGAAAGGATGTTACAGCTGAACAGACGGCACGGCACTTGGACAATGTCCTCCCAAGTGACAACCTGCAATATTGAAAAAATCCGTCCGCCATAAAATGGAGTACGTTGGATAAGTTGAAATTCTTCATATAAGAACACAGCCAAGGGACAGCTCTCTTCGCTTTCAGACAATTCAGTGTGTGTTGATATTTCAGCCAACACCACCCTCAGTCTCCTACTACCTCAGCGGTATAATTGTGGCTACTACCCACAAAGACTCGAGAGTTTCGCTCTTATTAGGGCTCATCAGCTCCAGGCGGTGGCGGGATGTATACTCGCGAGGCGGGTGCATTAGCACTACTTCACTGGTGCCTACTGGGCTCAACTAAATGGGCAAATGAGTTTATGTTCGACTGATTCGAGAGACGACAGGACGCACTGTATCGTCAATCGTTCTCTTAAGGAGATCAATCCATCTTTTCGAAACAGCACTGCAGTCACAACTCCGTGAGTTTCAAGTTTTCTAAGTGTGCCGTGCGAAAACAGTATACCCGACGGTTCTGCTGGCTCGCACTGGCTAATTGATGAAGCTTGAAATATTGCTGCCATTTCAATTCACAGAAGTGAAGAGCGTTATAGTATGGAAAGGCCCATGCTTATGCGAGCCTGAACGGAACTGACCTCGAAGTCGACTCATCTCATCGTAAGGGTGTACTGTCGCAAGCAACACCTTTTCACGTTGGGACATTATGCAAGATATAGCAGTAGAAATCAGAAAATGACGGATGCTCAATCCCAGAGAATAGCACACCTTGTCAGGGGACCACCTTATTACTGAGTGATTTTTGGGTCTCATTAAGAGATACTTTGCAATTGCTGCCGAGTCGCGGCACCACATGAAACGTTGGGTCGACATGACAAGGGTGCGAACATCATGGTTAGCTCAGCAGCTGAACAGAACCGATAACCCTTGTGGTCCCGATAAAATATCCATAAGGGACAGCTAATCAGATGGCCAATCAGCTGATCGTAGCAGAACGGTTCCGTGTTCAACCAATGACGTCGCGGGTTCGAAACTCTCTCAGTTTGGTGCGATGCGCACTACTTACGCGTGTCAACAAGGATGAAACAGTACTTCTAAGCTTCTCATTATAGATTGGCTTCACTGACAGAATGAAATCTCAATTGGAAATATCCATCAATTCAAACTCGAAACTTGTCAAGTTTCGTGGTACCCAATGAGGACGAGGCACCTGTACAGTTATTCTGGGCTTTTCATTATAGATTGGCTTCACTGACAGAATGAAATCTCAATTGGAAATATCCATCAATTCAAACGTCAATTTTCGACAATTGATGTCGCAATCGTTTGGTTGCTCGTCCATCGAACTACCGTCAGTGGCGTGCACCCCAGCCTTATCGGTTAGGCATTATCTGAAACAAAGATTCCAACCAGAAAGCAGAACGAGAAGCTATCGATCTACCTGCCTTGGTATGCATCAAAGTCCGTAATTAGAAAACAGTATCACGTAATGACGTGAAATGTCCAGCTAGATAGTGGCACAAATGTTGGTACAACTAGTTTACGATTTGTGCGCATTTTTCCAGTGATGCGATGGAACAGCCGTCATCTGCTGTGCTGGGTATGTGAGTGGTTCGGCCTAATTTTACCGTAGACTGGAATTTCAAGGTCATCGCACATGCACTGGCCTAATCACGAGTTACTACCCTTTGATTGGCTTACGTCACAGTACGTAAAACGGTGAGCGGACCAGACGCACGATCATAGCTGGCACTGCGATACTCTTCATCTGAAATGACCTTGGAAAGGCCAAATCTGTCCAAATAACAGATGCCATACAGGTGGTATCTTTTCGAACCTCCCACATGTAGAATATGTTAACGCAACCTGAAGTCTTTATCTGTTTCCCTCTCACCTGCTTGACACGGCTTTCCAAATCAAGTCCCCGGGTAAGCAACCGTGTCACTTCGGACTGTTGGTTCAGAAATGCATCTGACTTCTTAGCGAGTTCGTCGGACAGCGTGCGGATATGCATGTTGGCCGACACGAGTTGACGAGCACAGTCGCGGATCAGGGCAGTTTCGTGTTCGTCCAGTTGATCTGCCGTCATTGTGAGACGGTTGCGCTGAAAAAATTGTCAAGAGATGGGTAAATAGGGGAGAAATGTAGAGGTTAAGTAAGCAGATTTAGACATCTGGGTCGCAGTACACATATGACATCTTGAATCCTACTGTCAGGACTTGGGTAGTCAATAAAAGGGACCATTGAGCCAACAAAGCCTTAGCTTACTAACAGGAAGACTGAACGTTTTTACTGTGAGTCAGACAGAGGTATCGGCTCACCGTTGAACAAGATAAGAGTAGCTAAAGCCGCAAAATTACTGATCGGAAGGTCCGTGGTTTGAATCAAACCCCTGCATTCCAGCTGCTGCTGTTTTGGTCTGGTCTCAGCCCTCTTGCTTCCTTCGGTGTACGGTCAGCCGCCCCTAGTAACCGGACATCACATCATTTGGACGGATGTGTCACGTACAGGACACGGACCTAACGAAGCCATGCCCTGATTAGTCAGAATGCCAGCCAATTCGAGTCGAGCATCTTTGACTCGACGCTTCTCGCCACCTCGCGGTGATTTTAGCACGACCTTGTGGAACACTCTGTGACTACCCTATAGATACAGTTGTAATAATTTTCTTTTGTCTTCATAAAGGGCTGACTGGAGCTACCGTGCCTTTTGATATACCACTGTGGGCGGAGCAGGAAGCAAAGGGACCGATACAGAGTTGAACGATCGTTAACAAGTTACAACATTTGGGTTGCGTGGCAGCTAGGTACAGAGAGGGTGTTACGGCTGGACAACTATTGCCCATTACTAGCCAAAATTGCAAACAAAACCACTACATATAAAGATATTTTCGCTTCTTGGTCGAAGCAAGCCTACGTAAAATGGTCATGACAATGTGGGAAGAAGAACAATTCTGGCACGATGAGTCACCAGATAAGCTCGGCTAAAAAGGAATACTCATCAGCTTAGTCACGCAACCTCTCGCATGCATTCCAGGCCAGACAAAGCCTTTCCTGGCGTGAATCAATATCTTCCAAATGCTCCATCAACGAAGTAGACGTACCCTTAGAACACACACACACACAAACCAGCAACAACCGCTGTCGGGACGTATAGCAGATTCGAAAGGAAACGTGGAAGAGAATGATTAGTGGGAGAGAGGAGAAAAGCCAAAACATGGACAATCGATCGAAAGGAATGCATACTTTCAAATGCATACACATTCCAATCGCCCCTGCACTAGACTCAAGTCCAGTTATGATGGGAAACTCTTGTCCGAGAAGATCACGTCGGGAAAACATCGTTAGTAGAAACAGTGCGATGCCATCGACCTGAAAGAGCAGTGTTCTTTCGGTGTTCCTTTTACGTTCAAAGATGGGTGCTCCGCCAAAAAAAAACAGATTCTGTGCCTCGAAAATCGTTCTCCCCAAGGGATGTTCCTTTATGAACAAGTACTCTGTTCACTACTGTCCAAACGCTAATTGCATTAGTCTTGTTGTTTATGGACTTGACTTACTTCCTCACGTAAGATGTAATTCTCCTCCTCGAGTTCACGAACCTTACGATTCAGTTGATTGAAGTTGACAGAAGAAACGGAAAAGGTTCCTGCTCCACTGTCGGATCTGCACAGAAACGCACGTGGAAAGGGCCGATGAAGGGAAAATAGTGACAGCAATAAAAGAACAAGGGAAACGAGACACGACCGGACCTCCGGTTCCTTAAATTTGTTCACGGTGTGCTTAGGGTTTCACAGGTAGACGGAGCCCACGAGTTTCTATGCATCACATAGTTCAAATTGAACAGAAACAGGCTAAAACAATGACGGGGATTTGTTGAGGTGTTCGTCAGGTTACGAGAAAGCTGCCGGGATCCACCTTCCATCCAAAACGAGTTCTTTTTGTCAGTGACAAGTTAGAACGAACAAACAGTCACTGGTTAACTACAGCATCACATGATCAGCCAGGTGTTATGCCACAGCATTTTCGTGTATGCTAAATAGGTGGAGCCTCGGTGATTCATGACAACTCGGAGCTTCGGTTACGTAACAGCACACGCAAAGAAACTCCTGAACGCACCTTTCAAGGTGCCTGGCAAATCGGGAAGGTGGGTAAAGGCTGGACCTATGACCTTTTGAAGTTCTATCTCCTACTGTGGTATTAGTCCATGCACATCAATAAGCCGAGTGCTGATGCTGACTGAATGGTCGGCTGGAAAACTGGATCAATAATGTCAAAGAAAACGCCCCATGCCATGCTCAGCCACTGCAATGGTTCTGTGCTTATTGGCTAACGCGATCTTCCAGCAGAATATAATCTCAACCATACAACAAAAAGTGACCCCAGCCGACATTAATCACAGTGTACAGCATTACAGAGTCGCTCTGAGCTCGAATTCAGGCTCCGCCTAATGTGAGTGGCCATATTTTCGACTTTAAAAGATAAGAATCGCTAGACAAAACCCTATTTAGCTTCCCGAAAGGTGAGCTTTCGAAGCGAAGGTTGATTCAACTGGCTTGAACATTCGAATAAAAATAAGCACATTGTGACGGCCAAAAGCAACCCTGCAGCAAACATAAACCAAGTAGAATGAAAAACGAACAAGCTTGAATTTGTTCATTGACCTTTGATCTACACAGAAATTCCAATTTTAAAGTTAAATTACTGACCCTCCCAACAGAGACGCCTCCGAAGAAAGGCCAAACGGTCCTATTGGCTGTGATCAGGACATGAATCAATACGAGTGAAAACTTACCGCGGATCAATACCGTTTGGCGGACTAATCCAGCCAGAAGAGGTGGTGCCATCATCACCTGATTCGTCCACGTGATCACGACTGTAAATTTGAAGTAGGCTGTCCTTGATCGATAAACTATGCCGGAGTTGACTCACCTAAAGTAAAATGAGAAAGGTTTCCGGGTGATGACCACGAGGACATACAGCTGTTTCAATTGAGATTCTGTCCTGTTAGTAAGGAGAAGCCGAGAAGCATTGAAGAACGTCTTATTGGAAGGCATCCGAGATGCACAAGTTAAGCGCTCGCGGGAGAACGGTTAAGTGTTCAAACGTGGCCAAAAGGTCATCGGTTCGAAACTACCTGGAGTTTCCTGAGAGGCGAACTGTTGATTGCAACGAAGAATGAAACAGCTGTACAGTGCTTCTCGGCCTTTCAGCACGAATAAGCTCCATGGACAGGACAAAGTTTCTACTGAAAATTACCAAATATCCTTACGCCCAGATGAAGAAAAACTTCACAACATGAGTGAAACTTTCATCGGAAAAGTCATCATAATCGAGGAGTATGTCAATAGGTGACCACGTGATATGGTCTATGTGAGCAGATGAGTGACGTTATATCCTGTATAAGTAAGAGTTAATCACACTGCTATTCTGGCCTATCCAAAGACAGTCAGGTGATCAAACTAGCTGTCGGGACGGTCACGAGTTCGAACTTCCGTTTAGATTCGTCAGATACGCACTGCTGATAATTCCCGATAAGGAATCACCTCACAGGCCTCTCAACTAAAACCTACCGAATTCCCTTGCAATACCATCCAGACATACGATGTGACCAAGGGTACGCGTTCACTTTTTTGCACTGAGGTGGGTTGCGAACTCTAAACGCATACAGCGTTTTCATGAACGACAAGTCTAGGCACAACTTCTGTGGTGGGTTGCAAATCTTATCATCATCAT
>NW_008751706.1:482961-488360 GCF_000715545.1 Opisthorchis viverrini
TTTGCAGGTGTGAAGCGCATACCAAACCGCGAGGCAGAATTATTTAGATTATTTAGTATTGTTTGCATTACCACGGGATCACATCCTAGAAGAGCTATGTCATCTGCGTACTCAACAGATGTTCAAAATTATCGTCTCGTCCAGAGCATGTACCCACAGGACCGGCCAAAATTATTCTCGGAAGCGATCTCGTTTCGAAAAATGAATTTTGGACCATGTTAGTTTTCCCGTTAAAAGTGATCTCCAAGAGCATCTGACAGCAAGGTACACTGTTTGTTTTCGAGGACAAAGAATGGCGACTAAAAACACTTTGTCAGGTTCACAACAAAATGAGATTAGCCCGAAGCTCACTGGAAAACTGTCGGAGATCTTGGAATACGTTCCTTCAATAAATACACTCAGTTAAGAAGGCGGGGGTGGGGACTAAACAACCATTCAGCAAGAGGAAATGGTTTAATGAACCGATGGTGTTGCGCTCGTCTCTACGCGGGCTCATCGATCGAAACTGTGATCAACAATGCGCCTGACCGGAATTCAGTTCGTTAACCAAGCACGTGAGGTGAGGATGTATTGTGCAATCCTTACACATGTTGTGTTTGACCATATGGAGTACGCATTACTTGGTTCCGGATTCGGGATTTCGGGCCTTCGATAAGGACGATGCAAGTGAACTGACTCAAGGTCGCGATTGACCGAGGAGACAAAAGGTGGCAGTCGTAAGTTGCAAGGCTGTCCGACTTGCCGGCTGCCTAGAAGATGGTTGAAAACATAGAACAGCTTTCATCCTAACAGCACACGGTGGGAAGAACTACCCACTCAGAGGCTGCCAATCGAAGCAAAAGCAGACACCGTCCAAAACTAAGAAAAATCACAGTAGCGTACTGACGACGGGTTGAAAAACTGAAAATCTCTGTCCAGGAAGGGAACAGATCTGTCCAAGACGAATGTTGACGGGTGAAAAAGCATGCTGGCTCGACTCACGATGTCAGGATGACAAAGCACTGTTGAAGTTCGACATGAGGTGGTGTTCGACTGATATTATCGTACCTAGGTCAACTGAGTGCGTACAATTTAGAGATTGAACAACAGGACCAGAAGCGCATCGCCGACGTCAATCGGAGAGTGAACCCTAAACCAGATTGTTAGCGTCAGCGCCGTGTCGCTGGGGGAGTTCAACAAAGTTTCCACTGGGTCACAAAAGAAGGTAACCCTCAACCGCCACAAAGAACCACAGGCACCTACGAAAAAAAACAAGATACTCACTGTATCCTCGGACGCGGTGAGCCTCCTCTCGGTATCAGAAAGTCGTCGTTCCAGTTCATTGTTTTTGTCCAAAAGATTTTTGCCAATTTTCGCTGCCAGTTCAAGGTCATTTTGTTTCTGAACGAGGAGAGACGCGGGAAAAGGAATGGTTCAAGGTCATTTTGTTTCTGAACGAGGATAAATGCAGGGGAAAGGAATGAGTAGGAACCATTCGTTCTAAGAGGTGTGGATTAGAGAATTGGATTTTGCCGGCAAAATCCACATGTATTCGTGGTGAAACTCTAAAAAAAGCAACCCCCTCGGAAAGAGAGTTCAAAAACCTGTCCATCCACGAGTTGGAATGTGACTCCTGGGGAATAAAACTCCAAGATGTGGTGGAATACTTCATTTTCTCACAGTGACCTCCGTTGAAGAGGCACAGTGACGTTGCACTACTTGTGTACACGTTCCACTACTTCTGTAGGAATATTTTCGGACTTATGCGACTGGAACATAGAGTTGAACGAACGGGCGAGCAGCCGAAATGGACAGTTTTGACTTTTGTTCACCTTAAACTCCTGGGCAGTAGCGAGTCTTTTAAACGTGATTTGTCACAACTTTGAAAGTATTTCCTGCTCCAACGTTTTCAGTCACGTTTGTAAAATCCACTGAAGAATCGGGTTTCACAACCCTATCTGAGACCGGATACCCGATCAACGATAGACTGGAATTAACCAGTGCGATTCCCCAATAAATATTGAGTAATTTGTTGCTTTTGAAAAACGTCCATCTGCTTGTGTGATCACACATGTGTGGGAGGTAATATATACATATAATATCATATATATAATATTAAACTGGGGTACTCTCCGGTTAAAGACGTGTTGGACAACCAAAAAGTAAGACTAAAAGTTGGAGTCAAAAATTGTATGGCTGAACTATTGATGTCCCAAGGCTCATTGACGTGATATGAGGGCGATAAATTGCGTCAATACGTGCTAATCTGGGGTGCGCTCTGGAATCCCCAATTTGAAAAATTCTTTCGGACAAGATACGCATTAGACAACAAAACCAAAATGAGAGATGGCACGCTGATTAGATATGAGTACGAATTGTGCTAAATTGATGTTTTCAGACAGCTGTCAACGGATCTCTGACCCACCGTTGATAAATAAATAATCGTTCAGCTACAACACCATGTTGGTGCCTAGCTGCTAAGCCACTCGAAGGAAGCATGAGGGCTGGGATACTTCCAAGCCTAGACAGAGGTCGGGTTCGAACCACGAACCTTCTGGTCAGTAAATTGGCGCTCTAACCACTGAGCCATCTCGCGCCGTTGGTGGACTATCATGCGTACAACAGAAAACTCATGGACACAGGCTCGAACAATGTGAATGGACCGAAGATATGAGCAGTACTCACCTCTTCCAACAAGTGTGTAATCGCTTCCAAATCTTCATAGGTTCGAGCCATCTGGCTGACGCGTAGACCACACAATACTAGGTGATGATCGAGAGAAGAGAAACGTGTAACTGATAAGCATTATATATGCAGGACAAATACTATGGATACGCAAGCACACACAAACATCATGGTGGGCTTTTCAAATACACTTTGTGCAGATATGTACGTATGTGTCACGTGGCAACGAAGCAACATGGTGCTTTCTCTGTCCTGACTAGGCTAAAGTCTCGAACTCGCGACCTCCAAAAACCCGATAGTCCTATGAAACGCGCACTGCTGATGAGTCGCAATGAGAATGAAACAGTTGTGCAGCGCTTCTTGACTTTTCAGCATAGATTGGCTTCACTCACCGACCGAAACCTCCATTGAAAATGCCAACAATCGATGTGTACGGACGACCAGGATCGGCCGACCCGGGCATGTATATAAAAAACTCATAATCGTTCAGCTGTAGCATCCTTTGGTGCCCACCCGAAGTTTGCACGAGGGCTGGGATACTGCCAGGTTGCCCAAGCCCAGACAGGGGAAGTCGAGAGGCAGAGGTCGGGTTCGAACCACGTACCTTCCGGTCAGTAAATTCGCGCTGTAATCACTTGAGCCATCTTGCCCACCAGATTCACGATATTCCTATCTTTTTGCTGACTGAAGCAGCCGTACCGGATCTCGGTAGAAGCGCCTTTTCTCAGCCTTACAGCCGCCGTCTGTTAACACGAAAAATGAACAAGGTTTTCCGCGTCGGGATGCATTGATCTTAACTGGCCAATCGACCGAAGAGCGCAGAGGCGAACATTCACTGGAAAGTGCATTCAATCCCAAACCGTAGATACCAGTAGCTACTAAATTAGGATCACCAAACGACCGATAAGTAATGTGAAGCGGGAAGTATGAGTTAGTACCGATCGATCTGTGGTGTATCAACGTATCGATGTGCGTTTCGGTGACCGAAAAAGGTCTGAGCAAAAGAGTCCTCTTGTCAAATTTGACACGAGCAACATAGAACAAACCCAGTGAATCTGGTGAAGACTAATTCCGGTTTATTTTACTAAGCCGGAGTTTAGATATACAGCAACGGCTAGGGTTCTGAAAGTTAAACAAATCGGAAAGACTGAGTTGCAGTGCGAAAGCCCCCACCTGTCTCAGTGCATGATTTAGTTGGATTTTGATCGTACTGAATGATTTATCGGTGGTCTCTGCCAACCAGTGGAACAACAGTGTTCGCGGTTTTTAGGGCTAGAGTATCTGGTACACGTGAAGGATGAAATTTCCAAACAAATACTGACTAGAAGTGTGTTGTCGTCTGATGGAACAACCAAAAATCTGCATCAATCCTGGCGGAGCGACAAACTAGTTTCCAACCGGCCTACGGAACTCGCCAATGGAACCAATAACAGGGCGCGAGTTGAGCATCTGAGGCTTCACGTCTATGCACTGAGAACCAAAAAGGTGTAACCCCAGATTACACTTTATCGGTTAACAACAGCAATCCAAATAATGTTTCATTGCTGTTGAGAATCAGTGGCAACCCGAGCACCGCCGACTGGAGGCTGAAATTACGGCCAACATCGAGTCACCACTGCTGAGGACTCACAAAGCGACCCGTGCCGCGTTACGTAACAAAGGTATCACACAGCTTGCCCTAGAATTTTTAACCGGGGCGACATCAACACTCACTGTTTGGCGGTTTGCACAACCGAAGACTGAATGATTTATCGGTGGTCTCTGCCAACCAGTGGAACAACAGTGTTCGCGGTTTTTAGGGCTAGAGTATCTGGTACACGTGAAGGATGAAATTTCCACATGTAGGCTTCATATGAAGCGGTTGAAATCTTAATGCTGTGAAGTCTGGTGCGCCAAACTGGTTTGTTTCAACGGTCGGTCTAACCGTGTACTTTGATTACCATAAAACGTGCGTCTGTGGAGAAAGATATTGAGAATCAATTTTGTGTGTGTGAAGCGGTTGAAATCTTAATGCTGTGAAGTCTGGTGCGCCAAACTGGTTTGTTTCAACGGTCGGTCTAACCGTGTACTTTGATTACCATAAAACGTGCGTCTGTGGAGAAAGATATTGAGAATCAATTTGTGTGTGTGTGGTACTAAAAGCATTCAAAATGGAATGTGTCCTGCTCTCATCGAAGTGAACGTGCAGAGGAAAGGGACAAAAATAAGCAAGCGGCTCAAATGAATAATAACCATACAGCTGATGTGTTCCAAGGCTACCAAAAGAAATCTAATGAATCAAAATTGATGTGAGTTGGTCCGCGCTGTTGCACGTTCCGTGGTAGTCACAAAAGCGAAAAAAGGCGCAGATAATAGGGCGTTAGTAGATCAGATCAGTATATCTTAAAAGTAGAACTCAATCAGTATCAGAAGCTGATGGTAGAAAAACACCCAAGGCATGAGAGGCGTAGCGAATTCTGTGGAACTCGTTCAGTTGCGTGTCTGGGTTGTCGCAATCAAAGAGGTTCGTGGGCACATGCCAGGAACTAAAACCCAGCAGACAAATAAAGATACCGAAGAAAACAAATACCATCTGAGGAACAACATGTCTTAGAGAGCGCTCGAGACAAGAATTGGGGAGGATAAATGAAGTGTTGTGCGATACATCTGGTGAATGCCCCGTTGAAGAGTGGCCTGGTTGGAGACACTACAAGATATGGCTGCCAACCGATGTCAGTGGCGTTCCTGTTGTCCGT
>NW_008751706.1:488523-506128 GCF_000715545.1 Opisthorchis viverrini
CCGTCCACCTTTACTCTTTTCTTTACAATAAGGCAGTGAAGCATCGGTGTTGAACACTGATGTCATGCTGTCGACGATGATGGTGATGATGAAGAGTGGCTGCTCGGTCACCTAGCAGGTGACCTCCCCTGGGGTGATGGAACACAACCCCTAGAGGTCAACACGCCCGCTCTCGTTAGAATCCAGCGACGATTGTACGTTTTACTTTTGGAGTCAGGTATCATCGATCAGGCGGCTGTGTGCACCAAACGGCAAGGCGTTCGTTCCATTTTTAAGACATTAACTGCTAGCAAAAATTGGAAACCAAAATTGCGCACACAACGAGCCACCGCCTTACTTTCTTGATGGTAGGTTCATTTGCCACACCTGCTTCATTGATTTGCCATATTAGTCCCTTGATTAAGACCGATTCAGATCAGGACTGTGAGATTGGGTTTGAAATGGATAACTGTTGAGACATCAGCCCTGATTCCCGACAACAACTATTCAAGATGCCCCCCGCTCAGAAAAAAAGACCGGAATGTCAAACCCGCGGATTGGCATGGCTCATAATTCGATGCCATAAATGACTGAAGAATACGACTGTTTCGGAGCGAGTCCTAAACGAGGCGTCTTCTCCAAAATGAGACAGATATGTCTCAAAAGAGATGGGTCAAAAGCAGTAGGTTTCTTGCGGAGCACATCATCAGTTACTACCTAAAATGGAAATTTAATTAGAAGCCTTGCTTGGGGGGGGGGGGGACAAACAGTGCACCAAATCTTGACAAGACAGCTGTTCCCTTATGGGCATGATACCTTGGGAACCAGCTTTTTTGGTGGGTTTTTAAAAGAAACTTTTAATGACAAAGGCCACCCTTAAAAGAGACAACTCATGCTTCCTTTGTTCATGTAGTACGCCCAGCAATAATTTTGCAAGCTTGGAGACGAAACTTGATACTGAGGTGGGTTAATCGAACCTCATCATCGACAGAATGACATCGGTGTTCAACACTGATGCGTCGCTCCCGCACAGCCATGAAAGCCTTATTGTGAAAATAATAATAACGTGGACGGGGAAGGGACTTAGTGCTGGTTTACTACTATTATAGTCATGTATTTTTGAAGAACATGGTCACAAACATACAAAGTGAATGCAAGCGACGAATGCCGAAGGGTAACAGGAGAATATGAGAGAAAAGATAGAAACGTCTCATTCGAGTTCATGCCACCAACAGTTACAACCAACAGTCAGATGAGATAAATCCCAACGTAGGTAGAAATTTTGGTATGGAAACACGTGCAAAGACCAACAATCGAAGAAAGAACAAACGGTGTTGAATGCTCTTCAAGGCGCGGTGGGTGCTATCACAGTCAAGACTCGCACATCAGGCACAAAGTGTCCGTCATACTGGGTCTGGTGTGAGACTAAATGGCAAAAATGTACACTCAACGCCATGTACCACGCATAAAAGTACGCAGAGAGCCTACAATGGCTAGCAAACACAAGTCACAGACTGTGACCTTAGAAAGTCCCAGTCCAAGGTCACTACCCCTGCAGACACTCATTCAGGCAATCTAAAATAAAAGCTAACAACAAGAACGCCATTGACATCGACTAGCAACGATATCACGCGGTTCCCATCCTGGAAGGCGAGTGCGCTGACGGCACTCGGGCTTTTCGCAATCTATTTCACACACCCCAGCAAGGTTAATCAAACACTAAGAGATTGAAAAAAGCGGGATAGCCATGAGCGACGGCTCAGACTGCTTGCAGTTTTACTGCAGCCGCAATCGCTGACGTCTGTATTCTGAAATACAACTTCAAGCAGTTACACTCATCTAACCGGTAATCTAATCCAGTTGGCTGGGCGGGTTTCAGACAGTTTCAATACGACACAACACATCAGTACTAGAAGCGAGTCAGTAACTACCATGAGCGTGGGAGACATCAACATCAGTGTTGACATTCATGCTTCACTGCCGTACGACCACAAAGTTATACAGGAGAGTGGTTAAGGGAGAGGAGTTGGTGCTGGCCTAACACATGCACTCAGTGGTGGCTACACCTCTAAGCGTTCAATCAGACAACCTGGAGGGAAACTGACGGCAGGAACGCCACTAAAATCCATTGACTGACGTTTCTTGGAATGTCTCCAACCAAGCGCAGAGGTGTTACGGGTATTCCATTCAACAATACCTAAACACTTCCCATTCTCTTTCACACCCTCCTGGTAAGTCACACATTGTCCATCTCGCGGTGCCTGTCATTCTGAAGGATGAATTGAACACTTGTATCAGTAGCCAATGGTTTGACATACGCGGCACATGGTCGGATCACCGCAGTTGATTACACTGGATGATGTCCGCGACTAAAGTACCCGCAGCTCTGTATTGCAACCAGTTCATAACGAATTCTCTGACGTCAGACGATATCAACAACGCTTCAGAGACATATGTGGTAAGAAAAAACTTAAGAAGACTCACATCACCTGTTCAAAGCCCAAGTGGTTAGAGCGCGAATTCACTGACCGGAAGGTTCGTGGTTCGAATCCGACCTCCGCCACTCGACTTCCCCTGTCTAGGCTTGGGCAACCTGACAGTTTCCCAGCCCTCGTGCTTCCTTCAGGTGGCATGGCAGCTAGGCACCGGAAGGGTGCTACAGCTGAACGCACATATCCTGCAATCATACAACAACATAGCCCTTAATGCAACCTAGTACACAGGACCCTTGAGATCCAGTAATATGCCCTCTTGACGCCGCAAGTAACACAGTTTAGAAAACGTGATATGGAACTTCTAAACGTTTGCACTGACTTCAACAGACATACTGCCGCCAAGAAGAATTGTCTATGTATGTGAAGCGGTCCACAACCCCCAGTGCTTTTTCTTAAGTTGACTAACTTTGTGAATTGATATCGTTCAGCTGTAACACCATTTCGGTGTCTAGCTGCCATGTCACCCAAAGAAAGCACGAGGGCTGGGGTACTGTCAGGTTGCCCAAACCTAGACAGAGGAAGTCGAGAGGCAGAGGTCGAGTTCGACCTTTAGGTAAGTAAATTCGCGCTTTAACCACTGAGCCATCTCGTACTTTGTAAATAAAAGACACAAGCCAAAAGCCAGACACAAAAAGGATCATGTGTAGCCCACCAGAAAGGCGCACAGCACTCAAACTTGGTCCAAACTTTCTGCAGCGTCCTAGAGAAATAATACTCATAAGCGTAATGAGAACTCTTCGGCAGTCCACGACCGATTTCGTCCTTTTCAGGGCTTATCAGGTAGGCGCAGCCCCCGAGCTTCCGTCAATCTTATATCCTATTTGCACTTCTGTAGTATCCTTCACCCATTCCTCAGGATAACATTCTTCGCCACTTTAAATAAGATACGGAGAATGAGGCCGGTTATTCGGCACGTGTAGCACATGATCCAGTCATCTGATCTCCGACTGCTGAATGAAATCCTCAGATAAAGTAACTGCGACATCACCGGCAGCTAGCATATCTGAGCGATCACTTTTGCCATGGTCCCTGTCTGTATATGTACTGACAAACCGACCCACCCGCTAAGACCGGTTTGCAACACACCACCCGAGGTTTCAAAGCCTATATATAGGAGCAGTCAAGACTTCGGGCTCTGTTTCGAACCACAGACCTTTGGTCAGTGAGTTCGCGCCTTAACCAATGAGCCTTCTCTTTGAATGGAAACCGAGAGAGGAGATCCACTGACAGAGATTGACAGACATGACCCAGTCGCACGCCCAATGGCTCGCATGCATCCAACACATGGTTCCCCAGATCATCTCTCCGATGAAAGTTCACTGACACCCCTGTATTCACGCATCAGCTACGTCAACTGCCGTCTCCAGTGCGTAGCTTTCCACTCCAATCTCTTCAATGACGAACGAAACTGTGACAGCTGTAACTGCTGTACAGTCTTTACCGCTGCAGCGGACGATTATGGTAACTGCTGTACAGTCTTTACCGCTGCAGATGACGATTATGACGCCGTTTCTAACGAAATCACCGATGAACTAGTTCGAAAAGAAGTGGTATTTTCCGATGAAGCGTCGTAGAGTTCCAGTTGATAAGTACCATGTCACCACTGTTCTTGAGGACGCTTGCGCTGTCAAACTTTGAGAAATGCTTTGGGCCCATTTTACTCACCCGTCTTCTAGCTACAATATCGTACTTTCCAAACCTTAGACTTATGAACAGCGATAGGCGAACAGCAGAGTTTTTCGGAAAAGATGTGTCCAGTCAGGAGCATGTGTACCAGGCAGCCTAGACACATCCTGGCACTGAAGCTCACCGGAAGGCAAATCAGGCCCTCAACACCCAGAACGCGACGTGCCCCCGTAACTCGGCTGCGTTGGATTGGCTGAAACAGCACGGTCACACAACTCATTGATTTTCGGGCGGGTGAGTCATTCCGCTCGGCAGCCGTACGTCCGACCCACAGCATTGCAGCGCGAGTGACTCGAATGCGGCTGTCCGCACGCGGAGTCAAGCGTCATTGACACGGCAGTGAAAAACGAAGATGGTCTTCTCAGCTAATGGGAGAAACAGCAAAACCAAGCGGGTCTCACGCGGGAGAAGCCTGGCTGCCCTCAAATGCTTGGCGGTGCCCACAATGCACAAGGGAATTCTGTTTTCCGCGCACTTTTTTCAGTGTAGGAATATGCATACTCAATGTCTTCATCTTTCCAGCCCCACATTTTTAGTTATCAACCCAGAAGAAACTTTAGGGCGATGGGTACGCGATAAGGAAAGCTTTTATCGCAGGCTTCAGCCTAAAAGTTGTCCCGAGGGTCAAACAATCAAGTATGGTGAACGTCATCTAAGCGACGAGTGATTCTTTTCGTTCTGTCTTCAGGAACAAATTAAGGAGGCGAAGAAATCGGTACAAAACTGACCCATGTTGACGTGTCTGCATATGCCGATTTGTTTTTTATGCAGCGAATCGAACCCGGTGAACGAAGCAGTTCACGGTGTAATTCAACGGGTTACCTAGACTGCTTTTCTCTGTGCTTCCATGAATTTGTATGAATTTCAAACTACACTGCTCAAATTTTTCGTGCTTCAAACTGACAGGAAAGTAACGCTTCCTGGTTCGACCGGGCTAATCACAACAAAAAGAACTATTGCTTCAAATTGGTAAGACTAACAATCAAAAAAGAAGGAAAGAGAGCGGAAAAGTTGTCAAATCAGAAAGCAGTGTTGGCCAAAACACCCTCCCCCACTAAGGATCCGTGCATTTAGGTAAGGTTGTCTGTCTGGTTTAGCCCCACGGCGCTTACGGCCGTTTTCTGAGCTGAGCGTTCTCACTCTGCTACGACCGGAAATTGGCTACACGGGTGATTTCCTAAACAACGTCAACGACTATGGAGCGGACTTGTCACAAAGTCAGACGCAAAATCTATGGTCCGACTGCAATCTGCGCCGTAGAAGACCGGATAATTTCGATCGATTTGTACCGAGGGAAGGGCGGGGAGGAAGTAACCCTCTTGTTGCATAAAAAACGCTTGATGCCTTAAATCACAGTGGAAGTATGCGAGTGGAATTGTGGTAAGTTTGGCGAGTGGGTACAAGAAACGCCTGTATAAACTACGAGAAACGTGACTCACTCAAACGTTTGGTTGATTCACATGAGATGGTCATGTGACACGAACCTTCCTCCGAATGAGAACAATTCGAGGATTGCAAAACAAACGATCAAGAGGGAAGATTCGCCACAAGAGAACAAACGTCGTGACAATGTTTCAGACATCAGACAACCGAACGACATATGAATCTTGAACCTATCGAGTTCTTTTTCAGTGTACTATGTGTGAAACTCCGGTCGATTATTCAACCCGACCGGACTCTCCAGGTACGGTTTCAGAGGAACCAAGACAACTGAAAAACTGAGAGGTTGAGCGAATTTACTGACCGGAAGATCCATGGTTCAAACCCGACCTCTGCCTCTCGATTTCCCCTGTCTAGGCTTGGGCGACCTGGCAGTATTCCAGTCCTCGTGCAACCTTCGGGTGGCATGGCAGTTAGGCACCGGAAGGGTGCTGCAGCTGAACGATTTTTTAATACGGCATTCAAGGTATCGCAGTAAACTTCCTTGGAGGAACATACTAATTGTAACCTTCCAACAGCCCCGGACCTCTTCCTGTGACCTATGAGGTAGGCGCCTAGATTAAGCCAATCTTATGTTCTTCTTAGAACGAAGTTGTAGGAAATTTGTGAAATACACTCATTTGCACACCAACTTCAGGCTGGTAATTCGAATTCCCTAAGTTTGGCATCCTGAATGATGGCCATACACACGTTGAAGTGCGCGAAACTGATTTCATTGGCTACTGATGATCTTGTCATCTTATTTCGTCTCGTTCCGACCATCGGTCATTCCACGAGGTAATCGATCAGATTCCGGGCCGAAATGAGTCTGACCAATCGCAGGCAATCCCCTATGGGGAATTTGATCTGAAGGCGTTCAAAGGTACGGTTGTCCCCACTGGACTGTTCATGTTTAGCTGCTTCCGGCAGACATATTTCGCTAGTAAACTGCAATCGGAAAGGGACCAATTTTGGTTTGTCCCTTGAGATGGCCTCTCCCAAGAGAAACAACTGTCTCAGTACCCAGAAAGAGGCACATTCCTCAAACTCACAGCCATCGGGATGGTAGACTCAAAACGACTAGGATCTGTTTCGCATAATCTTCAAAGGAAGAAGCAATTTGGAATGGTCATCATCCATTTTTCTCCACTGCCATCCTTTCTGTATAGCTGACAAGTCAATGATGGACTTGTGTGGTGGCAACGATCAATGAAGAGGTTATCGATTTTATACAGCGTGATTTACTTTAATTGGTATCGTAACGAGTTGGTGGTGTAGTGCACACGTGCCCCAGTTTTCTGTCGGATGTTGCCGCGCCCTTGGGAAGCCCCCCCACCAAAGAGTGTCCTCTGCTGGAGAGTCGAACTAGGTAGTCGAACTTACATGGGGGTAGTCGCAACACTTAACACACTGGTTTCTGATCCGTGGTCACAACTCACGGGGCGTTGAGTCCCGAGCAATTTCTATGAGATTATGGTATACCCTGGGATCGGTGAGTGGACCCCTTGACCGGTTATACGTTTCACGAACATTGCTCAACTCGACAACTTTGGTTATATCCGTTTTTTTCTTTTTCAAAGTCACGGCCTCTGAAGCAAGGTGAATAGATAATCAAGACGGGGGTGGTGATCGATCTGACGGCATCCGTGTGGGACTCGAACCCGGGATGTCCAAATGTCACTTCATGGTTCCTTCCCTTCTATCATACTTTCGTTATATGTAACTCTTAAAACGGTGACACCACATAGCTAGTTTAACGCCGAAAACAGTAGATTGAGTTCTGAGTATCCTGCAATGGGATGACAGAGGAAATCGATGGATCTGGTATCATGTGTTGAAAGTGTTTCCCAAGTTACGCTGTGTATGCGAAATCACGTGACATTAGGTGGCTTGATGCATATCAGGACCCGAGTAACTCCTGTCAAACGATGTTGCTTTTTTCTTCTTCAGTTTGTAGAAATAACAGCTTTCGTGAAAAATAGCAGTTCGTGAAACACGGGGACAAGCCGATGACCGAGTTCGTTAGCTCAGTGGTTAAGGCGCGGGATTACTGATCGAACGATTCGCGGTTCGATTCCAATCGCGGCATCTCGACTGCTTTTGTCCAGGCTTGGACAATCTGATGGTACCTTAGCATTTGGCTGGCATGGTAACTAGGCGCCGGAAGGATATTAGAGCTCGGCAAAGTTAGCCCATAAGTTGGTTCTCCTTCTGATGCTAAAATCGCAACTTCTCAAGTAGAGAATATTTGTCTGGCGTAGAGTACACGGGTTTCATTCGACCACCAGCCTCAGGTTTCCTCAATATTGGTAGCTTTGGCGGGATGCACATTCTAGTAAAGCTGATTACTATTCCCATGGGAGACGCTCCGGTGACTGACGGCCAGTCAGTGTTGTCCTGGACATTAGGGTCGCCAAAGTTAGGATGAACCCGGAATCGTGATAGAAAACACCACGGATAATCTCAGTGATTGGATCCGGCGTTTGTGGAATGGTTATAACGAGCTTATTACTTGAAGTTCAGCTGTAACACCCTTTCGGTGCCCGGCTGCCATGCTGTCCGAAGAAACCAGGAGGGCTGAGATAGTGCCAGGATGCTCAAGCCTACACAGGAGTTTACTAAGTATGCCGTCACGCAGTACGTGAGGTTCCGGACGTTTACACCTGTTTTTGTTACTCTTGGGGACGAGATGGCTCAAGTGTTAGAGCGCCAATTTACTGAAGGTCCGTTGGAATGGTTATAACGAGCTTATTACTTGAAGTTCAGCTGTAACACCCTTTCGGTGCCCGGCTGCCATGCTGTTCGAAGAAACCAGGAGGGCTGAGATAGTGCCAGGATGCTCAAGCCTACACAGGAGTTTACTAAGTATGCCGTCACGCAGTACGTGAGGTTCCGGACGTTTACACCTGTTTTTGTTACTCTTGGGGACGAGATGGCTCAAGTGTTAGAGCGCCAATTTACTGACCGGAAGGTCCGTGGTTCGAACCCGACCTCTGCCTCTCGACTTCCCATGTCTAGGCTTGGGCAACTTGGCAGTATTCTAGCCCTCGTGCTTCCTTCGGGAGGCAACGAAAGGGTGCTACAGCTGAACGATTTTCTTCGTTACTCTTGGTCAGTATAGAAACACGTACGTACCAAGTGCGTGTGCGTCCCAGACACATTAAAAAGGGGATGACGATGCCGGATAATGGGACATACCTGACAAACCTTGTAAGCGCAAAAAATCGCGCGGCTTGTATCGGTCTTTCATAATAAACAACGGAACAAGAGAGTGAACGAAACCGCTCGAGTGAGTGGGGATCAGCTCTGCCTCGGTGGCACACCCACTAACGTGGGGAAAGCGATAACCATAAGATTATCTTGTCAGGGCACTTCGCACAGTTCGACTCCAGGATGGAGAAAGCCTGTGAAATACACTCATTTGCAAACTAATTTGGTTTTCCGAGAGACTCACGTGGAAACATAATAAACAAGAGGTTCAGTTGGCATCCAGGTGAGTATCTCGAAAAACCAAATTAGTTTACAAATTGGTGTATTTCACTAATTTCGTACAATTTGGTTTCAAGTGGAACATAAGGTTGACCGAAACTCGGTGACTGCGCCTACCTGATGAGCCCCAAGAAGGAGGAATTAAGTCGTGGGCTGTCGACGAATTTTCAGCAACCTAATGAGTAGTGCATTTCGAACATACATGGGAAAAGCCTCATGTTGCGCGGCACCTACTCACGAAATACGGTCTCAACTGGTGAGAAAAGTAAAGGGCGTACAAAAATGCTGATTCTATGCAGACAGAATGTCACTCTGAGTCACACCTTGGAGGCGAGTTCGCTATTCGAGACTTCATTCTCACTGGTTGGCTGGAAGTGGCGGCTGGTCATTGAACCCGTTCCATTACCGAAACAGGTCGATGAGTGTCGCACCGACCAGGAAGAATACTCTTCACGTACTGCGCAACACGGATGCGTGGTTCTACATGGAACTTTGTTAAGTGATGGAAGAGAGCATCCCATTTCAGGTCCAGCAACTTCCATACAGTGATTTGTTCCGGAAAATTGAGTGTACTTTACCGTAATTACCTGCCAGCCAATCAGCATCGTGGAGTTCTCAAACCACTGACCCACACCTTGGCGAGAGGTAACATAACAGTTCACGGTGAACTGTGTAGGGTGGTTCGGATTACTACAAATAGGTTTTTGAGATATGAAAAAGCGGTGGGGCGGGGGGCATCCATGAATTTACCGGTTAGGTCATCCCATAGTCACTGGATTCGATGTCAAGTAGCTGATCGTACTTCTACAAGTAATACATGGACAATACCCCTGAACACTGAAAGCTGTTGATCAGGTGGCAGTTGATCTGTTTGCGGAGCGTGGTAATTAGCTTTCAAATTCGGCGAGCAGATCAACAAACTCACCCGAGCTACCACTAACAAGACATTTAACCAACAGCGTCGGGCATCGTACGTTCTCCCAAGCGACGTCACCTATAGATCACTGCTAGGCTATTCCCAACCAGATTACCCTGTTCGGCGGACAGATCACCTGCCACTTGATCAACAGCCAAAAATTATTACACCAGATTTCGTGCTAATATCAAACGAAAAACCAAACGTGACATGTCAAAAACCGTGGGAATAGAGCCTTGGGGTGGAAATTATGTTGCAAGGACGCAAATAAACCACATAGACCTCCTCGGGATACGGAGGTAGCAACTGGGATAGGCGATCGCCACGGGGTTCCGGGAATTCGGCTCTGTAAGGACATTGCTAGTATGGTCAAGAAAAATGAAGTGATCCACAGAACATACTACCGGACTCGCGGAAGCGAACGCTATTTCTGGGATGTTGCAGTGATTTAGTCTAATTGCTAAAGCGGATAAGTTGTGAGCCCGATTGGGAACAGCCTCGCAGTTGGACCTAATGGTGCTCGTTCAGGAAAGACTGGGAGGATCACATCCGCATGGTTCGAGAGTCGTGGAGAACTCTGCCCAGGTCACGGGTGTACTTGATTGACCTGCATTTGGTCAAACGATCGACAAAGAAAGACAAATTTCTAACACCGTCGTGGGTATGGCAAGGGAGTAGCTGACAGCGAACAACTGCCACCAACACCGGAGGTGGAAAAGTACCATATAAAACCGGCAAAACGTGGTAAAAAAAACCCTCCAATATGTAACAGAGACAAACAAAACAGAATCGTACCCTTCTCCATCTCTGCTGTTGACCAGAATTCCACCGGTGTGCCCATCTCGATCCAGCGGTGTTCGACGGCGCAAAACCTCACAGCAGTCTGGGCTATCCACAAATGGTACTAGCTAGCCTAAGTGCACGAAATGGAGCGACTTTGAAGAGTGACAGACACGTGCGATACAGACACACCGATGCGTATTTGCTTTAGAACCAGACGCACAGCACCGAGACTCGATAACGGAACCAATCGCCCACGCGATCGGCGCGCCCGAGCTGGCGAATCGAATGATCGCCCTAACCTGTAGAAAGACAGATCTAGCAGTACGGCTGAAGCTGTGAACGGGACAGGCCAGATATTTACAGCCCTAAAAAGTGACAGATAGGGAGAAACGCAACCACAAAAAGGACGGTCGCAGAAGTACAGCGGTTGTCAGCCCAGACTTTGCACACTCAGCCGTTCGCGAAATTTCCCTGTATCACACACTTCTGCAGGATGAATCCCGGACATGAGACTATTTATAAGGTTGCTGACGGCTCTTCGATGACTCACTGCTGCTTGTTTCCGAATTTCCATAAATTCTGCGTTGTAATTCAACATCGAATCGTACGCAGTTGGAAAAATACACTCAATTGGAAACTGCAAAACTTGCGGAGAATATACACTCATTTGCAAATCAATTTGGTTTTCACGAGGGACTCAACTGAATCGCTCGTTTATGATATTCTACAACTGAATGTGCTGCGTACAGGCCGCCTCATGTTTCAGTTGGTACGGTATTCGAGGTGTCGCAGTATATTTCCATACAGGAAACTCAGAAGGTTGCTGGAAACTCTTCGACAGGCCACGACCGGTTTCGCCCTTCTTGGGGCTCATCAGGTAGGCGCAGTCCCCGAGTTTCCGTCAACCTTTCGCAGTATATTTTCATAAAGGAAACTACTCACAAGGTTGCTGGAAACTCTTCGAAGAGTTGTGAGGAATATCTTCAACGAGAGATTCACCTCGGCTGATGCAGTTTGCAATTGAGTGTATTTTTCCAATTGCTTACGATTCGGTGTTGAAAATTCGGGAACAAGCAGTAGTGGGTCATCGAAGAGTATTCAGCAACCTTATAAGTAGTTTCACATATCAGGGACTCATCGTGCAGTCCATCGTCTTTATCCACGTCACCTGGTTTTATTGATCAACACTATCTTGAACCACGATGCTTCCAGGACCTCTACAGAAAGTGACAGACGCCTTCGTCTAGTCTAACACATAGTTTGTGTGAGAGAACAACCTAGAGCTGTTGGGAGGGGAAAGAACTACGGCTTCACATGCAACGGTCCGCATGATTACATCTTGCTTTTTGCTATCTCGAGGAAAGTCAGATATCCTTAGTTCACAAAATTGATCAGAGCCCGTAGTTCCCGCGCGTTTGACAAGATGCGCGAGAGCAATAGTGAGCAGATAGCCAGGGTTGAAGAAACAAACATCGAATGGTCGAATCGTACACCGGGACGAAGATAGGATCAAGGTAACAACAACAAACACGTGTTTTGTAATGACTCGTTTGAACCTAACAGCAAGACTTCGGTTAGTTTTCAGCTTCATACACCGTGAAAAAAGGTGCGTTGGTTCAAACTACCAGAGTTTCGTCCACGCACGAGAGGACTGGTAAAGCCCTGGAGGTAGCCGTTCAACCGGGCCATTTAAGAATGAACAGTGCTTCCAAGCTTTTCCACACAGTTACGCCCGATAGACAGGACGAAATCCGAGGTGAAAAAGCCATATTGTCTTACTGACTTTCGCGCTGACACTATGTACCGTCCTGTTACCGGTGGCCTGCTTATTGTTCACATGAAAGCTCACGGTTTTTCAACGAAAGGTGGAATTCGAGTGTGGATGAAGAAGCTCTGAGCCGAGCTGATTTTCAGCGTGAGAGAAGTACATACCATTGGTCATTCGAGTTATTCTAGTTCGCAATCGATCGGGCATCGAAAGGATACTCTGCGATGTCGCTAAGCTTAAAATTTGGATAGCGGACCTGGATTTTGGGATTAAAATAGTTTACTTGTTGAGAACAGATATAAGACCGTTCTCAATCGAGTTACTAATCATACAGGGTTCTCTCGAACTGTCAACCGAGAAAAAACTAATTGTAACCGTTCGGCTGTACCTCCTTCGGTTCCATGACACTCGAGGGGAACATGAGGACTGAGATACTGACAAGCTGATTAAGCCTAGACACGATGAGTCGAGATGAAAGGGTTGGGTTCGAACCACGGACCTCCCGGTCTACGCCTTAACCACTGAGCTAGCTCAAGCGTGTAATGTGTGACTGAACGCGACATATCACTTTTCGGTCCTATCATTTTGTCTAACGGGCAAAAGGAAGAAGATACAGGTCATATCCACAAGTGCAGTAAATAACCCAGGTACGGATGGATCGACCATGATTGATTTTTCTTGATGATTCCCGCTGATGAGCAAGAACATTGAATATCGATATTGGAATTTCTGGCAGCCTGATTGCCACTCTGGTCGCATACGTGAGGTAGCCTCTCTGATAAGGCACTTATCCAAGGGGCTAAAAACCCGTTAGGAAACACCTAGGCAACTCCCAGCGTCAGAAAAATAGATGCAAAAACACAAACAGTTGAGTCTCTCGTGAAAACCAAATTGAGTTGCAAATGAGTGTATTTCTCGAAAACAGTCCAATTTGGGATCAAGTAGAACATAAGGTTGATAGTGGAACCTCGGGGACTGCGCATACCTGATGAGCCCCAAGAAGGACGAAACCGGTCGTGGGCCGTCGAACAGTTTTCAGCAACCTTGTGAGTAGTTTCCTCTATGAAAATATACTGCGATATCTCGAATATCATACCAACTGAATCATTAGGCGGCCTGTGTGCAGCACATTCAGTTGTAGAATATCATAAACGAGCGATCCAGTTGAGTCCCTTGTGAAAAACCAATTGATTTGCAAGTAAGTGTAATTCTCGAAAAAAACCGCTGTTTTCTACCCAAGCTATCAACAACAACTGAACACAGCCATTCAACGATCACCCCTTATTTGAACATCCGATATAAAACACATTTCGTTTTACAAGAACTCCCAAGATGAGATAATCATGGTAACAGGAAACCGATTGCAATCCTCTGTCAGGGGAAACACCATCCTCACTTAATCCAAGAAGAAAACATCACAATAAATGAATCTTAAACAGCCTAATTCGATTCGTCAAAAGATTGTCACACTGATCGAATGATGTCACAAGGATTCCTCTCACACCACTTCAATAGGGTCTTCTTGACTGCATAAAAACCGTTCGCCAGAATTTATCACTCTTTGAAGGCGACGAAAGTGGAACATGAACTGAAGAAACGTAAAGGAAGTCGATATTTGTCGACCCCTATTAAATTCAGTCGTGAGCCTGCGGTTTGAATTTTGAATTAGATAGGTGGCACAAAAATTACCCATTCGGAACGACCCAGAGCACAGGGGTCTATGGGTTTGCGGAGTAAACTACGCGACGTGACAAAATAAAGAGTACTCTCTCTTTCAAGGACACAGAGAAAACACTTAGTTAAAAGAAAAAAATGCAGGAAGAACTTACATGTTGTCTCGTATTCACAGCCACTGGGAGTAGTTACCGCGCCTCCATCTTTTTTTATGTGATAACTTGTGTGTGTATGTGTGTGACACGCAAGCCACGTGATCCGACGAATAGTAAACTCACATATGCCCGAAAAATAACCAGACAGTACGACAAGGGAGATGGCGACTGAGGGCAAGACCTAAACAGTAACCAAGATAGGCAGCCTCAAAAAGTAAGTTTCACTAACAAGACAGAGCTAATCCAGTTTGCAACCAGATGATTAACTCTGTTTTGTAAACGCCATAAAACATTTGTTTCCCGATTGTTCACTTTGTCACCAATCAACGTCACTCTCCGTTCAACCAATCACAATGTTAGTTTTTCGGGTATATCTAACCTTCACTGTTTGGAACACGTGACTTGCGTACCATACACGTAGATGAGTGATGAACACAAGGAAAACGGGAATCCAGAAACCGCACCCAATGACTGTGAAAATGGAGCAACTCGTAAGTGATTTCTATTTGTTTCTGTTTGCCAGCGTGAGAGAGCCTTTCTACTAACAGCAATAATGCAAATTTCCTGATTCTCACAGTTTGAGGCTGTTTCTGAAGGCTTTCTGGATTGCTGTAAGATCAAGCTTCCAGGTCATTGGACTTCACCAATTAGTAGTGAGTTTTTCTACAAACGGCAGGAGTAGCTCCATACACACCCATGAGAATGGGATGCCAGTTAACCCGGCCTATATTGATGGGCCCACAGAACGAAATGCTTCCGGTTACTGGCCTCTGTGTGCTCATCACGTTATTCAAAGTTCCGAAAGTGAACAACGAGGGCCGATAGAAGAGTGACCTTAGGTGTGAAGTAAGGACAAAGGAGAAGATTGCCGAGGTGTGGGAGAATCCGAGGGGTTGAGAATAGGTGGAATAGTTGCTGCGGTTAAATTAACTCATCGATTAGAACCCCCCCCCCAAAAAAAAAAAACAATTCATTGTATTTCGGTGTTGGTAATCCAACATACGGTGCTCCAAAGGTACCGATGGTCAAAGACAAGTAATTTTTTGTCCTAAGCGCACAGTCGACGGACATAAGACCCAAGAAATAACACCGGGCATGTTGTCTAGTTGTGAACCTGACATGCTATTGTCACGTCTGTCTCAGAGGTGTCTCAGCTGAGGGAAAGTAGAAAGGGCTTTAGAGATGTTGACATTCACTTGACCAACAGAGTCATCATTCAAGGTGACGCAACTACTTACACACTCCCTTCCCCTTGTTGGTCAGACTTTTGACTCATAAGGTCAAAGTGGGGTACCTCAACCAAACCCCCCTCCCCGGCTCTACTTAAGCAGGAGGTATCATTTGTCCACTGATGGTAATGATGTTGCAACTACTCAAGCAATCTGCCCGTTGTCTCTTGTGGTTCCTTGATGAAATACTCGGAAAGTTCTGCAGGAACACCCTGCGCGCAGCAGGCGCGAAGCGCACACCAAAACGTACGGCAAAGTTATTTCGATTACTTAGTGCGGCTTGCGAGATGGCTCGGTGGTTAGAGCGCGAACTTACTGACCAGAAAGTCCGTGGTTCGAACCCGATTCTGCCTCTAGACTTACCCCGTCTAGGCTTGGGTAACATGGCAATTCCCATCCCTCGTACCCCCTCCGGGTAGCTAGACACCGGAAGCCTGTTACAGCTGAATGATTGCGGCTCGCACCCCAACGGAATCTAAACCAAGTAGTCCATCTTCAAGGTCTTTCCTTACAAAAAAAACCACAGTTAGACTTTTGAGCCAAAGGCTTTGGTTGAGGACCCTAATCGTCCTCCTGTCCAGATGTGGGCGGCCTGACAGTATCCCAGCCCATGTACAACCATGACGCCCACGTCTAAATCATGGTTGTACGGCAGCGAGGCATCGGTGTTGAACACTGATGTCACGCTATCGATGATGATGATGATCACCTGTCGATGAGTAAGAGTCTCATAGGTAGAACAACTGAAGACACGCAGACGAACCATTAACTCCTTGAGGTTACAACGAATTGAAGAAGTCGCACATGTACAAACGTGTGAAAAAGAGCCGAGTTAAAAAAAACTATAATTTCACATTCCTTATCACGTGAAGTGTACTTTTGCATTTGCGCAATAACGTGTACTCTTTTTGGCAGTGCGCAGCGGAAGATTCACGAACTTCCGAGGGCCGCAAATATTTCCCGCGGATTCCATCACAAACCCTACGTTTGTTTGAAACATCTAGACCATCGGGTGCCTTCACGGAATCGACGTACTCCGCTTAGTGTGCGTAAATTTACGGGTTTAAACAAAAAGCGCGTCATTCTACGCACGTCATATTGTTCGTTTACGCTCGGAGCACCTCGGGACTTGCGCCATTATGTTCGATTACGTGAAATAGTTATTTGGCACGTTGATTCTCATACAGGGTTAACCTTCATTCTCTCTCGCCTTATGCTTACTGAGGGCCATGAAATAACTGGATGAGAGACCAATTATCCGGAGACGAGCTACTCAAGAGCATCGATGTTCACATCGACAAATGTTTGTCTCAGGACACGTGAAATTGGAACGCAAAGTCACAGCTTAAACTTAATTGTGTTTAATTTGAATGGAGAGTTCGCTATTTCAACCGGTTTCAGAAATAAAAACCGAGAAGGGGCTCATTTCAAGTTCTAAAAGTATTCTGTTCCACGCCTCCTGTTTCAGATGGGTTGTACGGAAGCCGTACATTTGTGAAGTGCATACGCACAACTTAGGTGAGAAGGAACCCATTGTTTCGATTTAAGTCCCGCAGAATACATGAGTCAAATACTTTGTTCACTCAATTCAAACGTGTGATTTCTACATAAGACAGTGTGTGCGTGAAGCGCCCCGGGGCACCGAAGGACAAGTGTGATTTTTGTGTATATAGCGCACTGTGACACGGTAGATTGAACGCAGTTTAGGAGAAGAACAGAGGTTTCGGCGAAGGTCGGAGAAGCTAATTTCTTATTTTCGCGTATGTCACACCATCTGAGTGAGCTCAGAATTTGGGCAGTTTTCCCACTTCTTTGGATGACACCAGTTCGTGCCGATCATCAGTGACACATTGTGCCTACTCATTCGGAAAAAGTAGTCAGTAATATATGGAAATAAATGTAAAAGCAATAGTCACCCCCCAACTGTACTCGTCAAATTGGGTGTGGATGGACGATAAATTTAAATGAGGCAGGTAGATCATATAGAACTAAGCTGAGAAGACTAAAAAAAC
>NW_008751706.1:506566-524566 GCF_000715545.1 Opisthorchis viverrini
AGCATCCACTTCACAAAACAACTACAGCATTCGCAGAATTCCAAGGTACCTAGCGCAAGACGTGCGAGGGACTATCTGACGACTTGGATAGCCAGTTAAAGTCTAGACCATAAGGAACTTCTCGGCAGTGACAGTCACATGTTGATGAAAGATGCATTCTAAGTGGTGGTGCTGGTGACACTGTACTTCGGGGCACTTTTAGCAGTAGAACAAACTAAGGTAACTCGAAGAACAAAAATGTCAGCTTTATCTGGGATGGAGTCATTACACAGAAGGCAGAACGAAGAATCAGCTTCCTCAGAGCTTCATAACCGAAAGACTGAATCCTCAATTCACACTTCCGGTGATACTCCGTTATTGCAGAAATTTGGCCGAGGCCTGAACAGCTTCAAATTTCCTGTAATCCGGAAATAAAAGTTCCAAACTCACCACTGCAACACGGCATAAGATTCCACGAGCAAACGCCTGTATCCTTGCAGCAGCTTCATTCTGAACCCGGACAAGCTGAATCGGGACAAAAAATGACTGGATTTAAGACTAGCAGAATGAAACAACTGGGAGTCTGAACAGATCAGCACTAGATTCGACAAAAACATAAGATTGATGGTTGAGCAAAGTTTGCTTGGTACTTACTGGCAAAAAACTGGTGGGTTGTTAACTCCCTACGGAGTAAAAGAGGCCAAAGAAAGGATCGGTTCCCAACCAAACTTAATGACTGGAATCTCATACAGTTGAGCATCGGTTTGCAGATTACAGTATTATTCATGGCATTGATGATAGCAATCAGTATTGTCATCCTGTTCAGCGTTGAACCGTCTGTAAGCAACTGGATTATGCCAGTATTTAGCTGCACAGGCAAGTTGTAAAAGAAATCAGAGAAGTGAAAATGGAGCAATGGGGTTAGGGAGGATTAAGCTGGAGAGCGCAAGCCGACTAACTCATGCATCCAGACTCGGATAGTGTATACATCAGACTCAAACCTATCAGGCAACACAACAATTTCGCCGAGTAATGCAAAGAAGACCTCAATCGTTCATGAGGGTATCAACGGCTCAAAACAATTCTTTCGTTCCCAGCTCAGTTTTAATTAATAGTGCGTGACAACCACTCTTCCGACGTCCAGAGACCACGAGATGGCTCGGTGGTTAGAGCGCGAACTTACTGACCAGAAAGTCCGTGGTTCGAACCCGATTCTGCCTCTAGACTTACCCCGTCTAGGCTTGGGTAACATGGCAATTCCCATCCCTCGTACCCCCTCCGGGTAGCTAGACACCGGAAGCCTGTTACAGCTGAATGATTGCGGCTCGCACCCCAACGGAATCTAAACCAAGTAGTCCATCTTCAAGGTCTTTCCTTACAAAAAAAACCACAGTTAGACTTTTGAGCCAAAGGCTTTGGTTGAGGACCCTAATCGTCCTCCTGTCCAGATGTGGGCGGCCTGACAGTATCCCAGCCCATGTACAACCATGACGCCCACGTCTAAATCATGGTTGTACGGCAGCGAGGCATCGGTGTTGAACACTGATGTCACGCTATCGATGATGATGATGATCACCTGTCGATGAGTAAGAGTCTCATAGGTAGAACAACTGAAGACACGCAGACGAACCATTAACTCCTTGAGGTTACAACGAATTGAAGAGGTCGCACATGTACAAACGTGTGAAAAAGAGCCGAGTTAAAAAAAACTATAATTTCACATTCCTTATCACGTGAAGTGTACTTTTGCATTTGCGCAATAACGTGTACTCTTTTTGGCAGTGCGCAGCGGAAGATTCACGAACTTCCGAGGGCCGCAAATATTTCCCGCGGATTCCATCACAAACCCTACGTTTGTTTGAAACATCTAGACCATCGGGTGCCTTCACGGAATCGACGTACTCCGCTTAGTGTGCGTAAATTTACGGGTTTAAGCAAAAAGCGCGTCATTCTACGCACGTCATATTGTTCGCTTATGCTCGGAGACCTCGCGACTTGCACCATTATGTTCGATCACGTGAAATAGTTATTTGGCACGTTGCTTCTCATACAGGGTTAACCTTCATTCTCTATCACCTTATGCTTACTGAGGGCCATGAAATAACTGGATGAGAGACCAATTATCCGGAGACGAGCTACTCAAGAGCATCGATGTTCACATCGACAAATGTTTGTCTCAGGACACGTGAAATTGGAACGCAAAGTCACAGCTTAAACTTAATTGTGTTTAATTTGAATGGAGAGTTCGCTATTTCAACCGGTTTCAGAAATAAAAACCGAGAAGGGGCTCATTTCAAGTTCTAAAAGTATTCTGTTCCACGCCTCCTGTTTCAGATGGGTTGTACGGAAGCCGTACATTTGTGAAGTGCATACGCACAACTTAGGTGAGAAGGAACCCATTGTTTCGATTTAAGTCCCGCAGAATACATGAGTCAAATACTTTGTTCACTCAATTCAAACGTGTGATTTCTACATAAGACAGTGTGTGCGTGAAGCGCCCCGGGGCACCGAAGGACAAGTGTGATTTTTGTGTATATAGCGCACTGTGACACGGTAGATTGAACGCAGTTTAGGAGAAGAACAGAGGTTTCGGCGAAGGTCGGAGAAGCTAATTTCTTATTTTCGCGTATGTCACACCATCTGAGTGAGCTCAGAATTTGGGCAGTTTTCCCACTTCTTTGGATGACACCAGTTCGTGCCGATCATCAGTGACACATTGTGCCTACTCATTCGGAAAAAGTAGTCAGTAATATATGGAAATAAATGTAAAAGCAATAGTCACCCCCCAACTGTACTCGTCAAATTGGGTGTGGATGGACGATAAATTTAAATGAGGCAGGTAGATCATATAGAACTAAGCTGAGAAGACTAAAAAAACCACTTAGTCTGGCCACTGCTAGAAGAATCTCAGAAAAGAAGTAGGTGGAAACAGCGGCATTTCAGGTAGCGGATCAGCCGATTGGCGATTTGACCAGCGGTAGTTATCCAACCAAACATTAGGGGATCTACTCATCGATATGGTGGCACTGAGGGACGCAAAAGTCAACTTGTTTAGTACACCATCCAAGAGTTGGTTACTATGGGTGTCACGTAACCATGTCACTGACTGAAATACTAGCGAACATTTATGACGGCAGTAGTCTGAGAGAAATTGTTGGAAACCAGGTCATTCAACACCCCCCCCCCGACAAAACAAGTCGATTAGAGTACGAGTGGCAGAGAAGTTGACAAGCATTGTTCGAAATAGTACGCATTCAGAGAATCGAACAACCCACTGCACTGCATAACTACACACGCTTTTGTCCAAGCTAAGAGTACAAAAAACGATTCAACAAGCCACAGAGACTTGATGAGCAATTTCATCAACACAGAAATCCGAAGTGGAGAGAAAGGAACATGAGGACAAACTCGGTAACGTTGAGATTTCCCGCCAAAAATATAGTTCATTTCGACCTCTACATGCTTAAAAAATGATGTCATCTGGACCCATTTTTTGTCGTTATTTATCTGCTCCCCAAGGAGGATACACCTTTTGGGTATCTTGCATCGAACCGTGGTGCTTACTCATTGGCACAACCCCAGGCTGAGCAACAAAACTTTGGATCAGAGATCCTCCAATACGAACATGCCAACTTCACGTTGAGTCCCCGCTAGACTTCCGTTGAAACGTCAATCGTCAGTGGCAAACGGCATTGTCACTGTGCTGCCTACTCAAAAATGAAACAACCCTGACTTTATGGGGCTTATTTCCTCCAAGTAGAGAAATTCGGTAAAAAAGAGGCACACGATAAAGGTTGTCCCGAATTCCATTGTAAAAGGATCTTAGTAGTCATCATCATCATCAAAGACAGCAACATTAGTGTTGGCACTGATGCTTCACCACCGTACAACCATAAGGTTCGTCTAGTTATATATATATATATATATATATATTAAAAGCCCTACAGTGAGGAGAAGAGGAAAAGATTGAGTGAGGGGACCTAGTGCTGGCCTATGTCAAGCATACTGAGGTGCCTACACCTCCAACCGCTCAATCAGACAATCTGCAAAGAAACTGACAGCACGGACGCCACTGACATCGATTAGCCGCCATTTCTTGCAACGTCTCGAGCCAAGCACAGACGGGGTCACGGGGACCCCAACCTGGAAGGCGTACAACACCAACAAAACCCAAACCCTTCGTGATCTCTTACACATCTTTCTGTCAAGTCATATGTTGTCAACCTCGCAGTTTGCACCACCCTGAAAGAGGCACGGAGAACAACACTCGTCTGGGTAGACGCTGTTTTGGCATGCGTAGCGCATGACCGAGCCATCGTAGTCGATGATGCTGGATGGTTTCTCGGATCGAGGTACCTTCAGCACAACCAAATACCCGTTTTCTAATTACCTCGTTACTAACACAGAGTACATGGGATTCGCTTCACTGAGGGACTTCTAATGAATAGCAGTCGGTCTTGAAGAGTAATCAGAATGCCACTAGCCTTTGGGAGTCATTTGTGACATGTGATTGTTTCGGAAACAAAACAACAGAAGGACCGGTTGTCAGTTTGAAGGCGTTCATCATCAGCATTAGCATCGATAGCATGATATCAGTGTACAAAAGCGATGCTTCACTGCCGTACAACCATGATTTATTTGAAAACCTTATTGTGAAGAAAAGAGTAATGGGGTTAAAACCCGAACTGTTGAAATGATAGTCTTCGACCGCATCAATTCGGCCAACCAAACCACCATCCACTGTTCCAGCAACCCGACTTCAGGAAGAGCATTAAAAGAGCGCACCGAGAAACTCTACTTTGAACTGTACTGAGCTGTCAATTCCTGCCTCGGGTCAGACAATCAAGGTGAAAACAAAGCCACACACGCACGCACTAAGTGAGTCTGTGGGTAATCGTGATATTCAGTTCGGTCATCATCATACAGTTCTATCCTCGACGCATGGTCCGAGTGGTTAGAGCGCGAATTTACTGACCAGGAAGGTTCGTGGTTCGAACCCGACCTCTGCCTCCCAACTTCCCCTGTCTAGGCTTGGGCGACCTGGCAGTATCCCAGCCCTCGTGCGTCCTTCGTGTGGCATGGCAGCTAGACAACGGAAGGGTGTTACATCTGAACGATTTTATTTATTTTTTATCGGTCCCTCCCAGTCAGCAAACCCCAATATCCTGACACTCATCAAAGGACAGCAAGTTGAACAAGCCTTAGAATGAATTAAGAATATTCCAAAGAAGCATTGTATTGTCTTCATCCATTCCATTGGAACGCAGATATGCTGTGGTTGAAACTTTGACTCCAGGCGTGGCATAGAAACCGAACAATTGACAAGCAAGTAAGTGATGACAGAGGTAATTGTAGGATACACTAGTACCACAGCCAGAAACATAGGGGCGCCACTTAGTCACCGAGACAGGAACCGATATGAACAATGAACACATGTATGAAATACCATTTAGTATCAAGGTGCATCCGTCAAAAGAACTAACACTGGACAACGCGTGCACAGTCGTAGGAACGACGACAAGGCAAAATTCAGCGGCAAAAACAACTCACGAAAATAGTCCAGAGTGTGTTCAATTTGTTCCACAGTCAAACTTGACGTTTCGTCATCTGACGTTTCACAGTCCTCGTTGAGGTGGTCCTCTGCGATGCTATCTGTGTCCGGTACAGTGGTCAATTCAGAGGGTGACCTGGGGACCGACTGACTGACGCGGGATCCCCGAGTAGCTCGCCTGGCCCCCGAGAAATCCTTATGTTTGTAACCTAAGAAGGCTGTACACGGATCGACACGAAGACGATAGCGAGGTATGCGTGCCTCCCGATGCCCTGTGAGACTGACGAGTTCAATATCCGCCCACGGTTCTTCTCCAACACGGCTATCACACAGACTACTGAAAAGAGATGGCTCAGTAGTATCAAGAGACAAAACGGATTGGGATAATGGAGTACTGTCTCCGTGTAGCATTGGACGTGCTTCCATCGACGTACCTGATGTCGTCAATGCTACTTCACCGGAATCATACTTACAGGTGTATAAAAGTGGATCGTGCTTCAAATGAAACTCGCACCCTTACAACAACGCAGGAGAAAGCCACCCAGGTTCGTAGATGAACACGGAATGAATGACAGGCAAACTGGTTAAACGAATTCCATCCTAAGTATGTTTGCTAGGTTATCATGAGACTCTTCAAGTAGTTCAAACTGATCGATATATCATCAGTGGTGTGTGCTTGATGACATTCCCAGGAAATTTTTCTGAATGTGAGATGGCAAGACCACACATCACCAAGAGTATGGCAATCTGTCTGAACGGTGGTCGACGAATAACAAAACCGATAGAATTGGATAGCAAACGTAAGTGAAAAGGTTCGGGTTTTAGTAGATGGTTGGTCACCATGGGCAACTAAGTGAACCTCGCCCGCAAGTTTGACAGGGTCTGTCGACCAGTGGTTTCCAGGCAAGAAGTTTAGTCCTGCAGATTTTCAAGAGTCTAAGGCAAACTTACAACGAAAGGCTAACTGATGGCTAAAGTTGGATGTCTTGGGAGATGGACCCGTAATAACGGGGATCACCAGGTTAACTATAGGCTTGTTGCCAATTTGATGAAGTCACTTTGCGAACTGAGAAGGCCAGATAACGTTTGCCCAATCTACGACATTTGTGGCGCCAAAGTGATATCAACTTGCCTGTAAAGGGTACCGTGTCTTGACTTATGAATCAGAGATGTGGCCCCTATGTGAGGAAGATCGCTGAAGAATCTGTGTGTGCTCCAAACCATTGTGTAGGTCTGGTGTGAACATCAGATGAGTAATGTTCAGGCACGCCAGATGGTTGCCGGAAAAAGATCAGCTGTTCCCACTACACAGGTTAGGCTGGTTACGGCATGTTAGGCTTGTGCCAGAACCGTTTACCTCCTTAGGCCCTATTCGCTCAGCTTTGTGTAGGATGGAGATAACCCAGGAGCGGTCAGTTCACGACCTGGTGACGAAGCGTGAAAGCCCTTACCGGTCAATCTAGAAGCGTTGATGAGCGCTGTCTTCCCGAGGCAGTCGGATCAGACAAACCAATTGTTAGTGCACCTGACAGAGACGGCTATGAGATAGAGCCAATGGCGGTCTTGCATCGAAGATATCGCCTTTACTGCGTGGTTCTCATTCCCTGCCACACTGTGTAACCATATCAGGTCATGTGTACACGTTGTAGAGTAATGCTAGGCCTAAGAGGTTGTAACTGCTCGAGCAATGACACCACGTAAAATCGGATATTAATGTCCTTGGGTGGTTCTGATACCGAAAGAATTCCATGCGCAACAGGTGATAAAACTTGACTGAACTATGCACACGAACGCCTCAGTCAATTTGTGGGAACACCTGGCGTGGCAGTGAGGGAAAACGATGACAGCTTACTGGAGTGTGGGAAGCAGGGGGCTCAGTAATACAGCCCGATACTATCGGCATCTCAACCGTGTTTCTGATTTTAGGCACGGCAAGATGAGGATGTGACTGGTAACCAGATATTAGAAGATCAGATGAGCTACTGGTTAGGTGCGCTTCGGACCGCTATTTAAAGGAAGCTTGATGGTGTGAAACCCATCCTGGATTCTAAACGCATCCGTTTGGGCTTCGGAAACAGGTCCGGTCCTCGTGCTTCTTTCAGACTGAACAGAAGCAATGCATTGAAGGCATTACAGTCGAACGTTTTTAACATTACTTTTTGAGGTGCATTTTGGCCTGCAAAATAGAAAAACAGCGAAACTTTCGTGGCCCATCGGGTTCACAATGGGATGCCAGCTCAAGCTCCCACACGAAAGTTCAGTCTACCTAAACTTACATTATACTGGTAGACAGCTTTGGTGCTTATGTACTAGAGACGACCTTCAACGCCACAAATCTTAAGGGAATCTGAATGCCGTACCTGTCGAGCTCCGTTTCAATTTAACTAGTGTTATCATTTACAAATATACAGAAATTCAACAAAAACCGAAATGAGCATAACCAATTTGTAGTCAAGTCGTGCAAGCGCTAAGGTCATAACATAATTTACAGATTTCTTAGAAACGGTCCCGATAGGACAAAAGTCAGCTACGAGCCTATACATATCGTCCCTACGCATAAACCTAGGCCACGTCCAAGTGAAACTGGTTAGTGTATAACGTTGATTAGGTGAGCGTCCGAGTGGCAGAACTTGATGCTTTTGGTACCTAGCTGCCATGCCGCACGAGGGCTGGGATACTGCCAGGTAGCCCGAGCCTAGACAGGGGAAGTCGAGAGGCAGAGGTCGGGTTCTAACCACTTGAGCCATATCGCCCCAACTTGATGCTAGACTTATCAATAGTGTCTTCTACAGACTCCCCTCATGCAAGGTGAATAACAGCGTTCCCATCAGTCACGATCTAGCCTGCAATATCCTCAAAAAAAGGCCACTCCCGTAGAAGCGGATAAATCGTTTTCTTCGTGTAGTTTGTCTTTCCGGGACTGGAATCACAAAAAGAGGCATTACGAGTGACAAAAGCTAGTGAATTACAGATGTCTCAAGTTCGAATGTGTTAGTTGGTGTCCGACACCGAGGCAAAGTGACAGACCGAGGCGAAGTGGCGAATAAAATGACGAGTTGAGGAAGCAACTAGCAGCAAGATGCCCAGACCTTCCAAAAACAGTGAGAAAGACACATCAGAATAGTGTGTTAAAGTAAGAGGCCATCAAGCAGAGTGAACGCCAAATCGTTCTGTGCAGGCGTCACCTAACACGAGCCAGACGTAAGCGCCCAACCTGACAGTCACTCAGCCGTAACGCCCATCCGGTGCCTAGCTGCCATGCTACCCGAAGGAAGCACGAGGGCTGGGTTATTGCCAGCTTACCCAAGCCTAGACAGGGAAAGTCGAGAGGCAGAGGTCGGGTTCAAACCATGGACCTTTCGGTCAGTAAATTCGCGCTCTAACCACTGAGTCATCTCGCCCCAAACGGTTAAGTGTTCGACCACTGGCCAGAAGGTCGCGCGAGTTCGGAACTCTAAGGGTTTTGTGAACTAAACACTGCTGATGATGCGTATGCAACCGCAATCTTTCGGTTACCGTGTCCTGTCTTGCCAAGGCGCACAACTTTGAGTTTTCTGGCGAATGACACATGATTATTGAAGAGATCAGTCAATTATCTTTGGACGGATTGAGTAAATCATAAGCTGCGTTCGATCACAAAATGACAATCACTTGTCACGTACTGGCTTGTTTCAAATAACTTGAGCCCGGTGCAGTTCGATTTGTCTAGTAAACGAACTTAGGTCAAAGTCACAGATCAAACTGTTTTTCGTTAACGTTTGAGCATAAACACTGGCCATTTGCAGTGCCAATTTTTCAAAATATGCATACGGCCGGGCTTTTCATTAACAGCTTTCCGGTGGATTTTGCGTTCAGAAAAAAAAGCGTTCAGTTGTAGCACCCGTTCGGTGCCTAGCTGCCATGCCGCATGAGGAAGGCACGAGGGCTGGGATACTGCCAGGTTGCCCAAGCCTAGACAGGGGAAGTCCAGAGGCGGAGATGGGATTCGAACCACGGACCTTCCGGTCAGTAAATTCGCGCTCTTACCACTTGGGTCATCTCGCTGGATTTTGAGACAGATCTCAACCAGTAAACCGCTCAGCTTCCGGTGCCTAGCTGCCAAACCAGTGGAACGAGACACGAGGGCTGAGGCACTGCCCAAGCCCTAATTAGGAGTAGCCGAGATGCTGAAGTTGGGTTCGAGCCACCGACCTTCCGATCAGTAAGTCGGCGCCTTAATCACTCAGCTATCGCGAGTTCTTTTAACCACTAGTCTAGTTAGGAAGGGGGCGAGATGGCTCACGTGGTTAGAGCGCGAATTTACTGACCGGAAGGTCCGTGGTTCGAACCCGACCTCTGCATCTCGACTTCGCTTGTCTAGGCTTGGGCAACCTGGCAGTATCCCAGCCCTCGTGCTTCCTTCTCGTGGCATGGCAGTTAGGCACCGAAAGGGTGTTACAGCTGACTGGCTATCTTTTATCTTATCTAGTTAAGAAATAGTCGGCCGATAGCTGTTCGAAACGGAACTTAACAGCTCCATCTAGTCTGGTGCACAACACCTGGCACAATCTGATTGGTACAGAGGACTCCGGGGCTGTGACGTCATGCACACCCAAGAAAACCTGATTACCGGACATCTGGTCCGTCCGTCATGTGCCACGCCCAAGGAAAGTTGGTAAGCCAACAGTGACCTATTTGAACAGACCATGTACCGTAGCGAAATGGAGTGCGCAGCCTGTATAGAGCAAAATAGCATTTATTCGTTACTCAAAAATTCTGTTCCACACAGGTGTTTGACAGGTTTGGATAGCCTCCAGATTTGGAAATCACGCAGCGTTTCAGAAACCTGTGAGACATGCAATCCGCTGTTGCCGCGTTTCATTAACACACAGGGGAAACAATCAATCAAGATAGGAAAAGCTAAGAAATGTTGACTCCAAAGCTTCTCAGTTTCGTACTGACAAGTACTGACAAGTACTGCAGCATTCAAGAGAGTCAGCTGATGTAATCTGTGTAGTCAACCTAATGTCAATCAGCTGACAGGCTAACTAACCTCAATTACATACATCAGAATAGACTGTGATGTTTTTCAACGCAAGCCGACATTGTCAAGAACGTTTGATTGTGCTGTGAGTACACAGACAATAGCTGTGAGTGACTATGGTTGAATCCAGTTTACTGAGAACTTCTTCAGGATAGAGAACGATCGAAGGATTGCATTGAAACGGCCCTATCCCAAAGGAGTTATTGTCCGATATGTGGATGACACTGATAGCTGAGGAGCACCACTGAGTGTTCCTCTGATACTCCAGGAAGAGCGAATTGAGTCTGCTGACCGATTTCCTTATCTGGACACCGTCAAAAACGAATTTCGCGGAGGGTAAAAGGGGATTTTTGTACAAGGCACCGAAAACGGCGTCAGTTCATCGATGTCTTGGGTGGCTGCTCTCAAGAACACCCAGTAAAACTCATCAGGTTAAGACTGGTGGGAGATATTTACTAGGCAGGCCCAACCAGTTTCCACTAAAGCACGATTTGCCATTCTCAAGTTTTGCTGAGAAAAGGTTCGTGGGGGAAGGTCACAATTTGGCAGCAAGAAGTGAGGACAACACAACTGAGCATTGTGGGATTTTCGCGCCTTCTTGGTTTGGGACCGTGTGGTCCTATAGGTTGGAAACCTTACAGGACACGGCGGGTAACCGGTTTCGTGGCACGCATGCTATTTGAAGTTTGTCTGTACCCGTATACCGAGCTCATATGGGCTCAAATTCGCACAGAAAATCGGATCAAGCCCAGTGATGGTGCTTTACTTCCACTCGATGCTCGGATGCGTTGAACTTGTTGGTGTTTCAGAGTGTAGGCATCTGGATCTTGAGAGCTCTATCCTCTACTACTCAGACACTCTTTCCCTAATTTTACGGTGGCCTAAATGGGAAGAGAAGCCGAGTATTATATGGTACTTGTATAGACGTGATACACTACTCACGAGGTTGCGGAAAAGTCTTCGACAGCCCACGACCGATTTTGCTCTTCAGATAGGCCCAATCCCCGAGTTTTTCCCGGCAACCTTATGTTCTACTTGAACCCAAAATGGACTGTTTTCGAGAAGTACACTCATTTTCAAATCGATTTGGTTTTCGCAAGAGGCTCAATTGTTTTTGTTTTCGCATCTGTTTTTTTAGACGCTGGGAGTTGCCTAGGTGTTTCCTAGCGGGCTTTTAGCTCCTTGGATAAATTCCTTATCGGAAAAGAGACTTCACATATGTGACTGGAGAGGCAATAAGATTGCGGGAAACTCATTGTCGATATTCAATGTCCTTGTTCAGCAGCGGGAGTCATCAAGAAAAATCAATCAGGGTCGGTCCGTCGGTACCTGGGTTATTTAGTGCACTTGTGGATACAACCTGTCTCTTTTCGCCGTTAGACAAAATGGTAGAACCGAAGAGTGATATGTCGCGTTCAGTCACATCTTGTATGTGAAGGGTCATATCCTGAACGCTTGAGGTGGCTCAGTGGTCAAGGTGTGGACCGGGAGGTCCTTGGCTCAAACCCAACCTGTGCATCTCGACTCCTCGTGTCTGGGCTCAAGCAACCTGCCAGTGCCCCAATCCTCGTGTTCCCCTCGAGTGTCACGGAACCGAATGGGTAAAATTAGTTTTTTTCCCGGTTGACAGTTCGACGAACCCCGTATAACTGGTAACTCGATTGAGAACGGTCTTTAAATCTGTTCTCAACAAGTAAACTGTTTTCATCCAAAAATCCAGGTCCACTATCCGAAATTTTAGGCCTAGCGACATACCAGAGTATCCTTTCGACACCCGATCGATTGCGAACTAGAATAATTCGAATGATCAATGGTAGGTGCTTCTCTCACGCTGAAAATCAGCTCAGGCTCGGAGCTTTTTCATCCACACTCGAATTCCATTTTTATTGACAAACCGTGAGCTTTCATGTGAACAATAAGCTTCTTAAATGGCCCGGTTGAACGGCTACCTCCAGGGCTTTACCAGTCCTCTCGTGCGTGGACGAAACTCTGGTAGTTTGAACCAACGCACCTTTTTGCACGGTTTTCGAAACTGAAAACTAACCGAAGTCTGGCTGTTAGGTTCAAACGAGTATTACAAAACACGTGTTTGTTGTTGTTACCTTCATCCTATCTTCGTCCCGGTGTACGATTCGACCATTCGATGTTTGTTTCTTCAACCCTGGCTATCTGCTCACTATTGCTCTCGCGCATCTTGTCAAACGCGTGGGAACTACGGGCTCTGACCATTATTGTGAACTAAAGATACCTGACTTTCCCCGAGACACCAAAAAGCAAGATGTAATCATGCGGACCGCTGCATGCGAAGCCGTAGTTCCTTGCCCTTCCAACAGCTCTAAGTTGTTCTCCCACACAAACTATGTGTTAGACTAGACGAAGGCGTCTGTCACTTTCTGTAGAGGTCCTGGAAGCATCGTGGTTCAAGATAGTGTTGATCAATAAAACCAGGTGACGTGGATAAAGACGATGGACTGCACGATGAGTCCCTGATATGTGAAACTACTTATAAGGTTGCTGAATACTCTTCGATGACCCACTACTGCTTGTTCCCGAATTTTCAACACCGAATCGTAAGCAATTGGAAAAATACACTCAATTGCAAACTGCATCAGCCGAGGTGAATCTCTCGTTGAAGATATTCTTCACAACTCTTCGAAGAGTTTTCAGCAACCTTGTGAGTAGTTTCCTTTATGAAAATATACTGCGAAACCTCGAATATCATACCAACTGAAACATGAGGCGGCCTGTGTGCAGCACATTCACTTGTAGAATTCCATAAACGAGAGGTTCAGTTGACTCTCGTGAAAACCAAATCGATTTGCAAATGAGTGTATTTCTCGATAAAGTTCCAGGCGTCCGACGTAGACTGGCTACATGAAGGTCAGCAGCCCCCGTCATTTGGGCCATTATGAACCAGTATTTTTAAATCCCGCCAAACCCGGATAGGAACCCTTAAGTAGGACAACCTATTACGTGGAACGGAGGCAACTGCAAACGTTCCGAAGAACGACGCTATGTGCTCAGCCCAGTCTAACTCATCGGCTAAGTCAAGTCTAGTCATAAACGGCTCGCCTACTGAAAAAAAGTATTTTCTACAGGAGGAATGAGCCCGAGATGGGTCAGCGGTTAAGGCGCGCGTTTACAAACCAGAAGGTTAATGGTTCGAACCCCACCGCGGCATCTCGACTACTCCCGTCCAGGCTTGGACAACCTGACGGCATCTCGATCCTTGGGCTTGCATCGGATGGCATGGTAGCTAGGCACCGAAAGGGTGTGTACGACTAGGGGACAAATGCAATCAGTTGGTTCGTCCAGCTGTAGCATCATTTCGGTGCCTAGCTGCCAAGCTACACGAAGGAAACACGAGGGTTGGAATACTGTCAGGTTGCCCAAGCCTAGACAGGGGAAGTCGAGAGGCAGAGGTCGGGTTCGAACCACGGACCTTCCGGTCAGTAAATTCGCGATCCAACCACTTTGTCCATCTCGCCCCCCAGTTGGTTTGTGTATCTTGACTAGCTATGAAAGTTGATGGTAACAGCGAAGACACCTGACAGAATTGATTCAAAACACCCATGAGTCGTTTGATAATTCTCAGTAATGGTACACCTGCCAGAGTGACGTGACAAAGCCGAGGACGTGTTCCAATGAACTCAAGAATGCGTGTGATATTTCTTGAGTCTACTGGCGGATCTCACACATGAATGAGAGAAATCTCACATACAAGACAAGACCGAGGATCTGTGCGGCCTAACCGTCGCCGTATCCCATGTTCAAACTCTTGAGCTCAACGTTACTATCCTCTAGAGGTGATTTTTCACATCCGAGAGAAGTACTGTACCAAGATTCACGTTTATGCATTCCTAAGACTGTCCTGATTCGTACACAGTGAATGAATTTGCGAATGGAGGTTGTTTTATTTTAAAGTTCGCCGGTGTAATTCCACGACCAACAAGGTGAGGGCGGCACCAACAGCAAACGCGAAAACCGCATGGGTTAGGCTGTCTAGCGCGTGGATTTACGGTATACAATCAGTGAGTACTTCGAGTGATAGGTTAATGCGATTAAACAAGATGCTCTCCGTCGCATAATCGCATCGAAGCAGGAACAGTGCAAAATTAGCGAATATACACTCATTTGCAAACTAATTTGGTTTTTTCTAGAGACTCACCTGGAACCCAGCTGAATCTCTCGTTTGTGGTGTTCTCAGGCAACTGAATGTGCTGCACCAGGTCGCCTCATATTTCAGTCGCTACGATATTCGAGATATCACGACACATGTATGTCTTTGCAATGCACTACTCATAAGGTTGCTGAGAATCGGTCAACAGTCCACGACCTTATGAGTAGTATAGTGCAAAATTATCTTTTCACACGGGAAACACGCGGACCAACAATGGTACTAACCACACCTATATCCAAGGCCATGCATGCATGCTGCGCGTAATCCACAGGTTGACCTGAAAGTGAACAGCGTCAACTGAAGGATTATGAAGCTATTCGTGGGGTGGTCATCCACTGATTTATAATGAAAAATGTTCGGAGTGGGTTAGGTAAGCCACGTGACTGACCAACAAGGAAGCGTAGTTGGTTGGTGGGTAAATAAGGTCACTAGGATATAGAAACACCAGCTGGTTAAGGTCAACGTGGCCGCAAAACATCGGTGAGCAGCAACCAAACACGCCTCCTAGGAGATACCGAATGATAAGACAAACGCAGCCTAACTGATGAATCCGCATTGCACGAATGAATGAAACTTCGCAAGAGTCGTTTGCCAGAAAGGTACCAGAAATCATCGATTTCAGACTCGCATGTGGGGAAATTTCGGTTCTCCAGATGGCTGTTTTACTGCATCGGTATCACACTGTCAGCCAGCAGCTAGTGTGAACAAGAGTCAGCTTGATCCACCTTAACCCTGCGTCACGTTGCTCTTCTTAGACTAAATAGTTGCTTGTGACCGGTTGCCAATTCGACGGGCTTAAAAAGGCGCCAAGTGTTGGTTGCCAACACAGTCCGGGAGACAACCGATTGAAGAAGGAACTAACTGATCATGGCCATACTGATTTTTGACATCAGAATGATCCCTGACTGATACGAATTTCACAGGGCTTCTGATAGCTGGGCAATGTCTTGCTTTTGATACAAAAGCGTCGCCATGTATTCTCATGAAGGAAACTACTCACAAGGTTGCTGAAAAATCTTCGACAGCCCACGACCAGTTTTGCCCTTCTTGGGGCTCATCAGGTAGGCGCAGTCCCCGAGTTTCCGACAACCTTATGTTCTACTTGTGTCACAAGCTGTAAATTTCCCTTTCGCTAATCAAACCATTCGCAAAAGATGATCCCTTTAATCGGTTACAAACTCCTTCCACTTGAATGAAGACTCTTACAACTGTTTTGTGTTTAGGTGGCATCTGTGTAGTGTGTTATGTAGGTCTGCCTGGATCGCACAACTTTTGGCAATAGCTCAAAGCTTGAGTGACCTACGTACTAAATTGCAGTCCGTGACTGCAGAACCCCGAAGCAAATATACCAATAAAAACCGCCTCAAGACATCGACGGCGACTCCTTATCGTAGTCGGCACTTCAGCCATGCTTTGGGTATGGTCTTTGTCGTGGACTTCTGACGGAACTATAGAATGGACACACTATCTTGGGGTCCATTAAACTTTTATACGCCTAATTAGCGTTACCTTAACAAGCGTTTGTTTTTATTTTGCGATAGAAATCGTCCAGCTGTAACATCCTTCCGGTGCCTAGCTGCCATGCCACCCGAAGGAAGCACGAGGGCTGGGATACTGCCAGGTTGCCCAAGCCTAGGCAGGGGAAGTCGAGAGACAGAGGTCGGGTTCGAACCACGGACCTTCTGATCAGTAAAGTCGAGCTCCAACCACTTGAACCATCTTGCGATAGAGCTCGAGGTAGCTCGGTGGTTAGGGCGCGAACTTACAGATCAGAAGGTTCGCGGTTCCAACCTAACCCCGGCATATTCGCGATAAAAGTCACCCTTATTACTCCCAATTTATTGGGGATTTTGGACCACTCTACCACGGAACTCTGGGCCCTATTAGCCAGTCCGCATACCCTAAACTCTGGCCATTGGAAAGCTAATAGTTCCCCGTGTCCTTGATCTGGATTTGACGGGATTGCGATCGGAACCAGTCAGAACATCGTATGACGTCCTTTTTCGAGGCCTGCTTCAGCGACTTCAGCGACCAGTCAGGGTGATATCGGCCAAATGGTTGTCTGGATGGTTGTAACCAGACTCTTGTATTGTATCGTAAAACGTCTATCGGGTGGTCCACGGTTGCCAGCAACCAGATAAATGAAGACGTTCAGACAGGATCCCGTGTATACACAAACTCAACGACGTACGTATGGGCTTCCAAACACTAAAGTAATATCACTATGCTGGGTTTGGCATGCCCTCGAGAAATCCTTTAACTCGTGGGGGTGACCTATTGGAATTATGCCGAGGCCCATACAGGACTGAAGGGGAATGGCAGACACCCGTTCGAAAAGAACGTTTTCTCATATTTTTCTTGCTTTACATCTGTTTCCAGTTGGGCAGATATGATCTCAGTAGGGAAACAGTACAAGACAACGTGATGTTGAAGGGAGTTTATATAAATTTGTAGAAGAACATCTTTAGGAATCTCAAAGTCAACGTGTATTTTTGTTCATCTACTTGAAAATATGCGTCAATACCCAACGATGCAACTTAGGAAAAGTGTGGTTGAAACAAGGCGTGTCGCTGAGTGTCTATCCAGTCAACACTTAAGCCTTGGTAAAAAGAACCAAGGGCTGTTAGTCCACGTGGAACGATGTAATCCAGTCACTCGGTCGGTGTACAAACACCACGTAACCAGAAGGAAGCATGAGGGCTAAGCTTAGATGGGAGTAGTGAAAAATCCGGGAGATGCCAGAAGCTCACACCCTGACCCCTGAGTAATCTCGAATTTGTAGGACAATGCCAAAGAGAGAACAGGTATACTCACTTATTCACACACACAAAAATAGACGTATTACACTACCATGGGGAAAATAATACTTAAAAATTAAAAACCACAAAGATTGATGCATACGTCAAGACATACCCATCAGCATCGGCTGTTTTCTCCAGCATGTATCATGAAAAAGCACGTTTTATTGCTGAAAAGAGAGATAGACAAACATTAGAGCGCTTCGGTGAGTATCCGAGGTGAAAACACGAACAGTGTGGAAGACGCACGTACTGCAGGTAATGAGCCCGAGTGACTGCTTGAAAATCCACAATCAAGAAGGATTGATTCAACTGAGGGAGAAGGGATAGTGAAATGATTCAATTAGAGGACGAATTCGGAAAACTTCGACATCCCGACCGGACTAATGAGGGTTGCAGTACAATAATCTCACGCGTGTCCCATCTGTGCGTAGAAAGGGAGAAAGAAGAAAGCCTTCACTGTAGAAAC
>NW_008751706.1:524621-531342 GCF_000715545.1 Opisthorchis viverrini
TGCCCAAGCCTAGACAGGGGAAGTCGAGTGGCGGAGGTCGGATTCGAACCACGGACCTTCCGGTCAGTAAATTCGTGCTCTAACCACTTGGGCCGTCTGTGCGTAACACAATGAAAAATTGCTCCAACACCGACAGCCACTGTCAACTGTGTGCGACAGCAACCACATTGCGTGATATTTCGGCCGGATTCATGAAACGCTATCTACACAAAGTCCATGGGAGCGCATGATGGCAACCTGGTGAAACCGGAGCCAATAGGGATAATCAAGTAGAACGCAGAGAGAGATGAAGCAAACTGGGGACGAATAACACCCAGGCTGATTAGACTTTCACAGAGCTAGAGATAAACAACAATGGCTCAGCGGACGACGGTGAACAAGAAGACTGGGAGCCCCAAGAAATGCACAAAAGATACGAGCTTGGTTTACCAGAAGAAGCCTGTAAAACACAAACGGACAGCTTCAGTGTGCACATCAATGTACACAGCGACACAGGATGGAGTACAACCCAGCGATAATGGGTACGCCGAGACAAATGTAACGTTCCGGCTTTTTCGCGCTCCAAGAATAGCTTGATAATCCTTAATACATCAAGACTGAAAAAGAGGCTCAAATTCAACATTGTGCGAACAGTCTCGAATGCTATGAAATTATCGTGGAACTTATCCCGCACAGAATTAGATTGTGTCGTTCCGATAGTTTTCGTGGCTGAGACTTGGCAGCGGAACTGAGACACCTTCAGGTTTTCGAAAATCGTTGTTCAGAACCATTAGCTTGTTGGCGAATCCGAGGCAGTTAGAAAGCGCGTTTCCAGTTGTGCAACGGGGACTTCCATTGAAGAATGTGTTCAGTACCAGAAGGTGCGTTGGTTGGGACATGTGTTGCGTATGCCGAACCATTGTTTGCCGAAGAGAGTGCTGTTTTCCATGCCCAACTCAGAGTGGCGTAAACAGAGAGGTGGCCAACCCTTGACTTGGCAGAGGAGTATGAAGGAGATCACGAAACGCTTGGGTGCTGTCGGTGCTACTCGCCTTCCAGGATGGGGACCGCGTGATCCTCACTGTGCCTGGTTGGAGACACTACAAGATATGGCTGCCAACCGATGTCAGTGGCATTCTTGTTGGCAGTTTCTATCCAGATTGCCTGAGTGAATGTCTGGAGGTGTAGGCACCTCGGAATGACTGTGGTAAGCTAGTACTAAGTCCCTCCGCAGTCCAACTTTACCGTTTCTTCACAATAAGACTTTCAAATAAATCATGGTTGTATGGCAGTGAAGCATAGGTGTTGGACAGTGATGTTATGCTGTCGATGATAAGCAACCCTATGGAAAGCTCAATAAAAGTAGTACCCAGGTCATCTTAACAGGTAGCTCAGTGGTTAGAGCATGAATTTGTTGACCGGAAGGCTCGTAGTTTAAACCCCATCTCTGCCTCTCGACTTCCCCTGTCTGGGCTTGGGCAACCTGGCAGCATCCGAGCTCTCGTGCTTCCTTTGGATAGCATGACAGTTAGGTAACGAAAGGGTGTTACAGCTGGACGATCATTTTATCTATTATTATCGTCTTAACAAACAAATTCGACAACTTTATCGAGACAGGTGGGGGTCGTAAAAAGATGTGGATAAACGTGACTAAATGAAAAGTTCCTGTGACTCCAACTCACAAACTACTGGTACAGTCAGTCATCCTGCAACTATGAAAACTATTACAACACTTATTTGGAAAAAGGTGGAGGTAGTCATCGACAAACACTGGTCCTGTTTGTTTGGGGAGGCGGTGACCTGGTTACGTTTTGACCTCATCAATTCACCCTCTTACGTACATACTAAACGGGAAACATACCCTACTGTATGTAAAGTTGGAATGGTCCAGCTGTAGCACCCTTCCATTGCCTAATTGTCATGCCACCCGAAGGAAGCACGAGGGCTGGGATACTGCCGGGTTGCCCAAGCCTAGACAGGGGAAGTTGGGAGGCAGAGATCGGGTTCAAACGACGGACCTCTCAGTCGGGGAATTCGCGCTCTAACCACTGAGCCATCTCGCTGCCGAAGTTGGAATGGGGTGCAGTTTATCTCTCATATTGTGATTGATTCGATGGCCTTTATGCACGCTGGTCAACGCACACATGCTTAACTGCTGTCCCGACGATTATAAAGGTCTCCCAGTAACTGAAGGTCACGGATTCAAATCGACAATCGGCCACACACAGGCTCTGTTCATTTACGCTGAAAGCATTCTACAAGAACGGCAAAAGTTAGTAATATCACGCCGGCACTTATGCGACATCCGAAACACACAAATTACACTTAAACTATACGAAATCAGCAATCACGCTTGTGTAAAAGTGCATCCTAAAGTCTGGCCACTGCAAGTTTGATGATATCCAACCCTTGGGAGATAAACTTACACAAAGATTTATATGTTGTGTATGATCTGGACGAACACCGATGTCAAGTTAGATTGACCACTATCAGACACATGCTAATTCTAAAACCAGAAATAGCAACCTGAAGAACCGTAAGTGAAAGAGGAGTGAAAACACCCTTACCGTGGAGGCCACAACGATCGAAACGAGCGCTCAAGCATTGTGAAAACCGGAAGGTCCGTGGTTCGAACCCGACCTCTGCCTCTCGAATTCACCCGTCTAGACTTGGACAGTATCCAAGCCCTCATGCCTCCTTCGGGTGGCGTGGCAGTTGGGCACCGAGAGGGTTCTACAGCGTATTTTAAGACAAGGACACTACCTCAGGTTATTTGTTGGGGACCGTGAATGGAGGGCCATCAAAATTTCAAATCCCTCACTTGCTGCTTTTGGTACCGAAGGGATTGAGAAACCGCCTCGGCTATTTCTAAGCTCCTTGATGCACGGCCTTAGAACGATTTGTTGGCACGATTTCGTCGCACTATTGTTGTGTTTGGTATCGATCAGATGAGTAGCGATCTCACTGGTCACATGCCTGGCCAGTTCAGTTCTCAAGTAGCTTGTCTTATGCTCACGTCTCTCGGATAGACGCCTAGTCACACGACCCAATGGCAAATGAATGAATAAATAACCGGTGATGAACCAGGGACTAGCAATCTATCCTTGAGGTTGGCGTTGGGCAGTGCATCCTCAAATGGGCTGAAATGAACAGTCGTCTCAAGATAGGGGTCAGACGACAGGACACTTTTGGATACCACACCGCTTCCCAGGGAAAGCGGGTATAGATGGACCTTTTCGCAACTGATGGGCTTCTTGACTTACGGTATTTCTTCATGAACCGCACTAGACATTAGTCTTCCTCAGGATCCTATAGATGGATTGCCATTCGGCATTAAGGCTGTCAGCGGTGCAGGCTCGACAATTTATTGCGTTTCCCCTAGAGTCCATGACTACAAGGTTTTGGATATTAGTGTTCTGGCTTAACTATGTTAATGTATCGTCTCTGGGTCGCCATCCAAAGAAAAGGCCTAAGATAGTTCAGTCGTTACGCCACGTACTTACTGATCAGAAATTCTGTGGGTAGAAACCGAGCCCCGGGTCTCGGCTGCTCCTATCTAGATTTGGGCAACCTGACATTATCTTAAACCTCATGCTTCCTTCGGGTTGCATGGCATCTAGGCATCAAAACGCTACTACAGCTGAACGATCATTACTTACCATTAGATGGTAATGATTAGCACAGCTGATTTTGTTGGTAATAGCTATGAAAATTCGCTACCAAGTCATTGCTTGACCTACCCTGATTCGTTCCCACCTTTTGCGTAGTTATGCGAGGAGGGCTCCTGGTGGAAGAAGTCCGTCGACTAGCATATGGTGCACAGGACTAAGCCAGTGCAGCTTATAAAGTCAAACTATTGCGGAATTTATTTCTTCCGGAAACCATTCGACGTACTTCGGCATAATTGATCCCATGTTCCCAACAAACTCACGTAAAGCTCCCAAGATATCGATCGTGAAATACTGAAATTTTTGGTGTCCTCAGCGCGCGATGGCCATGTTTCTGATCCACATAACGACGCGAAGTGCACTGTAGCACCTTGAACTCGACCCATGACAGATAAACTGATAATAATAATGGTAATAATAATAATAAAGAAAAATAATAACCCCTTAGACTTAGGTGTCATTGCACAAAAAAGAAGCACAGGGGATGAGATACATTCAAGTTTCCCAGGCCTAGACAGCAGCAGCTGGGATACAGAGGTTGAACCATGGAATTTCCGGTCAGTAAGTTCGCGTCTTAAACACCGAGACATTTCGAGATAATTGGATGTCACAACTGCACCAAAGGTAGCAAGGTTGACAAAGGCCGTTCTGACTTCCAACTTGGATGGAAGTACCGTCTTTGGCTAAACCCTCAGGATCGATTCAGCCACCCTGGTAGACAAATTTGTCTCAAACTTCAATCGGCTCATCCGCAAACACGGGGTCCGGATTCGAGCTTACCCAGTCATGCTGCAGTACCTTACATTTTGTAAGCGTGAAGCGCATGCCAAACGATGGTGCAGAATTATTTAGGCGATTTGAAATTGCTTGCATCGCCACGGCGTCAGTTCCAAAAAGGCTATGCCATATGCTGCAGTACCTTACATTTTGTAAGCGTGAAGCGCATGCCAAACGATGGTGCAGAATTATTTAGGCGATTTGAAATTGCTTGCATCGCCACGGCGTCAGTTCCAAGAAGAGCTATGCCATCTTCATACTCGAAATCTGTGAGCGAGCGTTCTTGGAGCATTTTGACCCCGTAGACAGAGGCTGGCAATGGATCTTTTATGATCGTATCAACGGCGAATTCAAAGAGGAAAAGTGAAACAGGACAACTTTGCCTGACGCCACTTGATATGGGGAACTCAGGCGGGAGTTGTCTGTAAAAGACCATGTGCCCGCGGGTGTTGACGTACAGAGCACTAAGGGGGGTCAATGATTTATGGCACAACTTTGCTCTACGGACACTGTCATGGTGCCTATAGGTCTGCAGAGTCAAAAGTGTTTTTCAAGTCAAGAAGGACTACCACCTATGATTGCTGGAAGCAGTGTAACTGTTCCATAATCTGTCGGTGGGACGTATGTGGAAATGCGATCAAAGAACCCTCTTGCAGGACGGAACCCAGCTTGCATTTTACGAAGTTACCTCTACCTCCAGTCAAGGCTCGAAGTATATCCAATGCCACATATATCGGCTGGTGCGACAGTGGTTTTCATACAGTGTTGGTATACCCTTGTTGAAGAAAGGGATGGTTATTGATGTGCCTCATTCTGCAGCAATTCTTCACTCCACCTTCTTTGAAGAGGGTTGGTGCCTTCTTATGCTTGAGAGTGGATAGTTCATATTTTATTTCTTCAGATGGGAGATTAAGGTTTTCATTCCATTCAACCCCATGCACTGTTTCCTGGAGCTGCGTTGCAGGAAGCTAGCCGAGGTATCCTTCGAAGCGTTCGGCCCATCTTCCCACTCGGTTCTTTTACTCGTTTCACCGACAGTTGCTTCTTCTGGCCAGTTGGTTGCATCAGGTGGCATAGGGCACGGTTGTTTCCGAAGATAAAGGCCTTGCCCATCTCCTGAGCCTATGACGTCCATCAAATCTCTCGGTTTTCCACTATTTGGCGTTTAGTGGATTCTCGTACGCCGTCGTACTCGTTGCTTGATGGTATGGACTTTCTGGCATCAATCGAGACTAGCGATCTCGAAGATATCCAGTGGTGATTTGATTGTATCAGAGAAGTCGGACAGACACCGCTGAACACCACTAGTACAACTCTTTCAGGCTTCGCCAAGCTTCACTGGCGTGCTCCTTACTAGTAGAAAGGAAAGAAAAAAGCGTTCAGCCGTAGCACCATTTCGGGGCCTAGTTGCCACGCCACCCGAAGGAAGCACGAGGGCTGGGATACTGCCAGGTTGCCCAAGCCTAGAGAGGGGAGGTCGAGAGGCGGAAGTCGGATTCGAACCACGGACCTTCCGCTCAGTAAATGTGCGCTCTAACCAGTTGGGCCATCTCGCCCAAGCAGAGCGCTGGATTACAGTAAAGAGTAATTCGGCTAGCTCAGATCGGTACTGATGAGCTATAGTGTTTATCCGAAGATGGTGGACGCATGTTCCTTGCTGACTGGCGATGGCTTAAATGGGAGCGAAATATCAGGTGTGCTCGCACTGTGGAATGATCGGAACCAAGCTGTGTGCCTCGGAAGGAACGGAACGCTTGAATTGTAGCTCTCCACCGGCGATTTAATCAGCCCGGATAGATTTCAATAGAAAGTATCAGCATCAGAAAAACAGTCTGTTAGGGGTATATACAGCCACTACAAACGTGTACAGAACTTTAGATCGAGTTCCACTAAGCTGGGCTTAGCTACATAACGGGACGGCGAAAAGGGAACTTCTCACTAAAACCCAATCGAGCAAGCGTTTTAGCTTTGTAGCCTAGTGCAACACACCCCGCATATTCCATGACTCATCGCTTCTAAAAATTGAAGTGCGAAAGAGCTGAGTTCGCCATTGGTGCCTTAAGATGCATAAATGTGCATGTTTTACGGCTACGGCATACATTGATTCCAAGGTAGCTTAGGGTCTGGGAAACACAGTATACTTGCCATGCAGAATAGGAATGTCGGAAGACCCTGTGTAGAAAGTAGTTCGAGAATTTGGTAGTGTTATTTTGTTTGTTGTCAATGGGCAGGAGGTTGGATGAAGTACATTGATCAGACAAGTGGCAATCCAACGCCCCAGAGACTATGCTTGTAAG
>NW_008751706.1:531671-534144 GCF_000715545.1 Opisthorchis viverrini
TATTCCATGACTCATCGCTTCTAAAAATTGAAGTGCGAAAGAGCTGAGTTCGCCATTGGTGCCTTAAGATGCATAAATGTGCATGTTTTACGGCTACGGCATACATTGATTCCAAGGTAGCTTAGGGTCTGGGAAACACAGTATACTTGCCATGCAGAATAGGAATGTCGGAAGACCCTGTGTAGAAAGTAGTTCGAGAATTTGGTAGTGTTATTTTGTTTGTTGTCAATGGGCAGGAGGTTGGATGAAGTACATTGATCAGACAAGTGGCAATCCAACGCCCCAGAGACATATGCTTGTAGTGTGGGAGAGAGTTAGACATGGACGTCAATAGGCAAAGAATTGTGCGGGCAAACAATACTTTCCAGTTGCCCGAGGGTTTGGTTGGGTTACCTAACCTTGAGCGTTTGATTCGAAAATCCGATAAGCCGGGTGGCGAGTAGCAGTTTCCATGAATCACCTTTCTTGGAGCCGACAGTTCAGCAGTTTATCCCGCTAGGCTGCACGGGGTTGGTCTAATCCGATTATACAGAGATAAAGGGTATGGACGCACAGCAGATGAGTTTGAACCGTACCGGATAACCCGCTGGGTGTCATGGCCAATAGTTAAGCGATCACAGTGTGCGGGTCATAGTGGTTAGTTGTCGGAAATGTGTCTGGGGTATATAGTTCCTAGTTACAACTGGCATTTTCGGGTCTGAGCCCTCACAAATGCCGGACAAGCGAGATAGATCAGTGGTTAGAGCGCGAACTTAATGACCGGAAGTCCGTTCGAAACCGACCTCTGCCTCTCGACATCCTGTCTAGCTTGGGTAACCTGGCAGCATCCAAACCCTCGTACTTCCTTCTGCTGGCACGGCAGCTAGACACCGAAAGGGTGCTACGGCTGAACGATTTATTTTATTTCACTATTTCAGACAGGCTTTTAAAAGCATCAACCGAATTTGCTAGTACGACACCTGTAATTGTCATCGCCTAATCCTCGCCACATTCACAAAGCCACTGGAAGCCTCCGCTTTCCGAGGACTCGGCACAAGACCATGTTTCTACGAGTGCGGCGATATGTAAGAAAGAACAAGTCAGGCTCTGGGCATCGACCGAAAAAATTTGAGACACCTTACCCCTGCCAGGTTGGGTTGTTAGGCAGTCTGAACTTCGGTGCCCTGTCTTCTGTCCTACTAAAGGTATTTTCTAGACATTCTCTACGTTTCTTTGTCCGTCGCTGCACTACATTCTAAAGTCACCCGTAAACATAGTGTTTCTTTGCTTTCGCCTGCAACATAGGTTGTTCACATATCTTGAACAGCATAGGAACCCGTGTTGATGCCTAAGCCACTCTATTTCGAATATCACTATTACCACAGCTCTTGATACCATAACGTTTGTTTACGAGGTTGTGGTAATGCATCAACCCCCTATTCCCGCTGATAATCGCTCAGAAAAGCCATGAGCAAGGATGGTCTCTCAGTAAGTCAACTATGGGATCATCGGCGGTCGCCAGAACATTACTTCCCCGGGACGGGACAAGGAGTCGTGATGCATTCCTTCGAGCGATTTACTGAAGTGTGTGATTCATAAGATATAGGAATACTGATTCCACTTGTGATCCTCAATCAACTGGTCTGAATCAGCTGATCTGAATCCATTAGTCACTAGTTGGACTAGGGTTGATAATGTATAGAACTATCTGCTGATCAGCGTTGTCTAGGAACACCAGTGGTTTTTTAGTTATTGAATGACAGCTCGGGGATTCCATTATGGGACGTTGCCGTTGTTGGGACGTAACTACTGTGGCTGAAACGGTTGTGTTCCGTGGAGTAGCCTCAAGCCAGTCCAGCTAGAAATGACATGGTCTCATTAGACTATCCTCATGCTCTCTACCACCCGCTGCCTGGCCAAATAAATGCCTGGCTGAGATATACAAATCCACAACCAGTTACAAGGTCACCCACTACGGGGTATGAAGCACTGGCCCAAGACGGCTGAACTCTCAATGGCCTATTTGTTATCCAATCAGAGCACGAATGTCGAGTATGCAACGCCAAATTATCAGTTTATCGAAACAACATCGAAAACAAGTTTGTCAGTAACGTAATGTCTGGTGTAGGAATGCTCCATCCGCATCGACCCTATCTATACATTGCTTCCCACCTGGTTACGCCACATCTGTTGACGAGACAAGTCCGACCCTCTACACAATCTCAGGCAATTTGTCTGACATAACTTCTTCTCTCGTCCGCCTTAGAGACTCCAGTTTCTCGGGCGCTGACGGTATTACCTCGCATGTCTTGGAAACAGGTGGCCCGGACATCCCCATCCTCATCCTTAATCTTTTCAGGTGGTGGGCGCTTGGAATGACCTTCCTCCGACGGTTTTTCACGCTCCTTTCAGAACACAGCTCAAAGCACTACTAGACATTTATTTATGCGAATCCTCGCGCTGGCAAGCATACTGCCCCGCGCTGAGAACATAA
>NW_008751706.1:534295-536525 GCF_000715545.1 Opisthorchis viverrini
AATTTCTCCTCATTTCGGATAGTCGGTGCTTGGAATGACTATCCTCCGACGTTTGTTCACGCTCCTTCTAGAACCCAGTTTAAAGCACTGTCAGACATTTATTTATGCGAATTCTCGCGCAAGCAAGCTCACTGCCCCGCGCTGAGAACATAAAGAGCAGTGCTACCCCCTTTTTACACTTGTCCCTTTCAGATGAACGACAGCTACTGACCGACAGGAACAAAACCGACCCGGGAAACTTGGGAAAGAGCCCCGATCCAGTGTATCAATTCGTGAATCCGTGAATCTTCAATATCTCCACTATTATTGGCACAGCCCCAGTTAGTGGAAGCACTCTATCATTGTTGACGCTATAAATCAGGCCCAAGATCTGCTCCATCTAGCTGTCGTGGCATCAACCATACTTGCTTACTCCCCCATACCCTTGATTGCCTTATCAGAGTCCCTGTTGTGGATTGATTGCTCACCATCAAGACACTTAACAATCGGCAGTATTGGTTTACGGCACGGCGGTCAGCTAACACATGCCAGGTTGATTGTCCTAATCATAACTCATCCGCCTACGATGCCAGACTGTGTCATTCTTATGCATCTTGGTATTCGGAAGGCGTTCGACGAACCCCCACGGTAGTTTTTCAGCAAATTACGATGTACAAGGATTGGTGGCCCGCTACTGCGACAGTTCACTCTTATATCACCAGGAGAACCCAAGTCACCAAGATCGGAGATCCCTCCTCATCACTGATTCAATCACCTATGGATCCCCTTCTTGTTCGCTGATGATACTAAGATAGCTTACACGTTCAGGGAGAGTAACTCCATTTCTACTCTTGCTGACGTTCAGTCTGATCTGAATTCTTTATCCACCTGGTCCTCTTGCTCCCGTCTTTCTTTCACCGTTCAAAATGCCGAGCCATCACACATCGATTCCAGATTCCTCATGGCATGTTCATTCTTAATGGGCTCTCGATTCCTGGTCTTCCCAAAGTGAGAGTCCTAGGTCTCACGTGTTCCTATGCATTAAGTTTTAACCAACGTGCAAGGTAAAGATTTGCCAAAGCTCGCAAGATCTGCGCTTAAGTTTTAACCAACGTGCAAGGTAAAGAATTGCCAAAGCTCGCAAGGTCTGCGCTTTCATTCGCCGATCCCTCCACAATAAATCACGTTTAAGTGCCATCTTTAAACAATTTGTAAAACTCACTCTTGAATCCCTTCCTTAATTCGCCTAACAGTATTCGCAGTTGTGCCGGACTTCTGTGGAGAGGTGCAGCACTCGTTTACTAGGTCCTTGTTTCCTGCGTCATCCCCAATGCCGTATCGTCTTAGCTGTTAGCCACTTGGACTGGATCCATTATGGCTGGGGCGCATTAGGTTGAATCTAGGCCTTCTCTATCGCCCAATCTACAGACGGCCTGACGTAGCAGACTGCCACCCTGAATTTTCTTCCTACTCTCCCTATGGTATCCGCAAGTCTGGATTTTTATTCCCATTGTCGACCTATTGAGCCGTCTTTAGACAAAACTTCTTCCTTTGCTTGTATTCCAAACTATGGAACAAGCTCCCCGCCCATATACTTACTATATCATCCCATGCAGGTTTTCGCAAGGCCATCGATTCTGTCCTTTCTACTGAGGGTCTGAAGATGAGTTTTGAATGAAATACTTGCCTGGCCCCACAGCCCACTCATTCACACACACATGACACTCTGGTGCGCCTCCTTTACATGGCGGTTCACGCCGACGATAGGACATAGTTCATAGGCTCTGAACATCTCCATTCTATTCACATATCCCAAAAGTTGTTGGCCTTTTTATTTGCCTCCGCGACTTGCCTCTTCCAGTAGCTGTTTGCTGTTTGCTTGTTCGAAAGGACTGAGCTGTTTTACTGGCCTGGCTTTCCCCCGACAGGATAAAACATCTGATGGCTGGAGTCATTTATTAACGCACAAAATGCGATTGGGACTTCTTGGTGGACTGTCACTCTGCCGATCAGGACAGGTACACCCTGCAGGGATGGTCGCCCTGCTACGTTCCACCACGTTGCCTCTGTACGTTCGCCACCCCTCCAGTAGCACAAGTGTATCGCCCATCTCCGGTGGCTCTGAGCTGGGCCTTTAATTCAGGCAAACCATAAAAGAGCACTGTTGTTGTTTACTTGATAATGATAATGTTTATTCCCAACTTGTGGGTGGCATGCCGTCTGGCATGATCATGCGTTTACAGTCAGAATG
>NW_008751706.1:542671-548236 GCF_000715545.1 Opisthorchis viverrini
CTGGTGAAAAAAATAGTTACCTAGTATAAAAATGGTTAACGACCTATGGGTGGGCTATAATCCAAAAAAGTTTCTACAACACCTGACCTTGAAATTTCGGTTTCTGGTAGCTGGATTGGACATCTCCCTGTTTTCATTTGTCTTGAAACATCAAGGAATACAAGCAAATGGCAGCCTTCCTTTCGTTTGATTTATTATATATATGCATGCAGTAGCCTCAGGGTACTGTGTTATGCTCATGGCTAATATCGACTTGCAAAAAGTTGTCAACTTCGTCTTAGTTGGGTCGCGCCACCCGAAGACCAATTCATCATCCAGATTTAACAGACATGTACTTCCCTATTGTTCTCTGAAGCGATCATGTACATAGAAAATGCAAATTTCCTGTATAAGAGCAGTCACAGCAAGCAATTAATGGCTGTTTTTCGCGGTGCAAAATTCGTCTCTTGGAGCTGATTGCAGTGGCACGGTGGCCGGAGATACTTGCTCTTACCTTCCTGTTAAGTTGACGTTTTCAGTTAAACTACAGTTTTTATCCAGTATCTCGGAGGTCGTTACCCGAACACTTATTAATTGTCTGCTGTCCCCGTGCACATTAACCCCGTTTCGCCCAACGGAGACCCTATGTTCGAATCCTTTTGGTAAGCTTAAAACTATCGCCGTCTGATCATCCGTTCCAACCAGCCAAGGGCTATATCTCGTAGGTCGTTACCCGAACACTTATTAATTGTCTGCTGTCCCCGTGCACATTAACCCCGTTTCGCCCAACGGAGACCCTATGTTCGAATCCTTTTGGTAAGCTTAAAACTATCGCCGTCTGATCATCCGTTCCAACCAGTCCAAGGGCTAGCCGCCCTGCCAGGTACCTCAGCGATATAGTCCTTACCTTCCCCAAATTAGGCACCTAATATGACCCAGCTTGTATTTGGTTTCTTGGTCGGGCAAACTAATCCGCACCTTCCTGGGTTCATTTAGCCTGATGCCATCCCCTTTCAGTTTTTCTTTTTATTAACACAGTCCTGTCTGATGCCTTTCGGCACTAACCAGACACTACTGCTCTCATTCTATTCTTTCCTCATCCCTCCGCTTTCCAAGCTTCAAACTTCGGCACCAATCATCCAAACGCCCCATACAACCGTTATTCATTCAATCTGGCTGGTTCCTGGTTCACACTCCTATGGTCCTTCAAATAAAGGGAAATTATCCGTGACCCTGTATTGGCCTGAGTCCATCTGGCCAGGCCCCTGGCTTAGCCCAGATCGAGACGCTACGGAAATGCGTATCCGCTCTCCGATTGCGGCACCCGTGAGGACCGTTACGGGGCTGTCCATAAACCAACATATGTTAGTCCAATGGTGGCATGGCCTTGTCATACTCAGTGTGGTGGCAATCCCGCCGCTATGTTCTCAACCGCAACCTCTTATTCATTTGAGCCTGTAATTGCAAATAAGAGCAGATTTTTCAACTAGCCCCGACCGTTTGTGACGCGAGTTTATTCTAACCCGATGAAACTTTCGTTCGGATTTTCCCAACCTGGTTATCTGCTGCAATTTCGGTTAGCCTGTAACACAAGTTCAATTCCATATACCTGTTTGTTTGCCCCCATGCATCGGCAATATCTCATAATCTATCTTATCCCTCGCAGAATTTTCTACAATAGTGCAACCAGTGAGTCTACGTAGTTTCAGATTAAACCATATTTTCGAGACAAAACTTACCATTTGCTTCTGCACTGAGTTGTTTCATCTCCATCTCCATTTCTACTCGTTGTGACCGGCCATTTACTCATCCACACAACGTCACTCATGGCCAACAATGGTTCTAAATTTTAGTTCATGTCAGCCGACTTCATGTCATGCATATTATCCTAGCTTTTCTCGGTTCCCCCGGCTGTGGTAACTCCTCATGTAATAAGCATCCCTCGCTGGTTGTGCCTTCCTCTCCGTTGTGCTGTTGCCTGCCGTGTTCAGGTTGTAAAAATCCGATTGCTCCTCAATTGCCATGTTCCCTACAAGTTAAGAAATTAAGCTATCAATTTTATTCGCCTTTATCCAAGCCGGCGGACATTCTTAGAGTCCTGAGATACAGTAAACTTGGATCCGTACTATTTTTTCGCGTGTTCTTAGGAAAATATCTTTTTGCGGCCAATTTTTAACTCTGTTGATGCAAGCCTTTTTGACTACGCAATCATTCTCTATCCGTCCTCGTTAAGCATTTCGGTCTAGAGCTTACAGGAAACTTTCAAAGTAAGTCTATAACCTAGTTATTTCTGCAGAGCAATCGCCCTATCGGTCACGGAGGTATAGAAAAGTTGCCTGATTTAAAAATAAACGGGCTGCAGCGACGGAGGAGGACAACAACGGAAGTTTTGAGCGCAAGCGAGAAAATGTCTGGAAGGGATTTGGTGCAGGAATTTACCTCAGTGACAGTCCTCTTAGGTCATTGTACTCGCCCTACTCTACTAAATGGGTTAAAGGTGTCGGTGTTGTCGTCAGTTACTTTCGACGTGCCCTCGTAGTTCGAATTTTCTGACAGACTTTCCGATGTCGCCCTGAAAGCTTTCAGGTCAGTTTTTTGCAGAAGAGCTTTCTGTTACAAATGGCTAAGAATATTGGGCATTCTGTGGATGTCCCGTGGAGTTATCAGGTAGTTCGAGGTTAGAAATATATATCGTGGGCTCTGTTTTTATTGCCAATCAATGAACCGCAATCTGAATCAGGGAGACTCCACGTACCTCTTAGATGAAATGGCTTAACAAGGTTATCGTAACAGACACGATACGGTGGCGGGAACCTGGTCGCACGACAAAAATGCAGCTGGGAATCACCGACGCCCAGCCAATTGGTCAGATGCAACCTATCATCATTATGCCGGACAGCGCGTCCAAAACGCGCCTGCTATCTCAACCGGAAAAGTCACTGGTCTAACTTTGATTAGATTAGAAGTTTAATTTTGTTAGGCACCTGACTTCCCTACAACATTCTAACCGGTGAGTCTGCTTGCTTTCAGATTAAACAACATTTTTGAGACAAAACTTGTCATGTGCTCCCAATTTGAATTATTCCATCTCCATCTCCACTTTTGCTCGTTGTGACTCCGGCCATTTACCTAACCACCCAAGGTCACTCATGGCCAGCAATGGTTTTCGGTTTTAGTTCGTGCAACCTGACTGTCTTTGATCTAGTCGAACCTCATGCCCATTCTTCCCAACAAGTTGGGAAATAACCTATTATTGCTATGACATCGGGTATTCCCCACTGTTTGTGATATTGTTCACTTTTGTGCAATCCGCACCCCCACAAATGCCTCAGTCGTGCTCCATTCTGACTGTAAAACTATGATCATGCCAGACGGTATGCCACCCACAAGTTGAGAATAAACCTTATTATTATTATCAAGTACGCGCAAGCGAGGAATGTAGAGCCTTTTGTGTGCGCAGTGATACATGAGCTGGTGACGTCCAGAAGTTGGCAGGAGATCTTAATTAGTTTGTTGTGATATCATGATAACAAGCTAATCGCGGTACTTTCTCCATGAAGCTAGCACGTCATTTGTGACGGTCTTGTAGAACCCTGAGTACACGACGTCACCTTTGGGCGATGATTCACGTTGCGACACGTCTTGTGGGTGACGCTTGCTGAGCATTAGGCTCGAGGAAGCACAAAGCTTGTATGAATTGCGTAGTGTCTTAGAATGGGCTGCGGTCTCCAGTGTAGTCGAAGTGAACGAATCTGTTACCGTTCTCAGTTGACTGTTGTCGTTTTTCCGTCAAAAAAGGCTGTATACCGGCTATCACATCAAAATTGCAGCGTTCGTCTGGTGTGTTTGCTTAGCAAGGAGTAGCAAGCGCTCTCAGTTTGCATGCCTCTGACGAGGCCATCATCTTCTTTTGCCTCAAAAGTCTCTCTAGAGCACTGGTATTATTAAAGGGTGTAATCTCACTGCATTTGATCTCCTCCTCCATTACTTCCAATTTAACAACACGTGGAGGATTAGGAGGCAAATGGTGCCGGGCTCTGTGCAAAGGTCCAAGTCAACACCATGGCACATTTACATTCTCAACAGCTGCTGGCATCAAAACTCGTGCGCAAATGAAGAAAGCAGTTGGGCCACTTCAATAATGGGTGACGTTATTGCTCACTTTGGAGAAATTTATGAAGAATCTCACCACAACGGGCGAAGTTCGTTACATAATATTCCATAGGGTGTGATAGGCGACTGCTTGGACACAAGCACGAAGTGATTTATCCGGGTAAAACACCAACAAAAACGGAAGTCGGCGTCCTGAGACCGCCCTCAGAGACTACACTCACTTTTTGCGAGAAACGGCTGCAGGTCTTCTGTTACGGACGTTGATATTCGCACAGAGGGATTCTTATCTGAACAATCCCCAAATGTACGATGTTTTTGGACTCCCTGAGACCCAGCAGCTGAAGCCCATCCGCCACCATTTTTATTTGTTTATGCAGGCCATGGAAAATTTTTGTGGGTTCCTCTGGGATATGTGTTATCCTTTGATCCGGTAGGTAAGAATCAGAAAACCACCGTTGTTGGATGAAGAAGGGACCCAAAAAATCCTTAAGTAATGTTTCTTTTTGCCTGGAACATGAATCAGAATATTGAGAACCAACGGATACAGGGGAGTTATGTATCCTGATGTTATTACATGCGTTCGTCAGCTCACGTATCAACCGTGGAGGAGCGCTTAGGGACTGAGTCGCTCCCCTGTACCCCACTCTTTAGCACCATGACCCCACCCAACCTATCACTTGCACCTGACCGCCTTACAACAGTGCAACCGGTGAGTCTGCTTGGTTTCGGAGTAGAACAGTTTTTTAAGACAACACTCGCCATGTTCCCCAAGTTCGACTTATCCCATCTCCATCTCCACTTTTGCTGCCGCTGGCTATTCGCACAATGGGAGTGATTTCTCGAAAACTACTGCATTTTCAGACTTGCCACTTCATAGTGTAGAATGTCTATGTATAATGCATATGCTCCTGTATTGTTGTAAATCATTTACTACGGCGATTTGTTTAAGTGAGCAAATGCTCAAGGTCAGTAAACACCACCGAATGTGAACAAGTTGCCTGATGATAAAAAATCGCGAATTGTGGGAAACGTTGAATCACTTACAGTGGACGAAACCTTCAGATAGTCTCCACCGGAAAAAATTTCCTCAACATTCTAGAGTCTAAATGTTCTTTGGAGATGCAAAATTTGCGTAGGTGCATTCGTGCAAACAAATTTTGGTCGATGATTCATGTTGCCAGTAAAAATTCCGTAATGCACGTTAATTATTTGTTAAACGTCGTGCAGGTTTGCTGGCAAAAATCAGAGTTTTCCATTATCGGTTGCGAATTTTGCTATGAAGGCCTCGAGGTTTATCGATTAGGAACATGGAACATACGTCGATCATACCTGACAGCTGAACGAACCTAACCGACGCACACGACAAACTTGCGGCTAGGGGTCAACGATGCCTAACTAACCAGCCACATAGAACCTACGTCGATCATACCAGACAGCTGAGGTATATTGGTCGTTTTGACGTTTACATATGTC